>NC_059194.1:2025129-2347629 GCF_020615455.1 Coregonus clupeaformis
ATCGTCTCTGACGCTTGGTCTAATTACTGCTTCTCTCTGGCTAATGCTGCCTCATTAAACGGGGGGAGCATGTGCAATCCACACAACGCGCTGAGAGAATCAGCACTGAGAACGTTAGCTGGAACCATAATGGGGAGACGGAAATCTGTCTGGTGCGAAAGGCAGTTCACACTAGCGCCTAAACGCTCATTTCGCTTTTCTTCTTACTGTGGCGCTCTGAAATCTGAGCACTGGAGCATCATCCAACCACAACAGACCAGTGTTTTTCCGGTGTCCTGGCTTGGCAGGGTTCTGCTCCAAGATTAGGACTGTGACAGGAGGGGAGTGGTGGGGTGGGGGTGGGGGTGTGGGGGGGGTTTGGTCACACATACAGAGCCAACTACTACATAAGATCACACTGACCCTCCAGAACCAAACACAGGAGGATTGGGAAGGGCATCAGGTATGCCATATTGCAATGCCTGGTGGGCCAAGGTCATTACCATTGAAGCGTTCCCGGTAACACATCAACACAACCACTGAACTATTATCAAATCTACAGTAGGTTTTCAAACAATGTGGCACAGGATGGACGGTTTTCTGCTGTATCCCATCCGTCACATGGCCCTCCTGTAGCTCAGCTGGTAGAGCATGGTGCTTGCAACGCAAGGGTTGTGGGTTCGTTTCCCACGGGGGGGGGGGGCCAGTATGAAAAATGTATGCACTCACTAATTGTAAGTCGCTCTGGATAAGAGCGTCTGCTTAATGACTAAAATGTAATGTAAAATGTAAATGTTATATCCAAAATACCTTGTTCTTTCAACAGCTTCACTAGCAACTAATGAATATATTCATGTGATGCAGTGTGAGGTTTAACTTCATTTCTGTGGCTACATCATTTAGCTAAGAGACAGATGGACATGAAACTGGTATGACTAATTATTGTTTACACGTTACAATTTCTCATTTCTGAAATCATATTTCAATCAGCAGGTGTTTTTGAAGTGATGTTTTCAGAGGTTGTTCAAGACAATGTTGTGGCAACTGGTTAACCAGAACTCAAAGAGCTGGAGATTGTTATCTTTCGATTCAAAATATATCAGGCTTGGGATGGTGTGTATGAGAACAGACAGCTATTAATATCCCTATTACACACTGAACAGAGAATGTTGAGCCTCAGGTAGAACCATGGAGAATCTTCCTTCTAAAGAACATCCATTATGACATCACTAACTCCTGATCATTACTAAAAGTTCCGGAGTCGTTCAGCATCAGCTGATGGGTGAGCCAAACACAGGTATGGAAACAGAACTAAGACTAGACTGAATAATAACACAGATTAATGCACAATTTGGAATTATGAGTTATAAAATACTGTCCACACAGCAGGGTTCCTGACCCTAACTCTAACTCTAACCCTCGTCCCCTGCAGGATGTCATCAGGCCCTGTTGTGGAGAGTGAGGATAGTAGTGCACATGCCAATCTGGCAGTGACTTCAGGGTACAGTGAAGGTCCCCCCTCCCACCTGGCAGTGACTGTGTTGAGGGCCACTGGCCTCAGAGCTAAGGGCTTCCATGGGGGCAGCAACCCTTACGTTGTCGTCCAGCTGGGGCAGAGGAGAATCACCACCCCTGTCATCCACGGTACCCTGACCCCCCGCTGGAACTGTGAGCTCACCTTCCCCCTGCCCTCCTCGGCCCCCCGGGATGGCACCACCGAAGCCCTGACCCTGACCATCCACCACCGACGCCCACTACTGGCCCTGCCTGATAAGTTCCTGGGTACTGTGAGCTTCAGGCTGGAGGATGTTATCAAGAAGCAGGACGGGAACAAAGGGTACGTTGAGGAAAACTGATTTCCACTGACGTCATGTTAATACAGGCCATTTAGCAGACACTTTTATCCAAAGCGACTTACAGTCATGCGTGCATAATGTTTTTACGGATGGGTGGTCCCGGGAATCGAACCCACTATCCTGGCATTGCAAGAACCATGCTGTACCAACTGAGCTACAGAGGACCAGTAATATATAAAATGTAATGTACATGATGTAATGTACTGTATATGATGTACCCCATCTGGTGGCATACTGTATACTGTAGATATCATATTTATATAGCTCATGCAGAAATACATTTAAAGCTGTGATCTGTGAACTACTCACAAAAGAAGAGCAAGAAACACATTTATATGTTTTTTTTGCAGGTGGTTTGTACTCAATTCTGAGTCGCGGAAGAAGCCAAAGAAGCGTGGGCATGTGGAAGTATCTTTCAGGCTGCACAGAGAGCATAGCAGCCTTCCATCCCACTCCCAACCCCTCACCCAGACCCAGTCCCAACCCCTCACCCTTCTCTCCCACTCCACAAGCCTCTCCCAACCCTCCAACCTTCCATCCCACTCCCAATCCCTCACCCAGCCTCACTCCCAATCCCACTTCCAACCCTCCTCCATCTGCACCAAGAGCCACATCAGTAGGGAGAGTGACACACGCTGCTCACCACCTTCTGTTCAGGTCAGTCCTTTAAGGGAGGAACATGACAGCAGTTCTAGGATAGAATAGAATGGTGTTGGGGGTCGGTGTGTTGAGTAGTGAGTGACTGGCCCTGTCCATGGTGTTGGGGGTTGGTGTGTTGAGTAGTGAGTGATTGGCCCTCTCCATGGTGTTGGGGGTTGGTGTGTTGAGTAGTGAGTGATTGGCCCTGTCCATGGTGTTGGGGGTCGGTGTGTTGAGTAGTGAGTGACTGGCCCTGTCCATGGTGTTGGGGGTCGGTGTGTTGAGTAGTGAGTGACTGGCCCTGTCCATGGTGTTGGGGGTTGGTGTATTGAGTAGTGAGTGACTGGCCCTGTCCATGGTGTTGGGGGTTGGTGTGTTGAGTAGTGAGTGACTGGCCCTCTCCATTGTGTGTGCAGTCGGTGGTAAAGCATCGGGAGCCAATTCATCCATCTTGTGGAAAGGAGAATTCTGGAGTGCTGGACTCAGTTCCACTACCATCTGCACCAGCAAGCCCTCAGAAGCCAGCAGACGGCCCAGACTGCGTCAGCATCACTACTGCTGGTATGATGTTCTTGTATGGTTTTGTCTCTTAGAAAGTATTTGTCATTTCAAACATATTTGTGTAAAAATAGATTTGCTTGATCACTTCCGTAATTGTATACTTCCATTTCATTTGATGGGGATAAGGAGGGACAGTAGTGTAGTGTGTCTTGCATTAAATCTAAATATTGAGCTCTGACGGAGGACAGAAAACAGAGGGCAGATCCCCACAATTACATCTTTCCCACCTTCTCTCTCTTTCCCTTCAACCTTCTCTCTCTCTCTCTCTCCTCTTTCCCCCTCTCTTTTTCCCTTCCATCTACCCAACCCAGATTGCAGCAATACCATCAGACCAGTATCCTATTCCGCTGCGACTGGAGACCTGGAGGATGGTACTGCATCCATCGTCACCTGTGAGACTGGAGACCTGGAGGATGGTACTGCATCCATCGTCACCTGTGAGACTGGAGACCTGGAGGATGGCCAGGAGGCCAGTCTGCTGGACCCAGGAGGAGGACACAGCTCCCATCAGGGTCCACTGGAGGAGACATCTACAGCAGGGAGCACCATCGGGACTCAGACTTCCAGTAGCTTCCAAATGTTCCCGTTCCAACATTCCCAATCCCAAGGGAGGATGAGGAGGGTCTCTTTCAGGTCCTCCTTCCGTTCCAGACTGAGGCGTCTCCGCTACAGGTTGGACTCAGGAGAGGACAGCGGGGAGAGGCGGACTCTGAGACTCCAGGTCTGCCCCAGGGTGTTCTCCCGGTCGACCTCCCCACCTTACGACAGGTTCCCCAAGATAGATGTGTCAGAGAGGCCACAGGGTTTCTTGGCACGGCTCTTCCCCTGTCTAGATAGAAGGTAATGACATTAAAGAAAGACAAGCCTGACAGAATGTATCCTGCTCCTTATAATACAACATTTCAGATGTACAGTGTCCATATTAGGACAGAGTCACAAATGTATCCTGCTCCTTATAATACAACATTTCAGATGTACAGTGTCCATATTAGGAGTCACACATCCATGAACATTGGAAGAACTTTCTTTCTCTTTTCTACCAAACTTCAGTTATTTTTCTTGTTGTAATTCACAGTTTGTTTGCAGCGTTTGTAATACAGAACACTTTTGTTGTTTTGGAAAAGGGGGGGGGGGGACACAGAAAAGAAGCGACAATGTCTCCACACCTGAGGTGGCGAAGCTCTCACCTCCAGAGCGGCGCCAGGTGTGCCGGAGGGAGAGACAACAGACATGTCTAATAAGACTGGTTTAAGCTCTAAAGCCAATCAGAGGAGAGTTTCAGAAAAAAAGTTAAAAAGTTATATTTCTCTCTACATTAAACACCACACACATCTATGCAGGTGAAGGTTTTTATACATACCAATAAGTAGGAATGGCAGATAAAGATGAACTTTTTGACAGTAGGTTTCTGAAGATGTGTTATTTTCAGAGGGGAAATTGGTGTAATAAAGTATTTAACCGCACTCTGTCTGCTGTGGGGGAGATACAGCACAACACCAAGGTCCCATACAGACAACCAGAGGCGGATGCAACGTCCTTCCAGACAGACAGGAGCTGCGTCCCAAAATGGCACCCTATTCCCGTTATAGTGCACTACTTTTGACCATGGCGTATCGGGCTCCGGTCAATAGTAGTGCACTAAATAAGGAATAGGGTGCCATTTGTGACTCACCCAGGCTGTGTCCCACAGTCCATGTGGTGTGTGTGACGCATCTGGAGGTACCAGGACAGCAGAATGAGGTTGATACCTGTTCACATGTCTGATGAGTGATACAGAATATCATTTTTGTGCTGAGGGTGGAAGTGGAATAATTGATTTGGACGACTGCCACCGTGCATCATGGGAACAGCTGTTGTGTTGACGATTATACCACCACACCTTCCGATGACATAATACATACTATAAATCAGGGGCCATAAGCACATTATATATGGAATGTAAACAGTCTACATCTACATCTTAAAAAGTGTAATACTGAAAGTGTCACAGATGTGACTGATTTGCATGTTCAACCTAACAAGCATTTCTATTGGTTAATTGCCTGGTCATGTGACTTGAGCTGCATGTACAGTGGGGAAAAAAAGTATTTAGTCAGCCACCAATTGTGCAAGTTCTCCCACTTAAAAAGATGAGAGAGGCCTGTAATTTTCATCATAGGTACACGTCAACTATGACAGACAAAATGAGAAAAAAAAATCCAGAAAATCACATTGTAGGATTTCTAATGAATTTATTTGCAAATTATGGTGGAAAATAAGTATTTGGTCAATAACAAAAGTTTCTCAATACTTTGTTATATACCCTTTGTTGGCAATGGCACAGGTCAAACATTTTCTGTAAGTCTTCACAAGGTTTTCACACACTGTTGCTGGTATTTTGGCCCATTCCTCCATGCAGATCTCCTCTAGAGCAGTAATGTTTTGGGGCTGTCGCTGGGCAACACAGACTTTCAACTCCCTCCAAAGATTTTCTATGGGTTTGAGATCTGGAGACTGACTAGGCCACTCCAGGACCTTGAAATGCTTCTCACGAAGCCACTCCTTCGTTGCCCGGGCAGTGTGTTTGGGATCATTGTCATGCTGAAAGACCCAGCCACGTTTCATCTTCAATGCCCTTGCTGATGGAAGGAGGTTTTCACTCAAAATCTCACGATACATGGCCTCATTCATTCTTTCTTTTACATGGATCAGTCATCCTGGTCCCTTTGCAGAAAAACAGCCCCAAAGCATGATGTTTCCACCCCCATGCTTCACAGTAGGTATGGTGTTCTTTGGATGCAACTCAGCATTCTTTGTCCTCCAAACACGACGAGTTGAGTTTTTACCAAAAAGTTCTATTTTGGTTTCATCTGACCATATGACATTCTCCCAATCCTCTTCTGGATCATCCAAATGCACTCTAGCAAACTTCAGACGGGCCTGGACATGTACTGGCTTAAGCAGGGGGACACGTCTGGCACTGCAGGATTTGAGTCCCTGGCGGCGTAGTGTGTAACTGATGGTAGGCTTTGTTACTTTGGTCCCAGCTCTCTGCAGGTCATTCACTAGGTCCCCCCGTGTGGTTCTGGGATTTTTGCTCACCGTTCTTGTGATCATTTTGACCCCACGGGGTGAGATCTTGTGTGGAGCCCCAGATCGAGGGAGATTATCAGTGGTCTTGTATGTCTTCCATTTCCTAATAATTGCTCCCACAGTTGATTTCTTCAAACCAAGCTGCTTACCTATTGCAGATCCAGTCTTCCCAGCCTGGTGCAGGTCTACAATTTTGTTTCTGGTGTCCTTTGACAGCTCTTTGGTCTTGGCCATAGTGGAGTTTGGAGTGTGACTGTTTGAGGTTGTGGACAGGTGTCTTTTATACTGATAACAAGTTCAAACAGGTGCCATTAATACAGGTAACGAGTGGAGGACAGAGGAGCCTCTTAAAGAAGAAGTTACAGGTCTGTGAGAGCCAGAAATCTTGCTTGTTGAAACTTTTGTTATTGACCAAATACTTATTTTCCACCATCATTTGCAAATAAATTCATTAAAAATCCTACAAATTTTTTCTTATTTTGTCTGTCATAGTTGACGTGTACCTATGATGAAAATTACAGGCCTCTCTCATCTTTTTAAGTGGGAGAACTTGCACAATTGGTGGCTGACTAAATACTTTTTTTCCCCACTGTATTTAACACCTCTAATTCCTGCTTCCTGCTCAATACCACACCTAGAACCTGTCACCTCCGCTTCCTGCTTCCTGCTCAATACCACACCTAGAACCTGTCACCTCCGCTTCCTGCTTCCTGCTCAATACCACACCTAGAACCTGTCACCTCCGCTTCCTGCTCAATACCACACCTAAAACCTGTCACCTCCGCTTCCTGCTTCCTGCTCAATACCACACCTAGAACCTGTCACCTCCGCTTCCTGCTTCCTGCTCAATACCACATCTAGAACCTGTCACCTCCGCTTCCTGCTTCCTTCTCAATACCACACCTAGAACCTGTCACCTCCGCTTCCTGCTTCCTGCTCAATACCACACCTAGAACCTGTCACCTCCGCTTCCTGCTTCCTGCTCAATACCACACCTAGAACCTGTCACCTTTCCACCTCATGACAGAAATAACACTTTAATACAATCTAAAGAGAAGTAGCAGAAACAATATCATCCTGATCCAAAAATAAATACATAAATAAATAACAATAAAAAAAATGAAAAAAATTAAAACATTTATAATAATTTTTTTAAAATAAAAAATCTATTACAAAAAAAAAAAAAAGTGTAAAGTGCTTATCCCAATGGCTATAGGGTGAATGCACCAATTTGTAAGTCGCTCTGGATAAGAGCGTCTGCTAAATGACGTAAATGTAAAATGTAAATCATTAATGCGCCAACCACAGCACAGAGGAAGATGCATGGCCATGGGCCTGACAATGGAAGCACCTCAACAGCAAAGAGACACTGGCTATGTCCCAATACCCATAGGCTACATTAGTCCTAAATAGTAGACCCTTCGAGTATGCCAAAAAAAACTGTTTAATAGTATGCAACATTTAATTTTTTTTTGAATACTTTAAATGCCGGGAAGTCATACTCAATTCGGCTTTGACGTCAGCTGTTAATTAGATATGGGGATGTGATACCGACGTCAACGAATAGCGGGAAACAACGCAATCACGCATGATTGTCATGAACCCTGCGTCCTGAGTCGGTTCCTGCCTGTGTTGCCGTTTTTCTGCTCTAAATCTCCTGTTTCCTGAAGGTTCTTGAACGCTCCCTGCCTGGTTGCCGGGCGACGTTGCTAGGCGGGAGATCTCCCGATTACCCGCACCTGCATCTCATCAGCTATCTGCACACCTGGTCCTGATCATCACCCTTCATAAGCTCTGACCTGACATCCATTCCATGCCGGATCGTTAGCCATGAACATCATTCTCCCGGAACCTTCATCCAACCCCTGCCTGGTTGTTGGCGGCTGCCGAGCCATCATTGGATCTGCCACTTCACCTCCACCAACTCATCTCCGCCGCCCGCTCTGTCCCCTGGATTATTCTGCATCGTTTTCTGAATCTGTTAATAATATTCACCTTCGTTCAACTCACCTCGTCCTGGTCTGCTTCTGGGTTCTGGCTTAGAAAACCGTGACAGAACGATCCGGCCAGAAATGAACCCAGCGGACCTGGACTCTGTTCGCCATGCCATTACCCATCAGGAGAAGATGTTGGGACAACACAGCACGGCGCTACAGGAGATAGCGTTGTCGGTTCGGAACTTTTCTACCAGTCTGACGAAGATCCAGGCTCAGCTCAGTTTGCCGGTGGAGAATCCACCACCGGTTTCACCCCTCTCGCCTGCCGCTTCTGGAGCTGTGCCCTTCCGTGAGCCCAAGGTTCCGACGCCTGATGAGTATAAAGGGGATTTGGGAAGATGCCGTTCCTTTCTTATGCAGTGTGGATTAGTGTTCGATCTACAGCCCCACTCTTACGCCACAGACAAGGCTAGGATAGCCTTTGTTATTGAATTGCTGCGTGGTAGAGCCCTGGAGTGGGCTTCAGCCGTATGGGAACGACAGGACACCTGCATGGCGTCATACCAGGAGTTCACGGCAGAGATGAGGAGGCTGTTTGACCATCCAGTCCGAGGTAAGGACGCAGCTAAATGCCTGTTTTCTCTTCGCCAAGGAGCTCGCAGAGTTGCCGACTTCGTCATCGAATTCAGGACACTGGCTGTGGAGAGTGGGTGGAATGAAGAGTCACTGCAAGCGGCTTTCTATCAGGGGTTGTCGGAGCAACTCAAGGATGAGCTGATCTCCTATCCGGAGCCTAGTGACCTGGACAGTTTGGTAGCTTTGTCTATTCGGGTGGATAACAGAGTTCGAGAGAGAAGGAGGGAGAAGCAATGGGAGCAGTCCAATCAATCAGCTTCTCGGTTTCCATTCGGGTCAGGAGGTGGACCAGAACGCGTCGATCATTGTCCATCACACGGGATTAGTGGAGAGGTCCTCCCTCCAGATTCTGAACCCATGCAAGTGGGGCGGCACGGGTTAACCAAGGAGGAGCGCCAACGTAGACGTGAGACCAACCGCTGCCTCTACTGTGGTAGTTTGGGACATTACATCTCCACTTGTTCCCAGCGGCCGTCAAACTGCCCGGCTCGCTAAGTTTGGGAGGACTTTTAGCGAGCCAGTTACAACCTCTCAATACCCCTGTCAGACCCCGTTTCCCGGCTACCCTCATGAACGGGAATCAGAGTTTAGCGATTAACGCTTTCGTCGATTCAGGTGCCGATGGCAGCTTTATTGATGCCGACGTGGTGGAACAGCTGGGGCTTTCCAAGGAGCGATTACCGGAAGCCATTGAAGCTACCACTCTGAACGGCAGTAGTCTGGCACGTATCACGATGAGGACTGAACCGGTTAGGATGCTGTTGTCAGGGAATCATTCTGAGGTTATCTCATTCTTCATTCTGCCTTCTCCCCATGTTCCTCTGGTCCTTGGATACCCCTGGCTGAAGGAACACAATCCCTCGTTCGATTGGGTGACTGGCAAGGTAACTAGTTGGAGCATTGATTGTCATGCTAACTGCCTCAAGACTGCCTGTTCCCATTCTGTTCCCAGTCAGGTCATTGAGGCTAACCCCCCAGATTTGTCCCTGGTTCCCGAAACATATCACGAGTTGGGGGAAGTGTTCAGTAAGCAGAGGGCTCTGTCACTCCCTCCCCACCGACCATATGATTGTGCCGTAAACCTGTTCCCTGGGGCTGCCTATCCCAAGGGACGGTTATACAGCATCTCCCGATCTGAACGTGAAGCTTTGGAGACCTACATCAAGGAGTCCCTAGCTGCTGGTCTCATTCGTCCCTCGTCATCACCCCTGGGGGCAGGATTCTTCTTTGTGGGTAAGAAGGATGGCTCTCTTCGACCGTGTATTGATTATCGGGGGGTTGAATGATATCACGGTCAAGAACAAGTATCCCCCTGCCCTTGATGAGCTCTGCTTTCGACTCCTTACAGGGTGCTACTGTGTTCACCAAGCTGGACCTACGCAATGCGTATCATCTGGTCCGGATCAGAGAGGGGGACGAGTGGTTGACGGGTTTCAATACACCGATGGGTCACTTCGAGTATCAGGTGATGCCGTTTGGACTGACCAATGCTCCAGCAGTGTTCCAGAGTATGGTGAATGACGTCCTGAGAGATATGATCTGTCTTTTTGTGTTTGTTTACCTGGATGACATTCTTATCTTCTCGAAGGAACCTTCCAGCCACGTCCAGCATGTCAAGCAGGTTCTGCAGCGATTGCTGGAGAATCGCCTGTTTGTGAAGGCCGAGAAGTGTGAATTTCACGCCCACACTACATCCTTCCTCGGGTGCATCATCTCCAGGGGAGAGATTAGGATGGACCAGGAGAAGGTTAGGGCGGTTCTGGATTGGGCCCAGCCCGGTACGAGATTGCAGCTCCAGAGGTTTCTGGGGTTTGCGAATTTCTATTGCAGATTCATCCGGGATTACAGCCGTGTGGCCGCTCCTTTAACTGCCCTGACTTCCAGTACCAGGACCTTCAGTTGGAATCCTGAGGCGGACCGAGCTTTCCTGGATTCGAAGAGGCGATTCACCAACGCACCGATTCTCTCTCAACCTGACACGGCCCGTCAGTTCGTCGTTGAAGTGGATGCGTCTGATGTGGGGGTTGGCGCCATCCTGTCCCAGCGATGCTCCACTGACGGTAAACTCCATCCCTGCGCCTACTACTCTCGTCGTCTTTCGTCTGCGGAGAGGAACTACGATGTGGGTAACCGGGAGCTTCTCGCGGTGAAGCTTGCCTTGGAGGAGTGGCGCCACTGGTTGGAGGGGGCGGAGCAACCGTTTATTGTCTGGACTGACCACAAGAATCTTGCTTACGTGCAATCGGCTAGACATCTCAACTCCCGTCAGGCCAGGTGGGCTTTGTTTTTCGGACGTTTTAATTTTTCCCTGACGTTCCGACCTGGGTCTAAGAACGGCAAGGCGGACGCCTTGTCCCGGATGTTCTCCAAGACGGAGGAGAGTGGGGCCAAGACCGAGACGATTCTTCCCCGGAACTGTGTCGTGGGAGCAGTTATGTGGAGGATTGAGGAGGAGGTTATGGCGGCCCTTCGGACGCAGCCCGGTCCTGGTAACGGTCCACCCGGTCGGTTGTTTGTGCCTGAGTCGGTTCGTTCTGCTGTCCTCCAATGGTCCCACGCCAGCAAGATGGCTTGTCACCCTGGCGTGGCTCGGACGATGGCGTTACTTCGCAGACGATTTTGGTGGCCTGCCATGGGAGAAGATACTCGGAGGTTTGTTGCTGCCTGTCCAGTGTGTGCGCAGAATAAGAGTGCCAATCGGCCCAGCTCTGGACTTCTTCACCCCCTCCCTATTCCCCGGCGACCATGGTCGCATCTGGCCCTGGACTTTGTCACTGGGTTGCCCTCTTCTGAGGGGAACACGGTCATTCTGACTATCGTGGACAGATTCAGCAAGTTCGCCCACTTTGTGCCCATTTCCAAGCTTCCCTCTGCCTCTGAGACGTCCGAGATCCTGGTTAGGGAGGTTTTCAGGGTCCACGGGTTGCCCAGTGACATAGTTTCCGACCGTAGTCCTCAGTTTACCTCTGCTGTCTGGAAGTCCTTCTGTTTGGCCATTGGAGCTACAGTCAGTCTAACATCTGGTTTTCACCCCCAATCTAATGGTCAGGCGGAGAGGGCCAACCAGAAGATGGAATCCACGCTACGCTGCCTTGTCTCCTCCAACCCCACCTCCTGGGTCTCTCAGTTGCCTTGGGTTGAGTATGCCCACAATACTCTCCCTACATCTGCCACTGGGATGTCTCCTTTCCAGTGCCTGTATGGCTACCAACCTCCCTTGTTTCCTTCTCAGGAGAAGGATCTCTCAGTGCCCTCTGTTCAGGCCCACATTCGTCGTTGCCACCGGACCTGGCATCGGGCCAGAAAGGCCCTCCTTAGAGTTTCTGACCGGTATCAGCTCCAGGCGAATCGCCGCCGGATTCCCGCCCCCACCTATACCATCGGAGATAGGGTCTGGTTGGCTACACGGGATCTTCCTCTGCGAACTGAGTCTAAGAAACTGTCACCGAAGTTCATTGGTCCGTTTGTGGTGGAGAAAGTGATCAATCCTGTTGCGGTTCGACTCAAGTTACCTAGAACGCTCAGAGTCCATCCCACCTTTCATGTGTCCTGCCTCAAGCCTGTTCTCCTCAGTCCTCTGTTGCCCCCTCCGCCTCCTCCTCCTCCTCCTCCCCCTCGGATGATCGGAGGTGGTCCTGCCTACACGGTGCGCCGCATTATGGATTCCAGACGGCGGGGCCGGGGTTTCCAGTATCTCGTGGACTGGGAGGGGTATGGTCCTGAGGAGAGGAGTTGGATTCCTCGGCGTCAGATCCTTGATGCTGACCTCCTTCGTGACTTCTACCGCCTCCATCCTGGCGCTCCGGGTAGTCCGCCCGGTGGCGTTCGTCGGAGGGGGGGTACTGTCATGAACCCTGCGTCCTGAGTCGGTTCCTGCCTGTGTTGCCATTTTTCTGCTCTGAATCTCCTGTTTCCTGAAGGTTCTTGAACGCTCCCTGCCTGGTTGCCGGGTGACGTTGCTAGGCGGGAGATCTCCCGATTACCCGCACCTGCATCTCATCAGCTATCTGCACACCTGGTCCTGATCATCACCCTTCATAAGCTAACTATTATGTTCCTGTCCAGCGGTTCTGAAGTTCTGAATTTGCGATGCACCTGACTGTCCACGTTTGTCTGTGCAATAGCCTTTTGATTTGAACATTTGAAAAGTTTTGTCGTGTACTAGGCTATTTTATTTAATGTATATATGTTACAGCACTTTGGTTTGACTAATTAATGTGTTGAAATATAACCAAATTATCTGTTTCTGTCTTCAGTCCATTTTAAATAGTATAGATGGGCTATATGGGCTACGATATCGGTCGAATGTGATTATCTGCCTATAACCAGCCTGAGTACACCTATAACTCCATTCCTATTCTATTCAGAGTTTAGAGAAATTAATCGAATTGGAAATTAGCTATTATCAGGCTGGTTAATGCGATGCTTGTCTGTTGACTTTGGAAAGATCCACCTGCACCCGGCCCCGCCCCACCTACTCAGCCAATCAGGAGCTGCTACTGCGTTGCGGCCGTGGCATACTGCATACTTTATACTAAACGGTACGTTCTAAATAGAATGCAACCATGAGTACATAGTATGCAGATTAAGTATGTAGTACGCTAGTATGGGTATTTGGACACGGTCAGAAAGAGAGAGATGAATACTGTATAACCATGAGTACATAGTATGCAGATTAAGTATGTAGTACGCTAGTATGGGTATTTGCAAGAGAGAGATGAATACTGTATAACCATGAGTACATAGTATGGCTTTTTTTTTCAGGCCTTGTATTCTTGAGCTTTTCTTGTCTGGTAAACACAACCTAGCTTGTTTTCTCACCCTCCCACCCCTTTTTACTTTAGAATCTGTTTCACCCAATAAATTGGCTCCAGCTCGGATAGACACCCGTCCTCCTCTTCTCTACCCGGCTCTGTGGCGCTCTCATTTAAAAACGTGAGAAATTATAATTATCTGAATTATGCTTTTAATTAGGCATTAATTAGACTCCTAGAGTGAGATTAGCAAGCGCTTATGAATTATTAGCTGTGAAATCCTTCCAGATTCACACGTTTGTTACAGACGAGACCACAGAAATGTAGCTTTCTGCTTGGTGATTAGCGCGCCTCAAAATAACAGAACAGATTTTGGTACATATGCTTATGATTACAACTTTTATAAATGCATCGACTTAACTCTGTGTTGTACATGGAGTCTGGTAGCCTACTGAGGTTAAGTGACTATACAATTATACTCCTTGATGGCCTGGTTCACGGTCAGCTTTTTGACACAACAGATGTTTGAGTTGAGTTTGATGTGTCTGCACAAAAAATGTTTACACAACTAGCTGTTACATCAAACCAGTATCCAGGTCCTTAGACATATTGTGTCTGTGTTAAACTAGGTCAGAATATCCTGGTATAGGAATGAGTCACATAGTACAGTCAGTTGTACTTTCCGTAAGAGGCCATACTGAGAGCTCTTCTCTGACTGTCACTAGAGTACAACCTGTAAGAGGCCATACTGAGAGCACTTCTCTGACTGTCACTAGAGTACAACCTGTAAGAGACCATACTGAGAGCACTTCTCTGACTGTCACTAGAGTACAACCTGTAAGAGGCCATACTGAGAGCACTTCTCTGACTGTCACTAGAGTACAACCTGTAAGAGGCCATACTGAGAGCACTTCTCTGACTGTCACTAGAGTACAACCTGTAAGAGGCCATACTGAGAGCACTTCTCTGACTGTCACTAGAGTACAACCTGTAAGAGGCCATACTGAGAGCACTTCTCTGACTGTCACTAGAGTACAACCTGTGAAGAGGCCATACTGAGAGCACTTCTCTGACTGTCACTAGAGTACAACCTGTAAGAGGCCATACTGAGAGCACTTCTCTGACTGTCACTAGAGTACAACCTGTAAGAGGCCATACTGAGAGCACTTCTCTGACTGTCACTAGAGTACAACCTGTAAGAGGCCATACTGAGAGCACTTCTCTGACTGTCACTAGAGTACAACCTGTAAGAGGCCATACTGAGAGCACTTCTCTGACTGTCACTAGAGTACAACCTGTAAGAGGCCATACTGAGAGCACTTCTCTGACTGTCACTAGAGTACAACCTGTAAGAGGCCATACTGAGAGCACTTCTCTGACTGTCACGAGTCGAGAGACGACAAAGGGAAAAGTTAACAGAGCATGCAGGGAGAATTTGTGTAATCCTTCCTTGTAATAACCACCCTAGGTTGTTTTGAATCTGAGGCGGCCCGAATGGCCATCCTCTTTAGGCCCTGGCGTTCCGCTCTGTCGTCTGCTGTCCAAACTACGGGAGGGAAATGGATGGAAATGGAGCTGCTAATTTGCAGGATGTGGGGCTGGGAACATCCTACCTCCTCCTGCTGTTTAACATGTATGGTGGGGGAAGCTGGAGCTATAGAGTTAAAGGACTGGAGCAGCTTTGGAAGGGGGGGAAAAAAGGATCTCTGGACCTGTATTAACATAGAGTCCCAGAGTAAGAGCAGATCTAGGATCAGTTTGGCCTTTTAGATCATTAATGAATAAGATTAAATGGAGATGTTGGACCTGATCCTAGATAAGCACTCCTACTCTTGGATGTTTGTTGAATACAAGCCCTGGATTTTACTGTGTCAATGGACAAGCACTTGACTTCTTCACCTACTTTCATCTCTAAACATTTTTATATCATTATTTTGTAATTTATGTGATTTCAGCTTATCAAGCAAAAAAGGCGATCTGCTATTTCCCTGAGGTGAATATTTAAGCAATATTCCACGGATAAGGGCTGTTCTTAAGCACGACGCAACGCGGAGTGCCTGGACACAGCCCTTAGCCGTGGTATATTGGCCATATACCACAAACACCTGAGGTGCCTTATTGCTATTATAAACTGGTTACCAACGTAATTAGAGCAGTAAAAATAAATGTTTTGTCATACCTGTGGTAGAAGGTCTGATATACCATGGCTGTCAGCCAATCAGCATTAAGGGCTCGAACCACCCAGTTTATAATACAGGTTCAACCTTCATCTCATACAATAGTGTTCATAATAATACACCCATGAGGGATTCAATCAAAAATAAATATGTCATTTACACTTTCAGGTAACAGAAGAACAAAAGCATAAACACACGACTTTTACATTGTCTTAAGGTTGGTTTTTGAGAGTCGAACATGATGATTTATGAATTATAATGAACGTATTGTTTCCTGCTGAATGCCTTGCCACCAAGGAGAGCTCCTAGTGGTGTTAGAAATGCCCCAAGCTACAACACAACAACAGAGCACAACTCTAGGCTATGTTACCTAGAGAGCCCTCCGCCAACTAGGAGGACATTGAATAGCTGCTCACCAGACCTGGGTTCAAATACTATCTGATATCATTTAAATATTTTCATTACTTTATCTGCGCTTGATTGAGCTTGCCTAGCTTGATGGACAAATAGAATAGGGCCAAGTGCAAACCCTGCCCATATGGCACTACAAGCAGGCCAGAGCAAACGCTAAATGTATTGAGTATTTGAACCCAGCCTGTATTAGAGACTCACAGCCAGGTAGGGCTTTCTGTTGTTGCACTTTATGCTAATGAGCTGACGTTGAACCCGTTGTCTCCTCTCGTTATAACATTAATTAACACACTGCTACCTTGCTCAATATTTGGTAAAAGAACCACTGCTTGCGGATGTAAAAATTTACAGGATTCCACTTTTAATTAGGAAGCTCATGCAGCACAGGTGTGCTAAGGAGGAAGCCTATCTCATTTGAATAAAACATTTCCTGTTTAGAGGGGAAATTAATTAGCCATGCTCTGAGTATAAACGATGTAAATGACATTTCTGGGAAAGAATCGTGAATTTATGCAAAAAATGCTAATTGAGATCTCAATAGGACTCTGGGTATTTGTTCTCGGCTTATTTAACGAGATTTGTTTTGAGCCTATTATTACTTCAGTTTGTTCTTCATTTACTCACCAACTAAATGATTAATATATCATAAAAGCTCTGGAAATCATTCCACTTCGGATATGTTAGCTCTCTTTACACTGTATCACCTCATAATTCCAAGTGGAGTTTAAACCCTTTACATGAACCCTTCAAATGAAAAGGAACCTTTAAACATTATAATCTCTGAATGTAAATTGACATGGTAAAGCTGGGCTGGGCTTAATAAATTATCCCTAATATTATTAATAGCTATATTAGCAGACAAGCGACTAACCCATATTAGTGAGTGGTTTATATTCTATTCCATTCTGCTGTGTTTCATGGTTCAGCCATGAGTCTAAAGGATAATTTACTCAAAGCCCAGCTTGACAGTGTCAATTTACCTTCAGCAATTACAATGCTTAAGGGTTCATTTTCATCAGACAACATTATACAAAATTACAGAATAATAACACTGTATTAAGTCTCATCGTGACATGTGAAATTCACAGAGCTGCTGGTAAGGTGATGTAGCTACTGTAGATAGGTTAAAGGGGGGATAAGGTAGTTACTGTAGATAGGTTAAAGGGGGATAAGGTAGTTACTGTAGATAGGTTAAAGGGGGGATAAGGTAGTTACTGTAGATAGGTTAAAGGGGGATAAGGTAGTTACTGTAGATAGGTTAAAGGGGGGATAAGGTAGTTACTGTAGATAGGTTAAAGGGGGGATAAGGTAGTTACTGTAGATAGGTTAAAGGGGGATAAGGTAGTTACTGTAGATAGGTTAAAGGGGGGATAAGGTTGTTACTGTAGATAGGTTAAAGGGGGGATAAGGTTGTTACTGTAGATAGGTTAACGGGGGGATAAGGTTGTTACTGTAGATAGGTTAACGGGGGATAAGGTAGTTACTGTAGATAGGTTAAAGGGGGATAAGGTAGTTACTGTAGATAGGTTAGGTTAGGGTACCATTTGGGACGCTGAGAGTGTTGAACGTCGGTTTAACCTGCAGGCATTAAAATCTTCTCCTCTCCGGCTTAAAGCAGCAATTAGTGAGCGTTGTGAAACAAGTGTTAGATACTAAAAAACTCTCTCACACGATATCTCATGATCTCTCCACTTTGAACATTCTAAGTCAATACCCACTTGGGGCTAATGCAAATTCTTTCCATATCTAAGATAGCTAGGTGCTTTTACCCCTCCTCACATTTTAACATTGATAAAAAGAAACCACAAAGTAATGATGAGGTGGTGTTTAATCCCAGTCATACCACCTTAAAAGACCAAAGATTTCTTCCCGACAAAGGCCTGACTAGACAGCAGTGGAACAAGCCTCTGCCTACAGCCATGAATAACTTACAGTAACCTGTGTGTGTGGCATGTCTGTGAATTAATAACACAGTAGAGAACCTTGCTTTCAGAACTTTACCAGAACTCATGTCATCAACCTTCACCTGCATTGAAACAACCAAGAACCTGTCTTACCCTCTCACCTGTCTCACCCTCTCTCCTGTCTCACCCTCTCACCTGTCTCACCCTCTCACCTGTCTCACCCTCTCTCCTGTCTCAACCTCTCACCTGTCTCACCCTCTCTCCTGTCTCACCCTCTCACCTGTCTCACCCTCTCTTCTGTCTCACCCTCTCACCTGTCTCACCCTCTCTCCTGACTCAACCTCTCACCTGTCTCACCCTCTCACCTGTCTCACCCTCTCTCCTGTCTCACCCTCTCCACTGTCTCACCCTATCGGAGGTGGAGCTCCATTCCAGCCTGGGTGCTTATGTTAACCCTAATGCTAACCCTAACACTAAGCCTAGCTTCATGTCCACATCCTGGCTCAAATCTAACCCTGAATCTCCATCATGGGTAGGCAAATACCCTAACCCTAACCCTGAATCTCCATCATGAGTAGGCATATACAGTCTATGGGTCATCTGAGGGGAGTACAAGTAGTTGTTGTCCTTCTGTCTTCATTTCCTGTTTTAGATCATTGTCAGGTCAGATCATCAAAAAATTACCTACGATTTTGACTTCCGTCTTACACATCCATGAAAGGATGAGCATCATCGTCAGTCATTTCTATATACAAGCTATATAATATAACAAGGTCCTTCTAGGCCAGAGGAATGGAAAGGAGAGAAACGGAGAAACAGGCCGGTCCCTTTAAATACTAATGCAGCAACAGAACACAACTAAGAGATGCGTGATCACGTCGGAGGAAACCTGCTGTCGAGTGTTGATTCTCGCTGTCTGTTTTTCTGTCTGCCTGTCTGTCTGTCTTTTTGTCTGCCTGTCTGTCTGTGAGGGAGGGAAGAAGTGCTAATGGGGAAGAGTGTCAGTTTAAAGGGGAAATCCGGGATTGGTATATCCATTTTTTTACTTTTAAATTAATGATTTACAGTCATTTATTCCTAAAGAATATAACTTATAAAGCCTCATGAGCTTAGTTCAAATGTCCTACCCCCATCAGAACCCAAAATATATAATAATAATAATAATAATAATAATTGATTTGATGGTCAGTCCTTGCAACCATAGTGCCGTCTATGAATTTGTGAGTGGTTACATTTCTCCAGCCCCATCCCTCAGCTGATTACAAAAACAAGTGGTCGCTTTGTTGTTGTTCAAATCCCAGATTGCCCCTTTAACGGTGGAGTCTGCAGGAGAGGCGTTGGCAAGGGAAGAGAAGGCTCTCATCAATGTTTATTAATCATCAGCTAGATATGATACAGTAATAGCTGTGGTATTTTTACACCCCACCACAGCGAACATAACGCACAAAGTGGCTTTGGCTAAAAGTCTTGTAGCATTGACTTAATTAGTGGTAAGTCTGCTTAAAAGCCACGCAAAACTGTTGCTGGTATAACAGACAACGTCCTCAATTAATCAACTGTCAGTCAAGGTCTGAGCCAAAAATGAGAATGTCTGTTTCTCAGAGTTGTGATCGCAAACAAGTATTTGGTCTGGCATTGGTCAATAGTAGGCTACTGTATGAGAAACACTAGGACCCAGTCTGACCTAGACCATGGATAGATGAGCAACAGATTACATTATGTTACTGTAATAAGAGCATAGAATAGGAGCAAAGTAAGAATAAACTATGTGTTTTTACTTAAAACTGTGACTTTACTTATGTTTGAAGGAACCGCAGGTCCGGTTCTACAGAGTTCTGCAGCAGCAGGTGTTCCTAAGGGTTGCTAAGGGTGATTCATTCTAGTCCAATCAGTGTTATTCTAATGATAGTAAATACACGTTTATTACGTCTGAAAGAGTTATTAGTCATGTTTGTCAGGGTGAGAAATAGCTAGGTGTATACATCTCTTCCTTGCGTTAAGATAGCACTTAAGTACACTTGTCTATCCGGTTGTGACATTCTGGGTCAATCCAAAAATGTCAGTTACATACGGCACTGTATGCTTATCGATAGCTAAGATGACTGTCAGTCAGTGTGTTGTGATTAGTGTAGACAGGTCGTTGTTGTTTCAATGGCAGTGATGAACATGTTTTGATAAGTCTGAATGGTGTTAGTCTGATCACAACTATCCTCTATAGTAGAGCTTATTGCCAACGTAACACCCTGCTCCTGTGGAGATGGAAGACTCATCAACACACACACACACACAATCAAATCTAATGCTTATTTCGCTGACCCTTTAGAATTTTCCTGATTTTTATCCAGTGGCATATTATTATTTTTTTTTCAATATTCATTACACTTTAATTAAAGATGCATTCCAGGACCTTAAGCACAACACATTCGTAACATATAGTATGAATTGCTAAATAAAATAAAATAAAAAATGCAGGACGTAACATATCATACGAAATGGATGACATAGTGCACAATCTGATGACTAGTACACAAAAAACAGGGACCACTTTTGGTTCGTGAGCACCACTTTCAAAACTAATGGCTGAAATTATACAAAAGTTTGAGACTGCGTCTTTAAAGCCTCTTCTTCTGATTCATAAAACCAATCAATTGCAATCTGGTTCTGACTGGCAGCACCCTATAATTGGTTATAGCTGCTGCCCTTTTCTCCAGTACCCTGTAGCCTATGACTACAGACCAAACAGGTGTCAGGCGAGGAAACAGGCCCTTCCCGTCTGTAAAGCGGCTAACTAGCTCCCCGGGTCGTGCTAACCTGTAATTATCACATCATTTGGGTTGTAAATCACTCCCGCTCTTGTCATGGTATCATCACATCCACAGCAGCAATTTCTGAGCTTCGAATCTAGCTGGTCTAGTGGTTCCAGACAGACAGACAGAATGGAGGTGGATGACAGGAGGTGCCTGTCTCACGTGATGCTAATGCCACAAGGTATAAAGACAAGCAGGACGGTGGGATGGTACAGTATGGAACCTGCCCGGGGGACTTAGCAGAAATAACAAATGTCTTCTTTCCTATATCTAAAATTGGTTATGTATGATCACGCCACTTATCTTTGATCAAATCATATTGTCTAGAAAAAAGGTTGAACTTATCAAACTGCATGTTATGTGCATTACATTTTATAAATGTTATCTCTAGCTTTCCGAGGATCCAAATCTCCAAAACAAATAAGGTCATACTGTCTGTATTCAACTCCAGTATATCTATCCTCATCCGTGTCTATGTGGTCTGTGATTGAGGTTGGCCAATAGAAGACCCACCGCTGCTCCAAGATTAGACATTTGATCGCACTAGAAGAAATCCAACTATTCTGGAAGTTCCCTGCGTCAAGGCATGACACCCTCGGTTGCATGGTGCCCACCCATCTCCACTCTCCTCAACATAATTCTAGACACCCATCATTACACTCCCCTTCATCATCAGCCCTGTCAATCACATAAATATTCCCTGGGATTACTTCAGTCAATGTCAGACATCACAGAGCATGATTCTACTCTTAC
Source organism: Coregonus clupeaformis (assembly GCF_020615455.1). Taxonomy (NCBI): domain Eukaryota; kingdom Metazoa; phylum Chordata; class Actinopteri; order Salmoniformes; family Salmonidae; genus Coregonus; species Coregonus clupeaformis. The sequence goes on from NC_059194.1 coordinate 2,046,616, forward strand.
ATGAAATCAAATACGTATTGTGCATTGATCTTGAAATGTCAAACCAGTCCAATCAGATCCATAACATATGTTTTATACACTAACAAAAGGATTACATTAACCTGTACTGTATACAATATGTAAATGTGAATTTCGTGCAATTACTCTCAGACAAAAGACCTACCAAAAGTAAAATAAACGATTATACATATAATGTATATTCATACAATACATCCAAAATGGATAAAGGCAGTAAGAATGACGTGTCAGTGGTAGAACTGTCACGTGTCAGGGAAACTTTCCACTCCGTAACACGGCAGGGAAGATTTGGGGCTGATAATTTATGGGATTGCAGGGCTTGTTGTGAGTTGTCATCTATTTGTACAGACACTCAACAATGCCGACAACTTAACCCTTTACTGTCTTCACCAACTAGGAGCTAAAAGGAATAAGTCAAGCAAGTCAACCTTTTACTCTTCCAGACCTATCTTAACCCTTTACCCTGCTAACCTACCTTAACCCTTTACCCTGCTAACTTATCTTAGCCCTTCCCAGTTAACCTATCTTAACCCTTTACCCTGCTAACCCATCACCCTGCTAACCCATCTTACATTTATTTTTATTTAACCTGGCAAGTCAGTTAAGAACAAATTCGTATTTACAATGACGGCCTACACCGGCCAAACCCGGACGACGCTGGGCCAATTGTGCGCCGCCCCATGGGACTCCCAATCACGGCCGGTTGTGATACAGCCTGGAATCGAACCAGGGGGTCTGTAGTGACGCCTCAAGCACTGAGATGCAGTGCCTTAGACCGCTGCGCCACTCGGGAGCCTATCTTAACCCTTTACCCTGCTAGCCTATCTTAACCCTTTACCCTGCTAGCCTATCTTAACCCTTTACCCTGCTAGCCTATCTTAACCCTTTACCCTGCTAGCCTATCTTAACCCTTTACCCTGCTAGCCTATCTTAACCCTTTACCCTGCTAGCCTATCTTAACCCCTTTACCCTGCTAGCCTATCTTAACCCTTTACCCTGCTAGCCTATCTTAACCCTTTACCCTGCTAGCCTATCTTAACCCTTTACCCTGCTAGCCTATCTTAACCCTTTACCCTGCTAACCTATCTTAACCCTTTACCCTGCTAACCTATCTTAACCCTTTACCCTGCTAGCCTATCTTAACCCTTTACCCTGCTAGCCTATCTTAACCCTTTACCCTGCTAGCCTATCTTAACCCTTTACCCTGCTAGCCTATCTTAACCCTTTACCCTGCTAGCCTATCTTAACCCTTTACCCTGCTAGCCTATCTTAACCTTTACCCTGCTAGCCTATCTTAACCCTTTTACCCTGCTAGCCTATCTTAACCCTTTACCCTGCTAGCCTATCTTAACCCTTTACCCTGCTAGCCTATCTTAACCCTTTACCCTGCTAGCCTATCTTAACCCTTTACCCTGCTAACCTATCTTAACCCTTTACCCTGCTAGCCTATCTTAACCCTTGTTGGTTAAGGGCTGTAAGTAAGCATTTCACTGTAATGTCTGCACCTGTTGTATTCGGCGCATGTGACCAATAAAATTTGATTTGATTTTGATTTGATTTGCTAGCCTATCTTAACCCTTTACCCTGCCAGATCTCTATAGCAGCTCGTGCTACATGATCCAAACACAACTACTGTGGCTTCATGCTCTCTGGCCTGTACTGCAGGCTGGTTGTATCTGAAGGACTTTAATCATCATAACAGCATTAATCATGTTTACATAAGTGTATAACCACTAGGTGTTAGGAGGAACTATAACTAATTATATTGATTTGACTCATTTTAATTGTTGCACTTCAATACTTGCTAGATTATAAAATCACTACTAAACGAAGAACACAAGAAACGTGTATTAATTAGTTCCATTTTGATCAATAACACAATAATTATCACAATTAACCCTGTGGAAGCTGTTGACCTATTTTCTGATGAACAGGACACACACATACATACACTAACACACACACACTAAAGCACACACACACACACACACACACATGCACTCATTCACACACACACATACGCTAACACACACACAAGTACACACTGTAAAAAGTAATTAAAGTAAACTCATTAAAGCAATTGAGTAGTGGTTACACAAACATCCCCAACTGCCTGTAGAACTCAAATCATATAAGTGGTACTCACTCAGGTGTCAATCAGATGTTCTATTACTTAATGTTTTTTGAGTATTCTTAACAAATATTAGGTTATTGAAAAAATATAACTTTATTTATGTGTATTCTTCAAATCTAAAGTCATTGATTTTTACAAGTTAGGATTATTATTATTATTCTTTTAAAGTAAATCTAACATTTATTAAATAAGTTGCTATTACTTGATTCTATTATGTTTTACGTATTTACTTAAAATAATAAAGTAATAGTCAGACACATTGATATTAAAACACTTGATTTATCTGTGTTGTGCTGATATAGAATTATTATGTTTTTGCAAGTTAAGAATACGTAATATTGCCACTTGTCTCTGTTTTTAGAGGATTGTGGGTAGTTCAACATTTTTTAAACTTTAATATACTTTTACAAAAATGGTGTATGCATGTTTGAAGAAAGAAAAGTATATTTCTAAAATAGTATTAAGCAGTTTGTTGTGCTATGAGGTGTAATTGATCATGATGAATGGATATCAAAACCTTCAAGCAAATTGACGTTCAATAATGAGACAAGCCATTCCCACCATCAACAAGGTCATATGCACCACTCTTAATGACAAAGGCTAATTCAGTATCCTGTAATGCTTGCAGCTAACTGGAATGAGTACTGTGCTCAACAATCAAATCAAATTTTATTGGTCACATGCGCCGAATACAACAGGTGTAGACTTTACCGTGAAATGCTTGCTTACGAGCCCATTCACATCAAAGCAGAGTTAAAAAGTATGAAAAATATTTGCTAACTAAAAAAGGAAATAGTAACACAATAAAATAACAATAACAAGGCTATATACAAGGAGTACCGGTACCGAGTCAATGTGCAGGGGTACGAGGTAGTTGAGATAATTCAGGTAATACAGTATGTACATGTAGGTAGGGGTAAAAGTGACTAGGCAATCAGGATAGATAATAAACAGAGTAGCAGCAGCGTATGTGAAGAGCGTGAACGTGTGTCTGTGTGTGTGTGTGTGTGTGTGTGTGTGTGTGTGTGTGTGTGAGCGTATGTAGTGTGTGTGTATGTGTGTGTTGGAGTGTCAGTGTAGCATGTGTGAGTGTGTGTGTAGTCTAGTGAATGTGAATAGAGCCATTGCAAAAAAATTAAGATACTAAAATTAATAATAAAGGGAGTCGATGTAAATAGTCTGGGTAGCCATTTGATTAACTGTTCAGAAGTCTTATGACTTTGGGGTAGAATGTGTTCAGGAGCCTTTTGGCCACAGACTTGGCACTCCAGTACCGCTTGCTGTGTGGTAGCAGAGAGAACAGTCTATGACTTGGGTGGCTGGAGTCTGACAATTTCTAGGGCCTTCCTCTGACAACGCCTGGTAAAGAAGTCCTGGATGGCAGGGAGTTCGACCCCAGTGAGGCACCCTCTGTAGCGCCTTGCAGTCGGATGCCAAGCAGTTGCCATACCAGGCGGTGATGCAGCCAGTCAGGATGCTCTCAATGGTGCAGCTGTAGAACTATTTTTATTTTTATTTATTTTTTGATTTCACCTTTATTTAACCAGGTAAGCCAGTTGAGAACAGGTTCTCATTTACAACTGCGACCTGGCCAAGATAAAGCATAGTAGTGCAATAAAACAACAACACAGAGTTACATATTTGAGGATCTGAGGGCCCATACCAAATCTATTCAGCTTCCTGAGGAGGAAGAGACAGTGTCTGCTAAGGTGGGTTCAAATGACAAATCATCAAATACATAAAACAATATTAAACATTAAGACACGACCACTGAAAATTACTAATCAGAGCTACTTACACAAAAATGTGTAATGAAAGTTAATTTAAGTAGAAGGGACTCAAAATGTGTATGTTCACTACAACAAATATTCATGTTTAAGTAACTTCAGTCATTATAGTTCAGAATACATAATGCAATTTAGTGTAAAAGAAATCATAAAACACAAAACAGTTAAGTATTTAGAACTTAAAAAGATAACGATGTACAGTTGAAGTCGGAAGTTTACATACACTTAGGTTGGAGTAATTAAAACTTGTTTTTCAACCATTCCACAATTTCTTGTTAACAAACTATAGTTTTGGCAAGTCGGTTAGGACATCTACTTTGTGCATGACACAATACATTTTTCCTACAATTGTTTACAGACAGATTATTTGACTTATAATTCACTGTATCACAATTCCAGTGGGTCAGAAGTTTACATACACTATGATGACTGTGCCTTTAAACAGCTTGGAAAATTCCAGAAAATGATGTCATGGATTTAGAAACTTCTGATAGGCTAATTGACATAATTTGAGTCAATTGGAGGTGTACCTGTGGATGTATTTCAAGGCCTACCTTCAAACACAGTGCCTCTTTGCTTGACATCATGGGAAAATCAGAAGAAATCAGCCAAGACCTCAGAAAAAGAATTGTAGACCTCTACGTTCATCTGTACAAACAATAGTACACAAGTATAAACACCATGGGAACACGCAGCCGTCATACCGCTCAGGAAGGAGACGCGTTCTGTCTCCTAGAGATGAACGTACTTTGGTACGAATGTGCAAATCAATCCCAGAACAACAGCAAAGGACCTTGTGAAGATTCTGAAGGAAACAGGTACAAAAGTGACTATATCCACAGTAAAAACGAGTCCTATATTGACATAACCTTAAAGGCCGCTCAGCAAGGAAGCTCCAAAACCGCCATAAAAAAGCCAGACTACGGTTTGCAACTGCACATGGGGACAAAGATCGTACTTTTTGGAGAAATGTCCTCTGGTCTGATGAAACAAAAATAGAACTGTTGACCATCGTTATGTTTGGAGGAAAAAGGGGGTTGCTTGCAAGCCGAAGAACACCATCCCAACCGTGAAGCACAGGGGGTGGCAGCATCATGCTGTGGGGGTGCTTTGCTGCAGGAGGGACTGGTGCACTTCACAAAATAGATGAGGAAGGAAAATTATGTGGATATATTGAAGCAACATCTCAATCCTATAGAAAATGTGTGGGCAAAACTGAAAAAGCGTGTGTGAGCAAGGAGGCCTACAAACCTGATTCATCCAACTTACTGTGGGAAGCTTGTGGAAGGCTACCCGAAACATTTGACCCAAGTTAAACAATTTAAAGGCAATGCTACCAAATACTAATTGAGTGTATGTAAACTTCTGACCCACTGGGAATGTGATGAAAGAAATAAAAGCTTAAATAAATCATTCTCTCTACTATTATTCTGACATTTCACATTCTTATAATAAAGTGGTGATCCTAACTGACCTAAGACAGGGAATTTTTACTAGGATTAAATGTCAGGAATTGTGAAAACCGGAGTTTAAATGTTTTTGGCTAAAGGTGGACGTAAACTTCCGACTTCAACTGTAGGTGTGGATGTCACTTTATTACATTAAGTATTCAACACTGACATACCGTGCCTTCGGAAAGTATTCACAACCCTTGACTTTTTCCACATTATGTTGTGTTACAGCCTGAATTTAAAATGGATTAAATTGGGATTTTTGGTCACTGGCCTACACACAATGCCCCATAATGTCAAAGTGGAATTATGTTTTTAGAATGTTTTTACTAATTAATTAAAAATAAAAAGCTGACAGTCAATAAGTATTCAACCCATTTGTTATGGAAAGCCTAAATATGTTCAGGAGTAAACATTTGCTTAACAAGTCACATAATAAGTTGCATGGACTCACTCTGTGTGCAATAATAGTGTTTAATATGATCGTTGAATGACTACCTCATCTCTGTACCCCACACTTATTATACAATTATTTGTAAGGTCCCTCAGTCGAGCAGTGAATTTCAAACACAGATTGAACCACAAAGACCAGGGACGTTTTCCAATGCCTCGCAAAGAAGGGGACCTATTGCTAGATGGGTAAATAAAACAAATAGCAGACATTGAAATATCCCTTTGAGCATGGTGAAGTTATTAATTACACTTTGGATGGTGTATCAATACACCCAGTCACTACAAAGATACAGATGTCCTTCCTAACTTACTTGCCGGAGAGGAAGGAAACCGCTCAGGGATTTCACCATGAGGCCAATGGTGACTTTAAACTAGTTTAATGGCTGTGAAAGGAGAAAACTGAGGATGGGTCAACAACAAATAAAATACCAGATGGTAGAATCCTCTGCATAAATTAACCTACATAAAAGTAAATGTAAAATGGGATATGAACATAAGAAATCCAGACATATGAAATACTTGAGTAGTCTAAATTATTATTATAAATATCAACAGCCTAATATAATCATAACAATAAATATATATCTTGATTTCTCTTGAGATATGGTGGCTGCTGAACAAAGCTGATCATTTTGTGAACCTACATGCATTCTACCATCTGGTATTTTATTTGTGCCTCTAAATTTCCAATTTCCATGGCAACGCGAAGGAGGCAGGTAGCAGGAAATGTCTAAATGTTTTCCCCTGAATAAAATAGAACCACTCACAGGGTTCATAAGGCTACAACTGAACCGAGGGCATTTGGTATAGGACAGACCAGAGCCATATATTTAGAGAGTTGGGACATTGTATTATAATCTGTTCCAGAGCCATATATTTAGAGAGTTGGGACATTGTATTATAATCTGTTCCAGAGCCATATATTTAGAGAGTTGGGACAACTTATTATAATCTGTTCCAGAGCCATATATTTAGAGAGTTGGGACAACTTATTATAATCTGTTCCAGAGCCATATATTTAGAGAGTTGGGACAACTTATTATAATCTGTTCCAGAGCCATATATTTAGAGAGTTGGGACAACTTATTATAATCTGTTCCAGAGCCATATATTTAGAGAGTTGGGACAACTTATTATAATCTGTTCCAGAGCCATATATTTAGAGAGTTGGGACATTGTATTAGAATCTGTTCCAGAGCCATATATTTAGAGAGTTGGGACATTGTATTATAATCTGTTCCAGAGCCATATATTTAGAGAGTTGGGACAACTTATTATAATCTGTTCCAGAGCCATATATTTAGAGAGTTGGGACAACTTATTATAATCTGTTCCAGAGCCATATATTTAGAGAGTTGGGACAATTTATTATAATCTGTTCCAGAGCCATATATTTAGAGAGTTGGGACAACTTATTATAATCTGTTCCAGAGCCATATATTTAGAGAGTTGGGACAACTTATTATAATCTGTTCCAGAGCCATATATTTAGAGAGTTGGGACAACTTATTATAGTCTGTTCCAGAGCCATATATTTAGAGAGTTGGGACATTGTATTATAATCTGTTCCAGAGCCATATATTTAGAGAGTTGGGACAACTTATTATAATCTGTTCCAGAGCCATATATTTAGAGAGTTGGGACAACTTATTATAGTCTGTTCCAGAGCCATATATTTAGAGAGTTGGGACAACTTATTATAATCTGTTCCAGAGCCATATATTTAGAGAGTTGGGACAACTTATTATAATCTGTTCCAGAGCCATATATTTAGAGAGTTGGGACAATTTATTATAATCTGTTCCAGAGCCATATATTTAGAGAGTTGGGACAACTTATTATAATCTGTTCCAGAGCCATATATTTAGAGAGTTGGGACAACTTATTATAATCTGTTCCAGAGCCATATATTTAGAGAGTTGGGACAACTTATTATAGTCTGTTCCAGAGCCATATATTTAGAGAGTTGGGACATTGTATTATAATCTGTTCCAGAGCCATATATTTAGAGAGTTGGGACAACTTATTATAATCTGTTCCAGAGCCATATATTTAGAGAGTTGGGACAACTTATTATAGTCTGTTCCAGAGCCATATATTTAGAGAGTTGGGACATTGTATTATAATCTGTTCCAGAGCCATATATTTAGAGAGTTGGGACATTGAGGTTTTTGCATTATGATGCATTTACACTACAACATTGTATGGCTGCCATGTTAGCTCCCCGTTAATATTACATGGGGAATATTTAAACAATGATATGTAACGGAATGTCTAGAATTAGAAAATGTTCTTAAAGTTGTCCCAACTCTCTAAATATATGGCTATGGAACAGATTATAATACAATGTCCCAACTCTCTAAATATATGGCTCTGGAACAGATTATAATAAGTTGTCCCAACTCTCTAAATATATGGCTCTGGAACAGACTATAATAAATCTACTACTAAATAATCTACAATCTTCAAATCTATAATCTATAGTAGATTATGCCTACTATACTACTATACTATAATATACTATACTACTATACAATACTACTTTACTATACAATACCATACTGTACTGTACTGCACTGCACTGTACTATACTATAATATACTATACTGTACTAACCGAAAGGTTGCTGGATCGAATCCCCGAGCTGTCAAGGTAAAAATCTGTCGTTCTGCCCCTGAGCAAGGCAGTTCACCCACTGTTCCCCTGGCACCACGGACGTGGATGTCGATTAAGGCAGCCCTCCGCACCTTTCTGATTCAGAGGGGTTGGGTTTAATGCGGAAGACACATTTCAGTTGAATGCATTCAGTTGTACAACTGGCTAGGTATCCCCTTTACCCTTTCCCCTTTATACTATAATATACTGTACTATACTATACTGTACTGTACTGTACTGTACTATACTATACTGTACTATACTGTGATATACAATACTGTACTACACTATACTTAAGCAATAAGGCACAAGGGGGTGTGGTATATGGCCAATATACCACTGCTAAGGGATGTTCTTAAGCACAACGCAACGCGGAGTGCCTGGATCCAGCCCTTAGCCATGGTATATTGGCCATATACCACAAACCCCAGAGGACCCTTATTGCTATTATAAACTGGTTACCAACGTAATTAGAGCAGTAAAAATACATGTTTTGTCATACCCGTCTGATATACCACGGCTGTCAGCCATCAGCATTCAGGGCTCGAACCACCCAGTTTATAATATAATATAATCAACTATACTATACTATATGCCTACTATACTATATACTAAATATGCTAGAGATTAATCCCCACTCCAACAGTACCAATAAGATTATTTAGGATTATTAAAAGAGAGCTGCTTTGCGTTCCACTCATGCATCAAGCAGAACAGAAACAGCTGTATCAATTTAACAACAAAATCCTGGAAATCATGTAGCCTATAGGCCTTGGCTGTTTTTACTGTACCTATTTTAATGCTTGTATCATCAATGTGTCTGAAAGTTTGTAATTGAGTATGTAATTGAACCCTGAAAAAATATTCAGTCCCAATTAACGAGAATATGAATAGATTGCTCCTACATTTTGTTCACAGTTTATGTGCTTATCTGCCGATAATGAGGCTGTCTATTGTAAAAAGGTGATGAAAATGACGCAATACTAACACCTCTCAATTGCTCGGGGCTTGAAGAATTAGCAGGTGTAAATCACAACGCATAAAGGTGATATGAATTCATTTTCCAGCTGGTAAAACCCAGGCCCAGCAGAGGCCCTTCAAGCAATGTTTCGTCAATCTACATTAGTACAAGCTGACTATAAAACACAACAATGGTGACATAGAATAAAATTAAACGTAGAATGAAATTAGGGACAATTTGAGTATTAAGAACAATGGCTGACCACTCAGGGACCATGCTCCATATATCATTGATTATACTATATTGACATACATGTTACGGAATAAGCAAGCTATATACTATTCCATATTCTATTATATTCTGTTCTGTTCCAGGATAGGCTAACGGTCGACTATTGTCCAAATAAAACGCATATTGTAGGCCTATAAGCTATTTGATTAGGCTACAGCATGACTCGAAATAAACTAAAAGCTTGGACTATTAATAATATGGCTCACGCAAGACTTGTCTCTATTACTCAAAGTAAGCCGTTTTAGTAAGGAGGAAATGTCGTGTTAGTAATAATAGCAGGGACGGGTTTTGACCTGTTGTTGGGTTGATCATGTCCGTTTGGCCCAACACATCTCTCGCTATGATTGTCTCTTTCTCATCCGTATTGACGGTGATCTGACGTAATTCCCAGAAAAGGTTCCTCATCTCTGTGTGTCGGCATATCAGAACAGTGAAGTTGTTTGCCATATCCTCATCTCATTCATGGCAAAAATGTGAATAAAAAAAATGCGTTTGATTCTGAGTCTGACATACCTTTTCTGAAACTCTTTCGGCTGAAGGTTTACGGCTTTAAATATTTTCCGAACGATTAGCCTAATCAATTATATTTGCCATTCTCTATTTTTTCTGTTGTAAGTGTTCCATAAGTCCTTCCGGTGTGTCCGGAAAGAAAAGCATCTCTGGCACAATAATGTTTCTGGTGAAAGACGTCCTTTGAAGAGCGCAAGACGGAGTGTGTAGTGACTCTGAGTTGTTAAACTTGCTTCATGTCGCTTTGAACGTGTCGTCGTATTCGGCCATGCACCCATCGCAACCAATTCAGTGTCTCATTGAGTTACAGACGGAGAATACATTGAAAAAAATGATTGGCCCAAATTAATAGGCCTATTGCCGTCTAAAGAACCTCATTATGTTTTATGTTTTCGTCAAAAAGTGTATTTATAATCTAGGCTAATTGTTAATAACCCTATTATAGCCTATAATTTAGGATAGGACAAATAATAAAGGCTGTCTGCAGACTGGCGTTTCTTATGGATAATATAATAACACAAGATAAAGGTTTATAACCTAGGCTTTCTGTACTTTTTTTTATTTAAAAAAAAGTTTTTATTAATTTCACAAACATATGCTGATGTGTAGCTTGGACTGTTCAACTGCAGCTCGCAAAAACTGCTGTTCTTCAAATGTGTAGACCAAATAACAAATACCAAATCGTCGTGTATCACAATTTACTTTTCAAGTTGTCATTTAACCGATATGTGTTTGACGTTTGACGCGATGACATGTCGACAATTATAGATGTTGAAAATAGGTTATTAAATTAACGCTTAGACATTCTCGCACATAATATATATATATATATATATCAGTATTATTGTACAAATAATGTTATGTCGATGTTTTTATTTTCCAAAGTAATCTGACCACACACAGAAAGTACAAAAACGTTCACTCTCGGGGCATAGGTTAAAATAAAATCAAAGTGTATGCCTACTTATAGTGCATTATTTCTAACATCTATTTAAAACAAATAAAAATATATATTTCACTACGGAAGTGCTACATAACATGATATCACAGGAATGGTAATGGTTGCTGAAATAAATGTAGTATTGAGGTACATTTGTTTTTCATGTCATTCTTGTGGACAAGTTGTAATGTGCCTGCACTGTACATTCTACATGGTCTCAATAGAATTTATCAAATATTTGTCAAAAGCAAAAACAAACTTGCAATGAATTTAAAGAGTAAAAAACTAGACAAAAACAGCATTTTTTAAATCCAGAGGAAACAAAACAAGGACAGAAGATGTGTAGAGTACCTTTTTTAGATTTACATAAATACTTACAATTAACATTGTCCAAATTATTCCAATGTGCTACTCAAAAACATATTTCAGGAGTAACAAATCTGTATGATTTATTGTCTGTAGTGGCCTACCTTTCAGTGGGACTGGTCTAAAGACTATAATTAAGACAAACAAAATCCTAAACAGAATCAGCAGGTTCTAGAAGGTTCCTCTATAGCTATCATACCAATGGCTTATTTTTTTTTTACCACAAACATATTGTGCATATTTAGCATTGTACAGTTACACATCAACAAACTGAAAACGCTAAAACAGTGATGATGTTTTGTTAAATATGAGTGTGAGGAAGGACAATGTCAAGTTCAGGTAGACAATAGAGTTACAAACTGTATTGAAAGATTCCTCCCAGTCAAACAGTCTCTCTTCAGTAGTTTGTGTCGCTACGGAAAGCAACATGGACCAAATGCAGATGTCCACCACGTTTACAGCAGTCAGAGCTGTGTAATAACATGATAAACTTGGCCTTCTTCTGTCCAACATAAAGCAGTGATCGTTTTCATTGTAATTGTTCATCTGTTTTTTTTTTTTTTAAATCAACAACAGGTTGTGTCAAAGGTCAAACCATGTGTTCAGAGGAGCACACAGACTGCCGATATTCAGACACAAGTCAGTCAGCAATCAGTCAGGCTGCGTTCATGATGAATGATTTACGATGGTTTTAATCAAGGTGATAACGACGTAACGTCAGTCCTCTGAGATGACGTCGATGTCCTCGGGGCCACTGCCCTGCTGAGTAGCCACCCTCCAGCGGCTGATGTGCTGGCTTCCTTTCCTCTTCTGCTGAGCCTCCGGTGACTCTTCCTCCAGCTTCTGTCTCTTGTGCTTCGTCCTCCTGTTCTGGAACCAAACCTTTACCTGGGAGAGAGTAAGGAGAGACGTCGTTTAGTACTGGAAGAAACATTGGCAAAAAATATATATATGTGCTTGCTGTAAAAACTACTACTACTCGTTCTTCCACTTCCATGAAAAAACTTTGAGACAGCTGAAGCAAGCACACACATTTTCTTCAGTAAATGTACCTTTACTAGTTATAGAAGTGTCTGCATGTATGATTTTTAAGCAAAGCTTTTTCCAAAGTGTAATAGCAATAATGCCAACACAATATTTCACATGGTGTAAAACTGTTATTGCTTCCATATTTCTTCTATAGTACTGCCAAACATTGCCTTGCCTAAGGCTTCCAGGTCGCAGTTGTAAATGAGAACTTGTTCTCAACTGGCTTACCTGGTTAAATAAAGGTGAAATAAAATAAAAATAAAAAATTCACATACTTTCGTTCTTTACAGCTGTTTGCAAATAGCAACATATTTCTATATCATTTTTTCAGGCATTGTCTGGTTGGCATTTTTACATCACATTTACAAGCTTGATTAAATTATTGGTCTAATTCCTTTGAAATTAAAAGTTCAGCACATCGCAATACTGTATTCCCAATGTATGATATGTTGCATGAGATGATTGTAAAAAGCCTAAATTGCTGTTGATCAGCAGCGTGTTTCTGATGTTTATTAGGGAAATGAAGTCATAAATAATAATAGTGAAATTAACTACATCATTTATTGGCATCACCTTGCCCATCCCGATAGCTACTGTAGGACAAAACTTGTGGTTGAGAAACCTGATTTTGCTATATGTTGGTTGAGGGGGGTGTTGTGGAGTTCTGACTTACGAGTCTACTCATATCCCCTGTTTCAGTGCTCTGGAATGCGGCCATGCCTTAAAGGCTCTGCATGGTAAATCCGACTTCTGCAGTGGCCCTACAGCATTTCCTGTGATACGACCTCTAAAGTCAGGGCATGTATACGTCCTGCGCTTCGCTGAGCACAGCTGTTGTGAAGGAAGTTGTCAAGGAAGTGAGTTTGTGTTCATACTGGACCTCCCGCGCCCACCGACCGTCAACCAATCATGTTAATGCAGAGCTATACGGAGCCCTCCGAGGAGCACGACGATGTGGTACGGAGCTCGATTTGGCCTCCAGAGGCTCCACATTTACGGATCAAGCACAAATTGGCTTTTAGGCCCTAGGGGTTTAGGGTGCGTTCAAGATCGCTGAGTCCCCCTCACACTCACCTGTGTCTCTGTGAGGCAGAGGCCGCTGGCGAGCTGCTTCCGCTCTGCTCCCACCACATAGTGGTTCTTCTCAAAGGCCCTCTCCAGCCTGAGGAGCTGTGAGGGGGAGAAGGCTGTCCGGATGCGCTTCGGCTTGCGAGAGAAAGGCCCATGAAGGAGCAGGTTCTCTGGGCTGCTGTCCTCACCTAGAGCGAGGAGAGGACGGAGAGGAAGTAGAGGGTTAGACTGACAGGAACGACACCATAGCAGCTCCTGTTGTATGTGTAAAGAGTCGGCGTAAAGAGAGAAACTATAGTATACTAACTGCTGCACAACTAAGCAAACTGATACCAATGGTTTTTACTGAGTCTTTTTGTTTGTCGGCTATGTTGTTGTTTGTGATTAATAGCTGGTCCAATTACACCTCAAAAAGAGGACAAAGAACTGAATAAGGAGAACATCAGTGTTGAAACGTATGGCATGCTGCTCTCTAGGTCAGTATTAGCCATATCAATGTGCCCGATGGGCTTCTTCGCTTGACTCATCATTCGTGACACTTTCCCATAACGTGTGTAATTGATTAATGTACAGGTAAAAGCTAGTAATGTTAGGTTGTGGTGATGTTATCCCTCCGTTTCACAATGCTACCACACCACACCTCATTCCACATGCTTGTTCTAGAATGTAGACTCATTTATCGTTATGGAGATGATATACTGTATGCATTACACATCACGTTTGAATGTCATCACAGTTAGGAAATAGTAGTGTTGAATGTCATCACAGTTAGGAAATAGTAGTGTTGAATGTCATCACACAGTTAGGAAATAGTAGTGTTGAATGTCATCACAGTTAGGAAATAGTAGTGTTGAATGTCATCACAGTTAGGAAATAATAGTGTTGAATGTCATCACAGTTAGGAAATAGTTGTGTTGAATGTCATCACAGTTAGGAAATAGTTGTGTTGAATGTCATCACAGTTAGGAGATAATAGTGTTGAATGTCATCGCAGTTAGGAAATAGTAGTGTTGAATGTCATCACAGTTAGGAAATAGTTGTGTTGAATGTCATCACAGTTAGGAAATAGTAGTGTTGAATATCATCACAGTTAGGAAATAGTTGTGTTGAATGTCATCACAGTTAGGAAATAGTAGTGTTGAATGTCATCACAGTTAGGAAATAGTAGTGTTGAATGTCATCACAGTTAGGAAATAGTTGTGTTGAATGTCATCACAGTTAGGAAATAGTTGTGATGAATGTCATCACAGTTAGGAAATAGTAGTGTTGAATGTCATCACAGTTAGGAAATAGTAGTGTTGAATGTCATCACAGTTAGGAAATAGTAGTGTTGAATGTCATCACAGTTAGGAAATAGTAGTGTTGAATGTCATCACAGTTAGGAAATAGTAGTGTTGAATGTCATCACAGTTAGGAAATAGTTGTGTTGAATGTCATCACAGTTAGGAAATAGTTGTGTTGAATGTCATCACACAGTTATGAAATAGTTGTGTTGAATGTCATCACAGTTATGAAATAGTAGAGTTGAATGTCATCACAGTTAGGAAATAGTAGTGTTGAATGTCATCACAGTTAGGAAATAGTAGTGTTGAATGTCATCACAGTTAGGAAATAGTAGTGTTGAATGTCATCACAGTTAGGAAATAGTAGTGTTGAATGTCATCACAGTTAGGAAATAGTAGTGTTGAATGTCATCACAGTTAGGAAATAGTAGTGTTGAATGTCATCACAGTTAGGAAATAGTAGTGTTGAATGTCATCACAGTTAGGAAATAGTTGTGTTGAATGTCATCACACAGTTAGGAAATAGTAGTGTTGAATGTCATCACACAGTTAAGAAATAGTAGTGTTGAATGTCATCACAGTTATGAAATAGTAGTGTTGAATGTCATCACAGTTAGGAAATAGTTGTGTTGAATGTCATCACAGTTAGGAAATAGTTGTGTTGAATGTCATCACACAGTTATGAAATAGTTGTGTTGAATATCATCACAGTTAGGAAATAGTTGTGTTGAATGTAATCACAATTAGGAAATAGTAGTGTTGAATGTCATCACAGTTAGGAAATAGTTGTGTTGAATGTCATCACAGTTATGAAATAGTAGAGTTGAATGTCATCACAGTTAGGAAATAGTAGTGTTGCATGTCATCACAGTTAGGAAATAGTAGTGTTGCATAATTGACAGTGACATGTTGGTTCAGCCACCATGGATGACATCCATCTCCAGCACAATCTGAACTGGTGACAGATAAAGGGACTGGGACTTTCAACAAGAGATTTAGTTGTAGGCAGAACGCACTGCAGTAGGATTATATTGCATTGACAGGCACGGGTCAGGCCCGTACTCTACACAGACCAGACCGGTGCGGCACAACCAATCAGAGCTGCAGTAGGCCTATATGTCAATAGACCATTGCCATATATGGATCTGTGCCATTCACTTTGAACTGGACAGTGTTGCATGTAACCACGTGTGCACGTTTGTTCATATCCTTTCTATTTAGTGAGTTAATAGCCCAGTTATAGATCATTTGTAGTCAGCAATGGGGGAGTGATTGCTTCCTACAAGAGCACAAAACCTGTACATTTCTAGACATCTGTGAAAAGCCAGTCAGGTAAAGAGCAATATTTTTTTGTCTTAAAGGGGCAATGTTCTATTTTGAGACATGCTTGAATAAGCTATGTAGCCAACAGGCAGAGGGTAGCATATAATTGGTCTGATTCTCTGTAATAATGGTATGGGAATAATAATGATTTTTATTTTGTTAAATGGTTTCTTGCAGCAACACCACAACAAACATTTTCAGTCACCTCCTTGTCTGAAGGACTAGTGGATAAACAGGTTAATGTTGTTTCTTTTTTTTAACTCATGGAATGTAGATCTATATTGACCACACATTTTATCCATTGTTGTTGATGGTAGGCCACTCTGGTAGGCCACTCTGGTAGGCCTACATTATGATCAAATAGCCACAGTAGCCTACTATTTGAAACTGCAACTTTAAGCGGGTACAGCCTCAGTGTTCACAGTAAACACGCGCTGGAAGTTGCACAAGAGTTTTCACAAAGTTCAAGTTTGCGCTCAGCAGACCTGAAATTTGCTCAGTGCCTACATTTTTTGGAGAGAACATTGGTCGTGACCCAAAGAGAACACACAGAGGGCCCGTATAAGTATATGTTTATTGTGAAGCATATATTCAGATCAAAGTGTTTCAAAATAAGATACTTTAATTAGGACATTGACTAGTTGCGCAAAACGTAACAAAGACATTAATCACATGTATTACTTTTTAACAGTACTGTTAAAGCAAGTTATTCCATAAATCTTTGTGTACACTTCTCTTAGGCTAGACTCAATAAAAACCTCTAGAACTATACTGAACAAAAATATAAACGTAATATGTAAAGTGTTGGTCCCATGTTTCATGAGATGAAATTAAATATCCCAGAAAAATTTTCCATACGCACAAAAAGCTAATTTGTCTCAAATGTTGTGCACAAATTTGTTTACATCCCTGTTAGTGAGCATTTCTCCTTTGCCAAGATAATCCATCCACCTGACAGGTGTGGCGTATCAAGAAGCTGATTAAACAGCATGATCATTACATAGGTGCACCTTGTGCTGGTGACACTAAAAGGCCACATAACACAATTCCACAGATGTCTCAAGTTTTGAGGGAGCATGCAAATGGCATGCTGACTACAGGAATGGCCATCAGAGCTGTACCCAGATAACTGAATGTTCATTTCTCTGCCATAAGCCGCTTCCATCGTCGTTTTAGAGAATTTGGAAGTACGTCCAACCGGCTTCACATCCGCAGACCACGTGTAACCACGCCAGCCCAGGACCTCCACATCTAGCTTCTTCACCTGCGGGATCGTCTGAGACCAGCCACCCGGAGGGCTGATGAAACTGTGTGTTTGCTCAACCGAATACTTTCTGCACAAACTGTCAGAAACCATCTTCATGCTTGTCGTCCTCACCAGGGTCTTGATCTGACTGCAGTTCGGTGTTGTAACCGACTTCAGTGGGCAAATACTCACCTTCGATGGCCGCTGGCACGCTGGAGAAGTGTGCTCTGTACAGATGAATCCCGGTTTCAACTGTACCGGGCAGATAGCAGACAGTGTGTATGGTGTCATGTGGGCGAGCGGTTTGCTGATGTCAACGTTGTGAACAGAGTGCCCCATGGTGGTGGTGGGGTTATGGTATGGGCAGGCATAAGCTACGGACAACGCACACAATTGCATTTTATTGATGGCAATTTGAATGCACAGAGATACCATGACGAGATCCTGAGGCCCATTGTCCTGCCATTTATCCGCCTCCATCACCTCATGTTTCAGCTTGATAATGCACAACCTCCATGTCGCAAGGATCTGCACACAATTCCTGGAAGCTGAAAATGTCCCAGTTCTTCCATGGCCTGCATACTCACCAGACATGTCACCCATTGAGCATGTTTGGGATGCTCTGGATCGACGTGTATGACAGCATGTTCCAGTTCCCGCCAATATTCAACAACTTAGCACAGCCATTGAAGTGGGACAACATTCCACAGGCCACAATCAACAGCTTGATCAACTCTATGTGAAGGAGATGTGTTGCGCTGCATGAGGCAAATGGTGGTCACACCAGATACTTTTTTAAGGTATCTGTGACCAACAGATGCATATCTGTATTCCCAGTCATGTGAAATCCATAGATTAGGGCCTAATTTATTTATTTCAATTGACTGATTTCCTCATATGAACTGTAACTCAGTAAAATCTTTGAAATTGTTGCATGTTGCATTTATATTTTTGTTCAGTGTATATCGTCTAGTTTCAATACTGATTCCCATTTCAATCAGAAGCTATGGGGTATCCTACCACTGTGGATGGCAGGTTCATTCAGAAGCTATGGGGTATCCTACCACTGTGGATGGCAGGTTCATTCAGAAGCTATGGGGTATCCTACCACTGTGGATGGCAGGTTCATTCAGAAGCTATGGGGTATCCTACCACTGTGGATGGCAGGTTCATTCAGAAGCTATGGGATATCCTACCACTGTGGATGGCAGGTTCATTCAGAAGCTATGGGGTATCCTACCACTATGGATGGCAGGTTCATTCAGAACTATAGGGTTATATTACCACTGTAGATGGCAGGTTCATTCAGAACTTGAGGGTTACAGTTGAAGTCAGAAGTTTACATACACCTTAGCCAAATACATTTAAACTCAGTTTTTCACAATTCCTGACATTTAATCCTAGTAAAAATTCCCTTTCTTATTTCAGTTAGGATCACCACTTTATTTTAAGAATGTGAAATGTCAGAATAATAGTAGAGAAAATGATTTATTTCAGCTTTTATTTCCTTCGTCACATTCCCAGTGGGTCAGAAGTTTACATATACTCAATTAGTATTTGGTAGCATTGTCTTTAAATTGTTTCACAATTTAAATTGTTAAATTGTTAAATTAACTTGGGTAAAACATTTCGGGTAGCCTTCCACAAGCTTCCCACAATAAGTTGGGTGAATTTTGGCCCATTCCTCCTGACAGAGCTGGTGTAACTGAGTCAGGTTTGTAGGCCTCCTTGCTCGCACACGCTTTTTCAGTTCTGCCCACACATTTTCTATAGGATTGAGGTCTCCAATACCTTGACTTTGTTGTCCTTAAGCCATTTTGCCACAACTTTGGCAGTATGCTTGGGGTCATTGTCCATTTGGAAGACCCATTTGCGACCAAGCTTTAACTACTGATGTCTTAATTCAATATATCCACATAATTTTCCTTCCTCATGATGCCATCTATTTTGTGAAGTGCACCAGTCCCTCCTGCAGCAAAGCACCCCCACAGCATGATGCTTCCACCCCGTGCTTCACGGTTGGGATGGTGTTCTTCTGCTTGCAAGCCTCCCACTTTTTTCTCCAAACATAACGATGGTCATTATGGCCAAACAGTTATATTTTTGTTTCATCAGACCAGAGGACATTTCTCCAAAAAGTACGATCTCTGTCCCCATGTGCAGTTGCAAACCGTAGTCTGGCTTTTTTATGGCAGTTTTGGAGCAGTGGCTTCTTCCTTGCTGAGCGGCCTTTCAGGTTATGTCGATATAGGACTCGTTTTACTGTGGATATAGATACTTTTGTACCTGTTTCCTCCAGCATCTTCACAAGGTCCTTTGCTGTTGTTCTGGGATTTATTTGCACTTTTTGCACCAAAGTACGTTCATCTCTAGGAGACAGAACGCGTCTCCTTCCTGAGCGATATGACGGCTGCGTGGTCCCATGGTGTTTATAATTGTGTACTATTGTTTGTACAGATGAACGTGGTACCTTCAGGCATTTGGAAATAGCTCCCAAGGATGAACCAGACTTGTAGAGGTCTACAATTATTTTTCTGAGGTCTTGGCTGATTTCTTTTGATTTCCACATGATGTCAAGCAAAGAAGCACTGAGTTTGAAGGTAGGCCTTGAAATACATCCACAGGTACACCTCCAATTGACTCAAATTATGTCAATTAGCCTATCAGAAGCTTCTAAAGCCATGACATCATTTTCTGGAATTTTCCAAGCTGTTTAAAGGCACAGTCATCATAGTGTATGTAAACTTCTGACCCACTGGAATCATGATACAGTGAATTATAAGTGAAATAATCTGTCTGTAAACAATTGTTGGAAAAATTACTTGTGTCATGCACAAAGTAGATGTCCTAACCGACTTGCCAAAACTATAGTTTGTTAACAAGAAATGTGTGGAGTGGTTGACAAACGAGTTTTACTGACTCCAACCTAAGTGTATGTAAACTTCCGACTTCAACTGTATATTACCACTGTAGATGGTAGGTTCATTCAGAACTAGATGGTTATATTACCACTGTAGATGGTAGGTTCAGTGACTTCTCCTCTATATTGTGACATTAAGCTCATTTGTGTAGGGCCTTAAGTGTATTCAACGCTGAGCATGAAACCTAAGCGTTTAGTAACGCCTTGTATGAAATCATACGTAAATATCTTGGGCTGGAAAAATGCAAAAAAATGATTGATGTGAAGACAAAGTGTTGTGCAATTAACCAAATTGAATCATATGCACATGCCTGATTTCATTCAACACAGGGCAATAGTAAAATGTCCTTGTTTTTCAGTTTCATTGTGTACGTGACTTTGTTCTCGCCACAGGCCCAACATCTGCACTCCCGGGATTAGGGTTCGTTTATTAAAATGACACATACAAAAAACTAAAAATTTTACATAAGCAAATCCATTAATAAATGATTTGACCACCGCATGAAAAGGTTGTGCCTGGCTTGAAAAGAACCTTGCAGCACAAATATAACCTCAAACACGTGTACGCAAAAGTCGGTTACAGCTCGGCAGTTGAGGGACAGTG
This sequence comes from Coregonus clupeaformis, assembly GCF_020615455.1. Lineage (NCBI taxonomy): Eukaryota > Metazoa > Chordata > Actinopteri > Salmoniformes > Salmonidae > Coregonus > Coregonus clupeaformis. The sequence continues at coordinate 2,067,658 of NC_059194.1, forward strand.
TGTGGGATGCACCGAAGCTGTGAGCAATGATGCGTCTGTCAAACCAAATGAATGGCACTACATTACATCGGCGACAGTAGGGCTACAGTGTCCAGCCATATTCATTCACATGCAAAACATGGACCGAAGATGGAGCATCTCTGAAAGGAGATGGATACAGAGAAGCCATCAAACTTGACCATGACCTTGGATTAGCAAATACTGAAGCTATGGTACACCAGCTGTAAAGGTGTACTGAACATAAGACTAATGTACTATGGAAATACCTTGTTGTGATACTGCTATTATGAAGCATTATGTCTACACTATTTTAGAGATAATGTCATGCTAATATAAACATAGTTAGAAACTGACCTGATACTCTCTGCTACAGACCAACAGTTAAATTAGTTAAATGAAAGCACTGTCTGTGGAAACAACTATGTATTTCTTCTCTATCATAACAAATCATATGTGCTTATGGTCAACTCTTAATATCTTCTTTGGCAGGCCTGGAATAACCCGCTGCACTAGTCATTCCGCTACCCAAGAGTGGTAAAGAGGCCATTACTGGTTCTAACAGCAGACCTATCTGCTTGCTGCTAGCTCTTAGCAAACTGTTGGAAAAAATTGTGTTTGACCAAATACAATGCTATTTCTCTGTAAGCAAATTAACAACAGACTTTCAGCATGCTTATAGAGAAGGGCACTCAACATGTACTGCACTGACACAAATGACTGATGATTGGTTGAAAGAAATTGATAATAAGAAGATTGTGGGATCTGTACTGTTAGATTTGAGTGCAGCCTTTGATTTTTTTTTACCTTAACCTGTTGTTGAGAAAACATGTGTTATGGCTTTTCAACCTCTGTCATACTGTGGATTCAGAGCTATCTATATAATAGAACTCAGAGGGTTAAATTAAAACTTCTCTAATGTCAAACATGTAAAGTGTGGTGTACCGCAGGGCAGCTCTCTAGGCCCTCTGCTCTTTTCTATGTGTGTCCATGTATGCTGATGATTCAACCATATACGCATCAGCAACCACAGCTAATGAAGTCACTGAAACCTTTAACAAAGAGTTGCAGTCAGTTTTAGAATGGGTGGCCAGTGATAAACTGATCCTGAACATCTCTAAAACAAAGAGCACTGTATTTGGTACAAATCATTCCCTAAGTTCTGGACCTCAGCTGAATCTGGTAATGAATGGTGTGGCTGTTGAACAAGTTGAGGAGACTAAATTACTTGGTGTTTCCTTATATTGTAAACTGTCATGGTCAAAACATATAGATTCATTGGTTGTAAAGATGGGGAAAGGTCTGTACGTAATAAAGAGATGCTCTGCTTTTTTGACACCGCACTCCACAAAGCAAGTCCTGCAGGCTCTAGTTTTATCTTGATTATTGTCCAGTCATATGGTCCAGAGCTGCAGAGAAAGACCTAGTTAAGCTGCAGCTGATCCAGAACAGAGCCCCACGTCTTGCTCTTCATTGTAATCAGAGGGCTAATATTAATCCTATGCATGCCAGTCTCTCTTGGCTAAGAGTTGAGGAAAGACTGACTGCGTCACTTCTTGTTTTTATAAGAAACATTAACGGGTTGGAAATTCCAAATTGTTTGCATAGTCAATTTACACACAGCACTGACACACACGCTTACCCCACCAGACATGCCACCAGGGATGTTTTCACAGTCCCCAGGTCCAGAACAAATTCAAGGAAACGTACAGTATTATACAGAGCCATGAGTGCATGGAACTCCCTTCCATCTTATATAGCGCAAGTGAACAGCAAACCTGGTTTCAAAAACCAAATAAAGCAACACCTCACGGCACAACGCCTCTCCCCCATGTGACCTACTTGTTGTGTGTATGTACTGACATGTATGTGTAACTGATATATGCTCACACACACACACTACATGTTCATGTTTTTAAATGTATGTCAATTGTAAAGTATTTTGTCTGTAATGTCTTTTTCATTATGTGTCAGACCCCAGTAAGACTAGCTGTCGCCACTGGCATCGACTAATGGGGATCCTAATAAATCGAATAAAAAAATATTATTTCTTATTAGCACCTGCTAATTGTAGCTAATAGTAGGTTTCCTCAGCTTGTACTGGTGGCTTTTTACAAGACAAAAAACAAGTCACTACACCTTCTACTCAAAACAATGCTACAACAATGTTTTTCCCCATGCACAGATTAATATACACTGGGCGTACAAAACATTAAGATCACCGTCCTATTGAGTTGTACCCCTCCCATTTTGTCCTCAGAACAGCATCAATTCCTCAGGGCATGGACTCTACAAGGTGTCGAAAGCGTTCCACAGGGATGCTGGCCCATGTTGACTCCAATGCTTCCCACAGTAGTGTCAAGTTGGCTGGATGTCCTTTGGGTGGTGGACCATTCTTGATACACACAGGAAACTGTTGAGCGTGAAATACCCATCAGCGTTGCAGTTCTTTACACAAAACAGTGCGCCAGGCACCTACTACCACCTACTACCTACTACCATTACAGCCCTTAACCTGTTGGTTAAGGGCTGTAAGTAAGCATTTCACTGTAATGTCTGCACCTGTTGTATTCGGGGCACGTGACCAATAAAATTTGATTTGATTTGATTTGACCATACCCTGTTCAAAGGTACTTACAGCGCCTTGCAAAAGTATTCATCCCCCTTAGGCGTTTTTCCTATTTTGTTGCATTACAACCTGTAATTTAAATGGCAGAAAACATAGTGCACTACTTTCTCTTGTACACTAAAGGACCCGGGGAAGAGGAGAAAATAGGAATGTGCCTATTTAATGGCTAAAACAAAATGTGTAGCTCAAGACATGTTTAATTTTTTAGAAGTAGCTCTTATGCTAGAAAAGGTTGGAGACCCCTGCTCTATGTCATGGAAAGAGCAGTTCAGAAAGTATTCATACCCCTTGACTTATTCCACATTTTGTTGTGTTACACCCTGAATTCAAAATGGATATATAGATTTTTTTTCTCTCACCCATCTACATACAACACCCCATAATGACAAAGTCAAAACATGTTCTTAGACATTTTTGCAAATATATTGAAAATGAAATACAGAAATATCTCATTTACGTAAGTATTCACACCCCTGAGTCAATACATGTCAGAATCACCTTTGGCAGCGATTACAGCTGTGAGTCTTTCTGGGTAAGTCTATAAGAGCTTTGCACACCTGGATTGTACAATAATTATTTGCATATTATTCTTTTTTTTTTTTTTATTCTTTTAAAAATTCTTCAAGCTCTGTCAGGTTGGTTGTTGATCATTGCTAGACAGCCATTTTCAAGTCTTGACATAGATTTTTTCAAGATGATTTAAGTCAACACTGTAACTAGGCCACTCAGGGACAGTCTATGTCATCATTGTTAAGCAACTGCAGTATATATTTGGCCTTGTGTTTTAAGGTTATTGTCCTGCTGAAAGGTGCATTTGTCTCCCAGTGTCTGTTGGAAAGCAGACTGAACCAGGTTTTCCTCTAGGATTTTGCCTATGCTTAGCTCCATGATTAGCTCCAAACTCCCTTGTCCTTGCCGATGACAAGCATACCCATAACATGATGCAACCACCACCATGCTTGAAAATATGAAGAGTGGTACTCAGTGATGTGTTGTGTTGGATTTGCCCCATACATAACGCTTTGTATTCAGGACATTTCTTAGCCACATTTTTACTTTAGTGCCTTATTGCAAACTGGATGCATGTTTTGGAATATTTTTACTATGTACAGGCTTCATTCTTTTCACTCTGTCATTTAGGTTAGTATTGTGGAGTAACTACAATGTTGTTGATCCATCCTCAGTTTTCTCCTATCACAGCCATTAAACTCTGTAACTGTTTTAAAGTCAACATTGGCCTCATGGATGCCCGTATCTTTGTAGTGACTGGGTGTACTGATACACCATCCAAAGTGTAATTAATAACTTCACCATGCTCAAAGGGATATTCAATGTCACCTTATTTTTATTTGTTTTAATCTACCAACAGGTGCCCTTCTTTGCGAGGCATTGAAAAAACCTCCCTGGTCTTTGTGATTGATTCTGTTTTTGAAATGTACTGCTCGGCCGAGGGACCTTACAGATAATTGTATGTGTTGGGTACAGCAATGAGGTAGTCATTCAAAAATCATGTTAAACACTATTACTGCACACAGAGTGAGTCCACGCCACTTATGTGACTTGTTAAGCAAATGTTTACTGTGTCACAAAATCTCAATTTCATCCATTTAAAATTCAGACTGTAACACAACAGAATGTGGAAAAAGTCAAAGGGTGTGAATACTTTCTGAAAGCACTGTAGCACCACTTACTGCCACAGTAAATAGGCTATAGCACTAACAATGTAATGGATAACTGTATATTGGTGTCTGCTCCAAATACGGTACGCTCTTCAGCACTTCAGCTGTGTTAGCTAACTAAAGAATGCATATTTTCTGTCACGGGACTGTCATTGACAGCCATCTACAGCTGGCGCGCTGAAAACGCTTTAGAAATCAGAGGACAAACAACAGAGACACCTCTGAAGAGAGAGAATGTGAGGAGCACAGCTCTGGTAGAACAGAAGAATGTCAATAGAGATCCACTACAGCTGCAGGTGATGAAAGCTTTAGTCTTAATGCGTCTCAAGGGGCACTGAACACCAACAAGCCACACTGTCACCGAAGTCATAGGATTTCCTGGTTTTAGGATCCATGCTCTAAAATAAAATAAAATAACTAAATAGTATCTCCATTTTGTGGTATATTTTCTAAATCTCAGCATCAGGCTGAATGAAATAAATTGTAATAATGTAATATATATCTCACGTTAAAGTCTTAATTTTTAACAGCAGTAACTATTGTCGTTTTCACCTAATATAGTGATTTATTGATAAAGGAAAGAAACAATATGATTTTCCTTGAGAATGTGCCCTCCTATCACACACTGGTGAGCACCATGCTAGTTCTGGCTGGTGGGTTAGCCCGTCGGAGAGACAGTCAGACTGGCATCATCTGTTGTATGGCGTTAGTGGTGTCACCTCCACTCACATCCCACCGGAGAAGACTGAGACCGGGGAGGAACTCACCAGGCTGGACCCTAATGCTGGTTCTGCTCAGTCCTCCGCTCGGTAAGTGTGCTGATCCAGGATCAGTTTATCAGCCTTATAGATCATAATAAATATAATTGATATGGACAGGGGGGACCTGATCCTAAAATCATCAGTGCAACTCTGAGACTCTTTGTGAATACTAACCCTAAACTGTAATGGTGGCTCAGCCCCAGCCACAGAGGGAATAACCTCCAGGGGGATGAGCCTTCAACACTCTGGCCTGTACTCAGCGGGTGGCGGGAACATGGGGGGAACATGCCTCCAACACGACTACCAGGGAGCAGATGGCAGCGCCAGCCAGAGAGCTGTGTTCATCACCAGTAACACCAGTCCCCTGGCACCCAACAAGACTGGTCTTGTCAGCAGTCAGCTACACACTGGGTGGTGGTGGTGGGGGGGGGCCAATCTCTCATTCTAACCCTGGATGGATGAATATGGAGGGAGTCGGATGGCGGTAAATAAGGGATGGTCTATTTCCATTTCTCACTAAATGGACTATAAAGTATACATGTAGAGAGATAATTATTGAATATGAAAAGGAAACTATAAATTCCAGCATAAACTATTCTTTACATGCAAAATTATAATCTATTAGGATTTTACATGCAAGTAATGATAATGTTTTATCCTCCTCATGCAGTCCGTCTTTATCTGAGTGATTGATTGATTGATTATAAACCAAAGACTAAAACAACTAAAAGAATAGGAGCATTCTATGAACTATCCAATATGTTTGGAATAGAATGTTTACAATGCCCTGTTATCCTATTAGTTAACCTCCGGCACGTATCTCCTGACATTCAACACCTCCTAATGAATAAAAACGTGTCAAAGCAAACCTCCAGACCATCAGACCATGGGGAGATGAGATGGGTGAATGAACTATCTGCCCTCCTTCCTGATGATAACAATCCCATAACAATCCCATACACACTGAAATGCACTCCAAAGGTTACACACTGAAATGCACCCCAAAGGTTACACACTGAAATGCACCCAAAAGGTTACACACTGAAATGCACCCCAAAGGTTACACACTGAAATGCACCCCAAAGGCTACACACTGAAATGCACCCAAAAGGTTACACACTGAAATGCACCCCAATATAAAGAGCTGCTCACATGTGTAGGACGTAAAATCCTGTTTATATTGTGCTCCTCTCTCTCTCTCTCTCTCTCTCTCTCTCTCTCTCTCTCTCTCTCTCTCTCTCTCTCTCTCTCTCTCTCTCTCTCTCTCTCTCTCTCTCTCTCTCTCTCTCTCTTTCTCTCTCTCTCTCTCTCTCTCTCTCTTTCTCTCTCTCTCCTCTCTTTCTTTCTCTCTCTCTCTCTCTCCTCTCTTTCTCTCTCCTCTTTCTCTCTCCTATCTTTCTCTCTCCTCCCTTTCTCTCTCATCTCTCTCTCTCTCCTCTCTTTCTCTCTCCTCTCTTTCTCTCTCCTCTCTTTCTCTCTCCTCTCTTTCTCTCTCTCTCTCTCTCTCTCTCTCCTCTCTTTCTCTCTCCTCTCTTTCTCTCTCCTCTCTTTCTCTCTCCTCTCTTTCTTTCTCTCTCTCTCTCTTTCTCCTCTCTTTCTCTCTCCTCTCTTTCTCTCTCCTCTCTTTCTTTCTCTCTCTCTCTCTCTTCTCTCTCTCTCCTCTCTTTCTCTCTCCTATCTTTCTCTCTCCTCTCTTTCTCCCTCCTCTCTTTCTTTCTCTCTCTCTCTCTCTCCTCTCTTTCTCTTTCTCTCTCCTCTCTTTCTCCCTCCTCTCGTTCTCTCTCTCTTTCTCTCTCCTCTCTTTCTCTCTCCTCTCTTTCTCTCTCCTCTCTTTCTTTCTCTCTCTCTCTCTCTCTCTCACTCTCTCAACCTCTCAGGAAGTGGGGGAGTATGAAAGAAAATACATCTCCCATCCATCCCTAACAGTAAGTGACAGTCATGATGGCTAATCCTCTCCTCTCAATCCTCCTGTCTGTAGTTAGCCTTGTCTAAACATTAGTTTTCATGGTTATTGGACACCATCAGTGAGTGGATCTGCTGTGTCTGTAAACAAAGACACTTTATCTGAGCTCCTGATCTGAGCAACAGTGACAACAATCTCTGACTCCCACTGATTACCTGACTGAAGTACACCCTGAAGGTTACCTGGACAGGACCATAAAGAGGAGGAGTGCTGATCTAGGATCAGGTCCAACATCTCCATTTAATCTTATTCATTAATGATCTAAAAGGCCAAAACGGATCCTAGATCTGGACTCATACTTAGCTCATTGGTCACCATAGCAACACCCACCCGTAGTATGCGCTCCAGCAGGTATAGCTCACTGGTCATCCCCAAAGCCAACACCTCCTTTGGCCGTCATTCCTTCCAGTTCTCTGCTGCCAATGACTGGAACAAACTGCAAAAATCTCTGAAGCCGGAGACTCTTATCTCCCTCACTAACTTTAAGCGTCAGTTGTCAGAGCAGCTTACCGATCACTGCACCTGTACACAGCCCATCTGAAATTAGCCCACCCAACTACCTCATCCCCATATTGTTATTTATTTTGCTCATTTGCACCCCAGTATCTCTATTTGCACATCATCTCTTGCACATCCATCATTCCAGTGTTAATACTAATTGTAATTATTTTGCACTATTTATTGCCTTACCTCCATAACTTGCTACATTTACACACACTGTATATATATTTTTCTGTTGTATTTTTGACTTTATGTTTTGTTTACCCCATATGTAACTCTGTGTTGTTGTTTTTATCGCACTGCTTTGCTTTATCTTGGCCAGGTCGCAGTTGTAAATGAGAACTTGTTCTCAACTGGCTTACCTGGTTAAATAAAGGTGAAATAAAATAAAATAAATAAAAAATACTCTGAGACACTGTGAATACGGCCCTGGGCTGGCTGATCAGAGAGTAACATACCTGACAGCACACCTGATGTGGCTAACCACTGCTGTCCACTGAGTCAACGAGATGAGCGTTGAAAGTTATTGATCTGTCTGGTTTAACAAATTGCTTTGTTTTTGAGGACCGCCCAGCATCAGTTAGTAAGGATGTTCACCATTTATTGCAAGTATCCACTGCAAATAGCTTGAGTGAGAATATTTAAGGTTTTGGTCACTGAATACTGAGATTATCCAATATTCAATTTCTCTCATGGCTTTATTTGGATGCTAAAGACTTTTATATCGGGCCCATTTTCAAATAGTTATTGTCTTATCAGAAATGTGCAGCCTTTAAATCTAAAGTTGAACCCAAAGCAAATTTGAATTAAATAATATTGTTATTATTTGTTGATTGTTGATTATAGCTGTTATTATTTGTTATAATACTATAATATTATTATAAACTAATAATATTACAATATTCCTGTCTTTTGTTACTTTTAATCCAAATAACGTTCATATTAAATTATCCAATTAAATATTAGTTAATTATATCTAAATATTTGAGAGAAAAAAATCCTTATAATCAGTGATGTAAAGTATTTAAGTAAAAATACTTTAAAGTACTTTTTACTCCATACATTTTCCCTGACACCAAAAGTACTCGTCACATTTTGAATGCTTAGCAGGACAGGAAAATGGTCAAATTCAGGCACTTATCATGAGAACATCCCTGATCATCCCTACTGCCTCTGATCTGGCGGACTCACTAAACACAAATGCTTCGTTTGTAAATTATGTCTGAGTTTTGGAGTGTGCCCCTGCCTATCCGTAAATTAAAAATAAAAAAATAAAAAATCGTGCCGTCTGGTTTGCTTAATATAAGGAATGTGAAATGATTTATACTTGTACTTTTGATACTTAAGTATATTTTAGCAATTACATTTACTTTTTATACTTAGATATATTTAAAAACAAATACTTTTAGACTTTTATTCAAGTCGTATTTTACTGGGTGACTTTCACTTTAACCTGAGTCATTTTCTGTTAAGGTATCTTTCCTTTTACTCAAGTATGACAATTTAGGTACTTTTCCCACCACTGCTTACAATTAAACTTTCTGAATGGTGCAAAACCTAAATCGAATGGGTAGGCAAATGGGAAATAAATCTTGATTATAGGCCTATTTGTTAGATAAATATTGTTCTTATTTTATATTATTTTATTTGAACAATTGCATACAGCTTACACATTTAAATTAATTTACCCTAGTGTTATTATTATTATTCAACGTATTAGACATTTGATCTCCTATCAACTTTTTGGGAACATACATTATAAGAAAGTGCAATGGCTTCGATGTGCATTTTAAATGAATAAAAATAAACAATATAGTCTATTTATTTTAATGCGTCCAATCTCTGAAAATTTACCAATAATGCATAGACCTAACTTAAGAAAGAAATTAACTATAGTTGGATGTTTAAACGTTTTCCTCTGCAAACAGATTTCAGTAGTTTTAATAATTTGCATTGATCCTGTTTTTGTTGCTTTGTTTACTACCCTTTTAGACATTATTTGTTTCCTGAATAAAATACCATACCTAGCATGTTCAGGGATCATAAGGACATTTCTTCCATCAGTGAACTATAGAGTTCTAATGCGTACGGTCATTGTAATATGTCCCCATACGTGTCTTTTTCAACCATGCAATAACAAGGATATGCCCAAATATATGATATTATTGAAAATAACTTTGGAATATTCATTAAATTAAAGTACTTGTTCGCTTACCTTGGAACCTGTGTCCGAGATATCTGTTTCGAAGAACCCACGGGTAGAAATTCAACGTGTCTCTCTGATGCGGGTTGAAGAAAGGCTGCGATGGAAGCTGGAGAGGATGCAGGGGCATACCGGAGTTCCCTGTGTGTGTACCCGGGTCAGGGAACATCATGTCTGGACTGCTGTATAAAGTCCTGCCGGAGTTCTGGAAACAACTCCCAAAAGGGCGCCGGGTGAATTGATTCCGTGAACCTCAGCGCTGTGGGTCTGATCGGTTCGTCCCCGGTAGTCGAAGAGTTCAAGTCTTTCCCAACCAGGGATTCGATGGTAAAACATTTCTTACTATGTTGGTACATGATCACAAATAGGCTATAGTTTATATATTTCTAGTAATATATTCAATAACACTGTTATAAAACAGGTGATGCAAAAGAGAAAAACTCACAACACTACTAGTAGAACAGTTCCCGGGAAATCCATAACTCGCAGTCCCTTGCCTGAAGATGCCAGTTCAGTTGTCTCCGACACTTGTCTTCAATAGGTTATCGACCGGTTTTCTCTGCTGTAACAATAATGCCAAAAATCAAGTTTCGGTTCTAGCTACCACTGCAGCGTCAGATCTATTAGTCTGTGATTCCTTTAGGTTTATTGACAGCCTGGCTCTTGTCTCAGTCTCATCACACCTGGAAACCACTTTTGGACTGTGCTGTTTTAGGAGAGAGGATCAGTAGGCTAAGCCTTTGAGAAAGAATCTGTCACTCGTCAGACTCAATACCTGCTCTCAACCCTCGGTGACAGAGGTGTGGTGGGCATGCGCAGATAGGACCGTGTAGCCTAGCGCATGACAGCCATTTTGTTAGTCTAAATGAGTGGTTTATGCTCTATTGAATTGACTTGTGACTAATAATAGCCTATCCATATGCGTTTATTTCAATGTTGCAAAGTGATATCATATTAAATCAGAAGCACCATAATATGAAGGATTTTCTTGTTAATGATTTACTAATTATAACTTACTTATACCAAGTTTATTATGCCCTATGTCCAGTGCCCAAATGGTCCCTAAAATCTAGGAAATTGGACTCCTAATAGAAAACCATAAAAAAGGTTATCACACAAATGAATGATTCTGCTCTTTCCTATCTTATAGCCCATAGCTGACAGTGGCACCTGTAGGTTGATTGATCAATTGAATTCTAGGTCAAAGATCAGACTAGTCCTAACCTTTAAAGCCACCTCTAATAATTTGAACATGTTAATTCTAGGGAGTAACTACAAAATATCTCTGAGGTTGACTAGGATATTTTTTTTTTTTTATCAAGGCATCCAAAACCACTGTGGACTGAAAATCCTTCACATAGGTCTACAAAATGAAAGTCCTTTACAGAATAGGCCTATAGGTCTGCTAAATGAAAGTCCTTTACAGAATAGGCCTATAGGTCTGCTAAATGAAAGTCCTTTACAGAATAGGCCAATAGGTCTGCTAAATGAAAGTCCTTTACAGAATAGGCCTATAGGTCTGCTAAATGAAAGTACTTTACAGAATAGGCCTATAGGTCTGCTAAATGAAAGTACTTTACAGAATAGGCATATAGGTCTGCTAAATGAAACTCCTTTTGAGAATAGGTCAGCTAAAGAGGTATTTTTTGACTAAGGTCAAATGTCTGGGAAATAAACTCAGCAAAAAAAGAAACGTCCTCTCACTGTCAATTGTGTTTATTTTCACCAAACTTAACACGTGTAAATATTTGTATGAACATAACAAGATTCAACAACTGAGACATAAACTGAACAAGTTCCACAGACATGTGACTAACAGAAATGTAATAATGTGTCCCTGAACAAAGGGGGGGGGGTCAAAATCAAAAGTAACAGTCAGTATCTGGTGTGCCCACCAGCTGCATTAAGTACTGCAGTGCATCTCCTCCTCATGGACTGCACCACATTTGCCAGTTCTTGCTGTGAGATGTTACCCCACTCTTCCACCAAGGCACCTGCAAGTTCCCAGACATTTCTGGGGGGAATGGCCCTAGCCCTCAACCTCCGATCCAACAGGTACCAGACGTGCTCAATGGGATTGAGATCCGGGCTCTTTGCTGGCCATGGCATAACACTGACATTCCTGTCTTGCAGGAAATCACGCACAGAACGAGCAGTATGGCTGGTGACATTGTCATGCTGGAGGGTCATGTCAGGATGAGCCTGCAGGAAGGGTACCACATGAGGGAGGAGGATGTCTTCCCTGTAACGCACAGCATTGCGATTGCCTGCAATGACAACAAGCTCAGTCCAATGATGCTGTGACACACCGCCCCAGACCATGACGGACCCTCCACCTCCGAATCGATCCCGCTCCAGAGTACTGGCCTTGGTGTAACGCTCATTCCTTCAACGATAAACGTGAATCCGACTATCCCCCCTGGTTAGACAAAACCGCGACTCGTCAGTGAAGAGCACTTTTGCCAGTCCTGTCTGGTCCAGCAACGGTGGGTTTGTGCCCATAGGCGACGTTGTTGCCGGTGATGTCTGGTGAGGACCTGCCTTACAACAGGCCTACAAGCCCTCAGTCCAGCCTCTCTCAGCCTATTGCAGACAGTCTGAGCACTGGAGGGATTGTGCGTTCCTGGTGTAACTCGGGCAGTTGTTGTTGCCATCTTGTCCCTGTCCCGCAGGTGTGATGTTCGGATGTACCGATCCTGTGCAGGTGTTGTTACACGTGGTCTGCCACTGCGAGGACGATCAGTTGTCCGTCCTGTCTCCCTGTAGTGCTGTCTTAGGCGTCTCACAGTACGGACATTGCAATTTATTGCCCTGGCCACATCTGCAGTCCTCATGCCTCCTTGCAGCATGCCTAAGGCACGTTCACACAGACGAGCAGGGACCCTGGGCATCTTTCTTTTGGTGTTTTTCAGAGTCCGTAGAAAGGCCTCTTTAGTGTCCTAAGTTTTCAGAACTGTGACCTTAATTGCCTACCGTCTGTAAGCTGTTAGTGTCTTAACGACCGTTCCACAGGTGCATGTTCATTAATTGTTTTATGGTTCATTGAACAAGCATGGGAAACAGTGTTTAAACCCTTTACAATGAAGATCTGTGAAGTTATTTGGATTTTTACAAATTATCTTTGAAAGACAGGGTCCTGAAAAAGGGAAGTTTCTTTTTTTGCTGAGTTATGTCCTCTTTGCGTTATGTCCAGGGTACCTTCCCTCCCTCTTGGGTAGTTACCATCTTAGATGTTGTTGAGGGAGAGGAGTGGGGGGGGGGAGGGGGGTACCAGTAGATCAGAGACCCAGCCAGTACCAGGAACCCAGGACAGATGTCAGTCCTTTCAGGGGAGAAATAATCAGGACGAACCACAAAAGCCCCCCTGCTTCCATCTTTCATGATCTGCTCTGAGGAAGATGATGTGAACCACCAAGGGCCAAAGAGCCCTTTGAGTCCCAAAGGAGTTTAGTCTCCACCCCTCTTGTCCCCTATACCAATCCTATAACCCCCAGTCCCCCTGTATAGAATTAATAGGTTTTACTGACAGATCTAGCCCTGGAGCCTTTGATTCAGGCGGCCATTAACAACTATTAATTTTGCCTCTGGCAATTAATGACAGATTTTGCTGGTCTGAAAGGAGGTATTAAGCAGCTGGAGTTTTTGTATGCACGCAGGGGTGTGAAGCTGAGTTAAAATGTGATTATTGTCCCCCTGCATGGTCTGCCTTGAATCAGCTAACTGGAGTTAAGTCCCTTTTACATGGAATGAGGTTACTCTATTCAGAAAGGAACAGACATAGGATGTGTTATAGTAAATGGCTGCCATTTATTTTATTCTATATAGTAAGCTACAATATAGAGGACATTAAAAACATGAGCAGTGTTACAGAACTCTGTTGAATGGAACATTCATCAACACATCAGGTCATTACAGATTACCTTTTATATAGTTTCAGTACATTGAATGAGGAACGGAAGGAAGAAAACAGTTCCCTTAAAATGTACATTGTCGTTGATGATATCAATTCAGTATTTTAATAATAACTTTATCAATTCAAATAGTAACAGTACATCCCTAGTTAGGTACATCTGTCAAAGGTAAAGTTGAGGGGCATATAAGGTGAATGCACCAATTTGTAAGTCGCTCTGGATAAGAGCGTCTGCTAAATGACGTAAATGTAAAATGTAAATGTAATAATTTTGTCAAATCTTGTGCTGGTCTAATAATTTATTTTCATTTACATTTAATTTGGTGGTAAATGAATGATGTCAAGTGAATTATTGGTTATTTGGGGAGCTCTAATTATGTGGTCAATGCCCTCTAGTGGATGTTGATGGTCTCAGTAAACAGTGCAGGTTGAGCAAAAACCTTTGCTTTTTAAGATAATATTGATGTTATGTTCAAATCAGATCTGGGATAGAATTCATGATATATATATTTTAATAAAAAAATACAAGGGCTTCTATTTTTCATAATTACCTATTTGCAAAAATGTTTTTTTTTAAATTCAATTCAACGATATGTATTTTTCTAATGTACCCGAATTACTATAACTTTATTCGTTATTAATTATATAATGTTCATTAATTTCAGGCGTATTATTTTCTAATATCTACATAATGGCAACTTCCATCTACTACCTAATTGCAATTGAACCTTGAAGCATATTTAGGCTCAAATTGTGGAACGTTTTGTGCCCCTATAATTGCTGTCTCTTTCGCGGGGCTGTCTGATGCATTTACTCTCGCGCACAAACATTTCCTGTCTCTGTCAGCTCGAGTCCATAAAGGTCAATTAGGGAGAAGAATGTCAGTGTTGGGTCTGACTTTAAGCTTTTACCTCCACACACCTGGCTTCTAGGAACATAATACCTGGTTAAGTGAGGGCCAGTTTGCCTGGAGGGACTTCTTTACTCATTGAAAACGAATAAACAAGACTGTAGTGGCCCATAATGTATTAGTCACTCAGTTTGGTACTATACCTGCAGTCTTGTGTCAATCACACTATTGTCATCGGAGTACATTAGAATTAGTCTGGACAATATCTTTATGTAGCCTATGGTTATTTGCAGCAAATAGTGTGTTCTTTAATACATCCACACTTGCTGTTTTGGACACTACACTTTCTATATATTATACACCATTTCTCAGCTATAGGCCAAAGTTTTATTATAAAAAAAATACAAGAGAATTGCACATCAAGTAGCTAGAAAATATCAATCAAAACAACAATATAGAGACAGTAATCAGTTGAAAAAATGCCACTTAACAACAGAAAAAACAGCAGTTTAGAAGGCTATGCCTATACCCTGGGTTCAGTTTAGAAGGCTATGCCTATACCCTGGGTTCAGCTTAGAAGGCTAGGCCTATATCCTGGGTTCAGCTTAGAAGGCTAGGCCTATATCCTGGGTTCAGTTTAGAAGGCTAGGCCTATATCCTGGGTTCAGCTTAGAAGGCTAGGCCTATACCCTGGGTTCAGTTTAGAAGGCTAGGCCTATATCCTGGGTTCAGCTTAGAAGGCTAGGCCTATATCCTGGGTTCAGTTTAGAAGGCTAGGCCTATACCCTGGGTTCAGTTTAGAAGGCTAGGCCTATACCCTGGGTTCAGTTTAGAAGGCTAGGCCTATATCCTGGGTTCGGTATGTGGATAAATGCCACCACATAAACTGAAAAGAAACCCAATAAAAAGTCAGTGTGAAAAGGAAGAGAGGGGGGGGGTTAATCACATAAGGAATGTTGTGAAAGAGGAATATAAAATATATTACAAAAATGATATGGCTAAATCTGAATTGACTCATAGCCTAGTTGATTGCTGATTGATGAGCTAAAGCATCCCATGCCAAGCCACACAGTTGTAAAATATAGGCAAGTCTCTCTCTTGTTTGACAAGAATAAGAATTCAAGAATCATCATGAATGTGTGTGATGGCCTCAAGACATTTACTAATATAATACAAATCAAAAATACACCCATGACTCGTCATTGTCCACGGAAATCAACTCATCCTCCTCCTTGCTCAATGTTTCACTGTGCGCGTGTCTCTCCGGTACACAGGCCATGTCACCGTGGGCCTTCCTCCACCGCGTTCTCCTGTTCTGGAACCAGACATTGACCTGTGTCTCGTTCAGTCTCCGCGATGAGGCCAGAAGCATCTTCTCCGTCCGGGACATGTACCGCTGCTTACTGAACACCTCTTCTAGTTTAGTCAGCTGATTGTCGGTCTAGATGGTGCGGATTCTCCTGCCGGATCTCCGCACGAAGATTCCCCTAGATAGACTGCCCAGTTGTCCTGCAGAGAGAAAACAAACATTCATTTCCAATATATTCTTAATTATACATTAATCACAATGACACCTATTCCATATTCTATTTGTAATTAATAGAGGAGTCAGATCATCAGTTTTACAAGACAATTCAACGCGAGACCTATAATGTGGGCTAACATCCCTTGGGCCATAACGATAAAAGTCGGAAACATTAACGACATAAATTAACCGTGAAATATTACTGTTATACAGAACTTGATTATAACCACTTAGATGCTGGTAGTAAACTGGGTGACGTGAATTTGTGTCTCCCAGATGCGCCCAAGTCAGCATCGCCGGATGCTGCTGTGCGCCACCGCCTGGATGTGCATGGCTTGTTGTCCGACGGAATGGATAACTTCATTACTGAAGGAGCACGCTTTTTTGTCCGTGTCCTTGATATAATCGTGTTTGGCAACCATGAGGAGAGGTCCGTTGCTCACTATAAAAAGAAGATGTCCCGTTGAGGGAACTCGCGTTCAGGCTTCCTCTCGTCATGGTGCGCCGTTGAGTATGGCTCAATGTGGCTCCTTCTCCAGGCGGGAGGCGAGGGCTTTATACCCCGCCTCAACAGATAGATCAGAGGGCCTGAGAGGTGTTGTCCCATCGAGTCAGAAACTACTTTGAGGAGATTAGTGTAAACCTGTCCTGATGGCGCCGTATTCAGGTCGAGAGCCGATGGATCAATTATGACCTAACAAAGACTTCAGACAGGGGCTTTGCATGCGGGGCTGAAGTGACAAATCACCACAATCAAAGGTAATAATTATTCAGTAGACAGGCCTAAAGGTTTTCATTGTGATATTCAAATGATTAACGATCTAATTGAAAACGAATTCCATTGGGTTTCGGCAAACGCCCGCCCCCAAAATTAGGCAAAGTTGCCATTGCGTGAGACTCAGTTTGTGTTTATGAAATAAATGTGTTATAGTCTATTCTATAATTATCAGGCTATAAAAGGCACACAACCATGATCGTATATGGACAGGGTATTACATATGGTAGCTTGCTCCCTATGGTATTTAAATGCAATGACACTTTTCATTGCCATGAAGCAGAAATAAGCCTAACTGCTGCAGTCTTGAGCAGACTTTAAATGCATAACGAGTTATGACTGATTTTATAAACTTACAATACCATATGCTACATTTCAGAATTTCAGACACAGGCTATTGTAGACATCTTGGTAGATTCAAAATGGTGCTTGTCTATAACCAGTGAGACAATGCAGGGTTGACTGCATTTGTGTGTAGAAGCCCTCATTAATGTCTGTTTACAGGATCAGTAAGATTAAAGTCACACCTGGTATGACAGGCTAGTGGTTGCTTTAAGCACCTGAAATCTAAACCTGATGACCTCACAAGAGGCTACACACCTTCATTTACACTCTCAAGCAAAGTGTCATCAGTTAACTAGCCCTATATGCATTTCCTGTGAAGGTTTAAACTGAAACAAGTCCTGTAGCATTTTCAATTATAGTTAGGGATGTCAACATAACGAAGCTTAAGTACAATGGTCTTCTGTCAGACAGAACTCAAATGGATCAAATAGATCATGTTAAGTACTGAAAATACAATACAGATGTGTTAATCATATTATGTACAATGAAGACCGTTATAACGAGAATACGAATGCATGTTTTTCCTGGGGTTTTGAATCAAAACTTTATATAAATACTGAATATTGTACAAATACATTTTTCGGTACCGTTGACTTGTCTCGTCATTCAAAAAGACATTACAGCAGTATGGTATATGGCCACACTGTTGTAACATACGCTTCAGCATTACCTAAACATACTTTCATAACGTCTAGTCGGTCTCTGAAAACCTTCTAAAGCAAAACTGTAAACCTTTAAAAGCTGATTTACCATCAACAACCCAAAATGGCACTCTGATACTCAACTCACTACCAGTTGATCACATGATGGGTCACAATGGATACCGGATGAGAATACAGCGCTATGGATCATGGAAGTGGCATGCCAATCCAATGTCAGAAAGAAAACCCTTTCATATGTAAACTAACTCTGATGATAATACATTAAACCAGACAATATAGCAGACTTCAACTGAAGGACAGAGAACGGATTTCTGAAAAGTGCAAATGGTCCATTGGGATCACACTCAGCAGCAGACCACCCTGCATCCCACTGCTGGCTGGCCTTTGAAGCTAAGCAGGGTTGGTCCTGGTCGGTCCCTGGATAAACAGATACAAAGGCCATTGCTTATTATTTCAGTACACCCTTCCTTTCATGTATAGTCAATATTGGCAAAGTGTCTCTCGTTGAAAGCCCCCTGAAGTTAGGTCTGCATGAGATCCAGTCACTCACAGTTCTGAATGAAAGTCAGACAGCTACGCTGCAGTTCAAAAGGATAACATAATATAGCTAGTTTATAAATACATTCCATCTCTCCAATGAGGGAAGCTGTTGCTGGGTTCAAACGTCAAAAGGCCAAAACCTCTCCTCTGGGCCGGCCAGAAGATGGTACCCATGTCTTCTGGTGCGGTTGTTTGTTTCAGCCATGTCCTCCGGATCAGAAACGGTCTCAGCTAGCACAGCAAGCAGGGTGAACACCCCCCTCTGTAGTACCAGGGTCATATTAATTAGGGCACACAAAAACAAGTTTTTCTCATTGGAGAAGTTCAGGTAGTCCCTTCCTGTTTCAGTCTTGTTTTCTTCTGTTTTGGTGGATAATGAACATAACCCAGATGAGAGGCAGCATGGGTCTATCATGGGGGGCCATCTTAGTTCAGCAGACACCAGGGAGTCTTGTCCGTGTCACACTCCAGTTTGGTGTTGAGGACAGTGACAGGGGCTCCACTAATAGTCAGCTCGTGTCTCGACTCCACCTTGTACTGCAAGTTAGTCAACCCGCCCTCAGGGTCAACCTTGAATTGTTCCTTCCAAAAACAAGGAGAGAATAGAATAATGTCAGTACTGTGATTAGAAATAAAACCAAAATAAATATATCCAGTATTAGTCTATCTCTGAATGCAACATATACAGTGGCTTGCGAAAGTATTCACCCCCCCTTGGCATTTTTCCTATTTTGTTGCCTTACAACCTGGAATTAAAATGGATTTTTTTTTTGGGGGGGGGTTTGTCTCATTTGATTTACACAACATGCCTACCACTTTAAGTCATACCACAGATTCTCAATTGGATTGAGGTCTGTGCTTTGACTAGGTCATTCCAATACATTTAAATGTTTCCCCTTAAACCACTCAAGTGTTTCTTTAGCAGTATGCTTAGGGTCATTGTCCTGCTGGAAGGTGAACCTCCGTCCCAGTCTCAAATCTCTGGAAGACTTAAACAGGTTTCCCTCAAGAATTTCCCTGTATTTAGCGCCATCCATCATTCCTTCAATTCTGACCAGTTTCCCAGTCCCTGCCAATGAAAAACACCCCCACAGCATGATGCTGCCACCATGATGCTGGTGTTCTCGGGGTGATGGGAGATGTTGGGTTTGTGCCACACATAGTGTTTTCCTTGATGGCCAAAAAGCTCAATTTTAGTCTCATCTGACCAGAGTACCTTCTTCCATATGTTTGGGGAGTCTCTCACATGCCTTTTGGCGAACACCAAATGTGTTTGCTTATTTTTTTCTTTAAGCAATGGCTTTGTTCTGGCCACTCTTCCGTAAAGCCCAGCTCTGTGTAGTGTACGGCTTAAAGTGGTCCTATGGACAGATACTCCAATCTCCGCTGTGGAGCTTTGCAGCTCCTTCAGGGTTATCTTTGGTCTCTTTGTTGCCTCTGATTAATTCCCTCCTTGCCTGGTCCGTGAGTTTGTTGTGGTGCCATATTCTTTCAATTTTTAAATAATGGATTTAAAATGGTACTCCGTGGGATGTTCAAAGGTTCAGATATTTTTTAATAACCCAACCCGGATCTGTACTTCTCCACAACTTTGTCCCTGACCTGTTTGGAGAGCTCCTTGGTCTTTATGGTGCTGCTTGCTTGGTGGTGCCCCTTGCTTAGTGGTGTTGCAGACTCTGGGGCCTTTCAGAACAGGTGTATACAGTTGAAGTCGGAAGTTTACATACACTTAGGTTGGAGTCATTAAAACTCGTTTTTCAACCACTCCACACATTTCTTGTTAACAAACTATAGTTTTGGCAAGTTGGTTAGGACATCTACTTTGTGCATGACACAAGTAATTTTTCCAACAATTGTTTCCAGACAGATTATTTCACTTATAATTCGCTGTATCACAATTCCAGTGGGTCAGAAGTTTACATACACTATGATGACTGTGCCTTTAAACAGCTTGGAAAATTCCAGAAAATTATGTCATGGCTTTAGAAGCTTCTGATAGGCTAATTGACATCATTTGAGTCAATTGGAGGTGTACCTATGGATGTATTTCAAGGCCTACCTTCAAACTCAGTGCCTCTTTGCTTGACATCATGGGAAAATCAAATGAAATCAGCCAAGACCTCAGAAAAAAAAGTCTGGTTCATCCTTGGGAGCAATTTCCAAACGCCTGAAGGTACCACGTTCATCTGTACAAACAATAGTACGCAATTATAAACACCATGGGACCACGCAGCCGTCATACCGCTCAGGAAGGAGACGCGTTCTGTCTCCTAGAGATGAACGTACTTTGGTGCGAAAAGTGTAAATTAATCCCAGAACAACAGCAAAGGACCTTGTGAAGATGCTGGAGGAAACAGGTACAAAAGTATCTATATCCACAGTAAAACAAGTCCTATATCCACATAACCTGAAAGGCCGCTCAGCAAGGAAGATGCCACTGCTCCAAAACCGCCATAAAAAAGCCAGACTACGGTTTTCAACTGCACATGGGGACAAAGATCTTACTTTTTGGAGAAATGTCCTCTGGTCTGATGAAACAAAAATAGAACTGTTTGGCCATAATGACCATCGTTATGTTTGGAGGAAAAAGGGGAGTGCTTGCAAGCCAAAGAACACCATCCCAACCGTGAAGCACGGGGGTGGCAGCATCATGCTGTGGGGGTGCTTTGCTGCAGGAGGGACTGGTGCACTTCACAAAATAGATGGCATCATGAGGAAGGAAAATTATGTGGATATAGAGGCAATATCTCAAGACATCAGTCAGGAAGTTAAAGCTTGGTCGCAAATGGGTCTTCCAAATGGACAATGACCCCAAGCATATTTACAAAGTTGTGGCAAAATGGCTTAAGGACAACAAAGTCAAGGTATTGGAGTGGCCATCACAAAGCCCTGACTTCAATCCTATAGAACATTTGTGGGCAGAACTGAAAAAGCGTGTGCGAGCAAGGAGGCCTACAAACCTGACTCAGTTACACCAGCTCTGTCAGGAGGAATGGGCCAAAATTCACCCAACTTATTGTGGGAAGCTTGTGGAAGGCCACCCGAAACGTTTGACCCAAGTTAAACAATTTAAAGGCAATGCTACCAAATACTAATTGAGTATTTGTAAACTTCTGACCCACTGGGAATGTGATGAAAGAAATAAAAGCTGAAATAAATCATTCTCTCTACTATTATTCTGACATTTAACATTCTTAAAATAAAGTCGTGATCCTAACTGACCTAAGACAGGGACTTTTGACTACGATTAAATGTCAGGAATTGTGAAAAACTGAGTTTAAATGTATTTGGCTAAGGTATATGTAAACTTCCGATTTCAACTGTATATACTGAGATCATGTGACAGATCATGTGACAGATCATGTGACACTTAGATTGCACACAGGTGGACTTTATTTAACTTATTATGTGACTTCTGAAGGTAATTGGTTGCACCAGATCTTATTTAGGGGCTTCATAGCAAAGGGGGTGAATACATATGCACGCACCACTTTTCCGTTATTTATTTTTTAGAATTTTTTTGAAACAAGTAATTTTTTTTCATTTCACTTCACCAATTTGGACTATTTTGTGAATGTCCATTACATGAAATCCAAATAAAAATCAATTTAAATTACAGGTTGTAATGCAACAAAATAGGAAAAACCTTATGCAAGGCACTGTAACAATACAACATGGTAGTAGTTTCCAGTGAATGCATCTCGACCTGTTTCTGTGCAGCCATTCTCTTCTGGTCTCTCTTCCTCCAGGCAGGGTCATGGATGTGGCGAAAGGTTTCATACCCTGTTTTTATCCCCCTGGGTCTGAAGAGCTGGCAAACAGAAAATGAGAGATTTATGAAATTATTCATAGTACTTAAGAGGCAGCTCTTTTGCTGGTCTACATGCAAACGTACTATGAGTTTTTCTACAATGTAGGGAAGATGTGTCAGATACTGAGGGTTATCATTAATTGGCTTGTCATTCTTTTGGAGTAACTTCAGGGATTAACCAAACTTCCTAGAGCTATCTCTGTCGCTTTGTGACACGCAAGGACAGTCCAGGTTTACCTGTAATCCAGCAGTTCTTAGTCTCCTGTAGAATTCATCGTCCTCTCTCCCCCATCCCCAGAACCGGTTGGACATGCCGTTGCACTTCCGGAACACAGAACATGACAGTTAAAACAGCACTTCCGGAACACAGAACATGACAGTTAAAACAGCACTTCCGGAACACAGAACATGACACAGTTAACAGCACACCACCACCACGAACAATCGTGCAATTTCGATCCTGATGCCTAGTCACTTTACCCTGCCTTCAAGTACATATCTACCTCAAATACCTCGTACCTCTGCACATTGATCTGGTACTGGTGCTCCCTGTATATAGCTCCACATTGATCTGTTTCTGGTACTCTCTGTATATAGCTCTATTTATTCTTGTGTATTTTATTTTGATTCCTCTTGTGTTACTATTTTTAAAACTCTGCATCATTGGGAAGGGCTCTTAAGCAAGCATTTCACGGTAAAGTCTACACCAGTTGTATATTCGCCGCATTTGACAATTAATTTGATTTGAATATGTGCATGGTTTGAAGTGCTGTCTATTATTATGGATAATGAATGATTAACTTAACAATAGGCTAACCTACCATGTGATAATGCTGTTTGGTGAGCAGCAGGATTCCTCCCACGTATGTCTTGTAGTGATAGAGGGGGTGTAGTTCTGGTGAGGCCACGTGGAAAGGACCCTCCTCTGGGAATCCATAGTCCAGAGCTTCATTCAGAGGTAACAAGTCCACATCGTGCATGGCGATGTAATCAGTGTCGTTACCACTCTCCATGTAACCAACGTTAATGAGAGAGGCTCTGTTGAACCTGTGGTGAGATATGGCTGGAACTAATTATTTACTTCCAGTAGGAATCAATATTTCTTTGGTGAGGCGCAAATCAACTAGGCACACATCCAGACTATAGTTCCCCTGTGCCAATCAGAATTCATCAACAACCACTGGACTGAAATAGAACAGAACAGAACAGAATATGTTGTGGCCTTCGGATTAGACAGTGACAGCGCTTCTGTTGTAGGCCTAATGACTAACAAGGCAACATAACGTCTTCCATCACTTACCGATAGTGATCCATCTGGTTGATTACGAAGATCTTATGCAGTATTTTCTTGTTGTTCAAGAAGGTGTGCATGAAGGGGACAAACACCAGCAGCTCCTCAAACCTCTCCCGGAAAGGTATCAGGAGGGCCAGCTTGTGAAGACCCCAGGAAGGGTTGTCCGCAGCGGATGCCCGTCTCTCCAGCGGACAGGGCTGATGGAGGAGGCGTCCGTCATCCACTACAACCCGGCTCATGTCTCCTGTACAGCTTAGTTGGAGCCATAGGAGGGAGACCAGTACCAGCACCATACACAGACCAAAGAGTTTGTAAACTGTGCATTTCCCAGACCAGAATCTGAAAGTACAAGTAATAGCAAGTCTCATATTGAGCAATGCAGTGAAGTCAATCAATGTTGTCTTGCACACCTTAACCCACAAATTGATCACGTGCCATGCATGTAAAAGTGAGAGGTTTAGTGGCCGTAAGACACATCACAATGCCATTGGAAAACATTAGCTAATAGTTTACATGTTTCAATAACTCAGTTAGGCATTAGTATTGTACACTAAACGCTTGCACAACCAAACCCATACACACTGTATGCAATAGCTACGTCTAGATTATAAAGAATGGCTGATTTAAAATACTATCATGCAATTTTACCAGCAAACGAACTAAAATCAATGCACCAACATTATTTCACACAACAACATTTGAGAGCAACACACTTCTATTGTAGTCAACTAATGACTGATTACTCTTTTGGTGTCTCATTTCTGAGGTTGTACAATACTAAGAAATTATGTGAGATATAATTAAACACCTGACTGCAAACCATTTACACCAGCTGCATTCTTAAACGTTTTAGAGAAATAGGCTAGCGTCCCAATGTCATAGCCAGAGATAGAGGCTTTAGTGTATCTACAGTAGTAGTGTATTGTTATAATTCACATAGGCCTCGCTAGTAGATAAAAATGAAACATTTTACTAGTTTGCTAATGTCTTGAAATGCATAAATCTGTTCCCTCCTCTAGACTAATCAATCTAGGATAGGATAATCTCTCATCGTGAACATCAGGGCTACCGACTACCGTTATGTTTTACCGTCTGTCTTCTTTGAAATAGAGGACTGGTTTTCTTCTTGATGAATACATCATTTTCAAAGTTGCAAATGACAACAGCTTCAAGATCGCACAGAAAAACACAGTATTGCTATTCCTCAGATTTTGACAGTAGTTACTCAAGAAACAGAGAATCTCGTTGTCGTGACTCTACAATAGAACTTCTCCATTCTTCCCGGCTCTCTCCTTTGCAGTCCGATTTTGATGTCCAACTGATATTCTTGTCATATTCTTCCTCGAAATGTCACATTACGCCTTTGGTTACTGAACGTGAAATGCAGTGCCAATGTTCTTATTACATTGGCAAAGCCTTGGCTTGACGCTGGCTAATAACTAGCTAGCTCTCTAGCAGGGGTGTAATCATTAGTCCAAACTGTTGCAAAATGTTTTGCAACTAAAACGAGAATTTCCATTGGACACATTCGGGTAGGTCCCGCCCCGTTTCCTTCCGTTTAAGAAACGTTTTGAAACAGAATCGGCGTAATGAAGACGCCCGGGTGGACACGTAGCAACATATAGGAGCAAGGGAAATGTTGTTCATACCCGCCTTGTCCTACCGCACACGAGACCCGTGGATTTCGTGAAACAAAAAAAGTCTAGCAACATAAACTATACATTGACATAATTCGTTAGTTCTCTAAAGATCTTCTACTCAAGAAAATATCACCTACGACATTTCCGGGAGAAACACATTATCAAGACTAAACGTTCCTATGCAGTTGGGGAACTATAGAAGGCATTCCATATGGATGGACCCAAGTCTGATCTATTTTTGTTTGGCAAAGTGTCGTTGGAAAATAGTAATTCAAGCTGGCTAGCCAAAGGTCATAAAACTTTATTTTTTAGTGCGATTTAGACAAGTTTTCACATTTACAGAATCTAAAATTAAAATCCCCCCACCCAAAACAAACCATCACCAACTAATTAAAATATCCTACTCAATCTAACCATTAACAAATGAAAAAACTAACCAATGACGAACTAACTCATTAAAGAATAGTTTTGGGAACATTAAGGAGAAACAGATTATCTGACAAAAATATTTTTGCAAAAATGATACAGTATAGTTCAAATTGTTTTATGATTGACAAGAAGCAAGGACTGCTTTCTGGCTAAGTACTTTTCAAGTGTACAATGGATGTTTACCCACGAACCAACTCCTTGTACATGATGAGAACTGGAGCAAACTGTAAACCTGGACAGCAGTTATTTATTGAATTAAATCAGTGTCTTCATAACTCTACCTGAGTATTTGCAGAAAGGAAATGGATAAAACAGAAGCCAAAAACACCACCTCTCCAGGTTCACTTAGATATGCAGTATAGATGAAAAAAACAAGCAAATCTCTTTAAAAATCAATATTCACTTGACCACCATCAAGCCAATGGATTGTTATAAGGGAACATCTTTGGTACTGTATTCAGCAAGTTAGGGAGAAACTGTGTGAACTGCTTTCTTACTTCAGCAAATGCATAGCTAGTATTTAAACACAACTTTGTTTTCCATAAAACGACCATATTAAACATCAGACACTCTAGCGCCACCCTTTAACCAAAATGTCATGTTTCTTGTCTCACTTTCCAGCTTTATAAATTGGCCATTAAATAAAAACACAGACAGAGCCCGTATTCAGAAAGCGTCTCAGGGTAGAAGTGCTGAGCTAGGATCCGTTTAGCCTTTTAAAATCAAAATTAATAACAAGTGATAACAGATACTAGATCAGCACGCCTACTCCGAGGTGCTTTGGGAATACAGATACTGGTTAACAAGACAGGAGAAGGTACCCAATTTTCAAGATCTTCATTTAAAATTCTGCATATTCTGGATGTCTTTCTGTTTCTAAACACACAGACCACGACGACACAAAATACATCAGGGGTTGAAACTTACATTAATTTGAAGCAAAATATAAAAAAAACGTAAAGACCAGTACGCACACATGACCAAAAATAAGTTTCATAAATCAAGTCACCATTTCTGTTGTATGGCTCTAAACCAAAATAGGTGATCTCTCTCAGGCAGTAACAAAACCCCCATCACAATGCAAGTAGAGTGAAAACATCGTCTCTAATCAGTTTGAGAGAAGAGATGCCACCTGGAAAATGACTGACAGTCACAACAGTGCTACATATTGTGGGTTGTCAAAGGGGGTGGGGTATGATGTGAAAAAAACACAGGTGGTTTTAACCTTCGAAGAACAATGTTTGATATCATCAGTCCAATGTTTGATATCATCAATAGTATAAAATAAAAAAATTCCCAGCCAAAAGTAAAACATATAGCATACTGTAGAGGATCATAAATAAAACTAATTGCAGACTTATATCTTACAGAAACAGGGATGGAGAATATCAAAGTCACAAAAGGGTCTTAAAAATCCAAAAGCAGTGCCCTCTCAAAATAAAAATAATTGGGTGGTTTTCACTGATAGGATGGTAACCTCACCAGTCTGCACACATACTTCTGGGAGCAAACACGCATTCGGACTGACGTTTGAGTACTGCATTCAGACCAGGGTTGGGATCAATTCACTTATCAATTTAGGAAGTGAATTCAAACTGAATTGATGAATGAAAAAAGCATCATAGAAAACAATGGGGGAATTTTCTATTCAATAATAGAGTTAAAGTTCACTTCCTGAATTGACTGACTTGAAACCGAAATGATCCCCAACCCGGACTCAGATAAACAACAAAATGAGAGTGCAGGTCTACACTAATTTCTTGGCCTCGAAGAAACTCTTGAGGTGTCTCATCTGCCAGAAGCCAATGGCCACCAGGATCAATGTCTGAACGATGGACCACCACAGAACCCTCTGGTTGGTGCTCTCACTGGTCTGCCTGAAGCGCTCCTCACGGTACTGAAAGAGACATAGCAAAGCTTTTATAAATACAAATAGTAGCACACAAGCCAAGGCCATTCATTTCTGAATTCCAACTTGACCCCTACTCACTAGTAGATCTGACAGGATTGGATAGGTGGAAGAAATATATGACGATATTTCCACCCAGCCATTCAGAAGACTATATTAAGCTGTTACTCGAATGCTTATATCTATCCAATCCCCTCAGATCTACAGGAGTGGCTAGAGTGTGGGAACTAGAGGTCGATTTGGAATTCAGCAAATGTCTTAAATCAAACTTTGCCTTGAACAGACTTTATGATATTTTAAGGAGAAAACATTGCACCAAATGGAAGTCTGTTGTTCGTCTAGCGTTCATTCCGCTCTGTGTGTTTAAGGGACCACCCCACCCGCCAGTAGACGTCTGACTGACATTATGTTAGCCTTTTTCTACATGTAGAATCGGTTTGAAAATTACAGCCGGCACTCTGTTCAGAGGTGCCAAGTACTCATGGCCAGCAAACACTACCGGTGTGTCCAGGGCTTTACTCAGGAGCCGTGGAACATTTTCTTCTGCAACGTGACCCAAATGAACTACCTTCCAGTGCATGCATTATAACATTGGCTGAAATAGTACTCACACACACACACACAACTACTTCATGTTTCTAAATTATTTCTTTATTCAGACGAAGGGTACTGCTATGGGATCCCCTATGGCTAACTATGCTAATTTGTATTTGGGTTACATGGAGAAAGTCAATTTTCAATCCTCTCAAAAATGTTTTCTTGCCTAACATTATTATTTGGAAACGGTACATTGATGATATTTTTGTTCTATGGAGGGGTGATTCAAAACAGCTCCAGGCATTCCATGCTTTTCTTAACTCGTGTTCTGAGCACCTGAGATTTACTATACAATCTGACACACATCAAATCAGTTTCCTTGATCTTCTGATTTTGTGTGAGGATAATGTTCTATACACTGATCTTCACAGGAAACCTACTGATCGTAACAGTTTATTGAGGGCTGATAGTTGTCACCCACTTCCCTTGAAAAACAGTTTGCCCTACATCCAATTCTGTCAAATCAAAAGAATTTGCAAAAAACAAATCAGATTGACAGAAATATGGCTGAGACGCAAAGAAAATTCATGGAGAGGGGGTACAGAAATGGTCAGATTAATACTGCCATTGAGAAAATTCAAAACAAATCGAGACCTGATCTCTTTCAAGGACAGTCTCACAAAAATAAGCATTCTTGCGTTCTAATGACACGCTATTCTAAGTGCTCTGAACAAATTAAGGGGAATAGCTCAAACATTGGCACATTCTAAGATCCGATGACAGTATTGGTAACGTTTTCTCGGACCCTCCCTTGGTTGTATTCTCGCGGGCAGAAATCTCAGAGATCAATTGGTAAACTCGGATTTACCACCCCTAAATATCTATTTGCGCCTCTACCGTATGGAAACTACAAGTGTAATGGCGGCGCTCAATGCAATGGCACTTACAAATGTAGATCCTTCCAACACCCCCAAACAGGGAAACAGATCCCAATCAAAGGTGTTATTACGTGCTCCACTAAGGCAGTTATTTATCTTATAACCTGTCCTTGTGGTAAAAATTGTGTGTGTAAAACAAAGCGCAAATTAAAAAGTACGAATCTTGGAGCATCGTAGCACCATTAGTTGCAAAAACTTGACATACCCAGTCGCTGCCCACTTTTTGGAAGCGAACCGCTCGATTTCATCCCTACGTTATATCGGCATCGAACATGTCACTCTCCCTAGGAGAGGGGGTGACCTCGACAACTTATTGTTAAAACGAGAGGCTGCCTGGATCTTTCATTTAAAAGACACTTGCTCCCTTCGGTCTCAACGTAGACTTTGATTTGAAGCCATTCTTGGGATTATAGTGATTTTGCTATTCATTGTAAATATTTGTGGGCCTATGTAGCCAAGTTGTATCTATGACCGTATGCTATCTATTCATGTTTTTTATAGGTTCTGTTTATCTGTGAATTAACCAATGATAATCAGGCCACACCCGGCCATGATTACAGACACCTGTGTGTGTGTCCTTTGACACTATATAAACTAGTGACCCGCAGTGTTTGTCATTATACCCTGATGAAGACAGCTTGTCTGTGGAAACGTTGGTTATTAGGTTATTAAATTATTGCATCTGAGCTCCTAGAGTGTGCAGCTCTCCTTTTCTTTTTCAAGTGTCCAGGGCTTTACTCAGCAGGACAGCTGACCGGTGTGTCCAGGGCTTTACTCAGCAGGACAGCTGACCGGTGTGTCCAGGGCTTTACTCAGCAGGACAGCTGACCGGTGTGTCCAGGGCTTTACTCAGCAGGACAGCTGACCGGTGTGTCCAGGGCTTTACTCAGCAGGACAGCTGACCGGTGTGTCCAGGGCTTTACTCAGCAGGACAGCTGACCGGTGTGTCCAGGGCTTTACTCAGCAGGACAGCTGACCGGTGTGTCCAGGGCTTTACTCAGCAGGACAGCTGACCGGTGTGTCCAGGGCTTTACTCAGCAGGACAGCTGTGTGTCCAGGGCTTTACTCAGCAGGACAGCTGACCGGTGTGTCCAGGGCTTTACTCAGCAGGACAGCTGACCGGTGTGTCCAGGGCTTTACTCAGCAGGACAGCTGATGTACTCACCCTCTGATAGTTCTGCTCCTTCTGGATCTGGTCCACCTGCTCCACCAGCTGTCTCACTCTCAGCTGCAGCTCTGTCAGCTTGTCTTTGGCTGCAATCTCTGCATAGTTATTGGTGTGCTCTCCCACTTGGATGTCCAAGTGAACTCTCTGAGAAAACAAAGGGTGGTTCACAACAATTGAGAGGAGCATCAACATCGGTATTTTCAAAACAATTCTTATTGCCCCACATTGAGTGCAATAGCCTTTTCCTTCTTCCCCACTAATGTACTTACAAGCATTCCTCCAGCAAAGAGGGCAAACTTGGAGGAGTTGGAGTGAAGGCAGATCTGATGTTCTCCTGGGGTGTGAGAGGTGAAGGTGAATCTTCCCTCCGAGCCGTACTGACGAGACAGGATCACCTAGAGTCCAGACAGGAAACACAGAGGAAGCAACACTTTTTCAGTATAATTACTATTCAATTCAATACAGCTTTGGTCATAATTCTTCTCACATGCTTCTCTCAAAGAATATCATATGAAGTGAATGATACTGGTTGCAGAGTATAACATCCTACCTTCTCATCAGGGTCTTTAACCTCAACAAACATCCCCAGACCCTGTGTGGCAGGAAGGTACTCTTCTTTCTGTTTGTCGTACAATTGTGTACGATAGTTTCCTAAAAAAAAAAAATGCAAATGTTTACACATGCCAGCCAATGACTGCTTTTACTGGTCCTATTCTTACAAGTGCCTAGTTAGGGGGGTAAACTGTTAGGGCCAAGGGTTGTTTCTGGGCAGGGCCTACAGTATGTTAACAGGAAGTGGATATGGACATGGATGGTACGACAGTAAAATATGATGTTACACTAGATATGGTTTATATGTATTCAAGTATCCAAAGCAAGTGTGACATATTGAAAATATGATAGTTGTAGCTAGCTGAGGACATCAATATGACAAGTGTCTGTTGTTTTGTGTTGTTAGGTATTACTGCACTGTTGAGATAGAAACATTAGCATTTCGCACCTGCGATACCATCTGAAAATATGTGTATGCGACCAAAACAATTGGATTTGATTTGTATAACTAACGTTAGCTAGCTGGTTAGTTAGCTTGCTCATGAATTTGTGTAACTACCTAGCCAAGTCTGTCAACAAGTCAACTGAAAAGTAAGTTTACATCCCCCTGTACAGACGCATTTAATGTTGGCTGGCTAGATAACTAGATTGCTGGCTAACTGTTAGCTAACTCGAACTCGGAAGGTAGTTTGACGAGCTAGCTGTTAACGTTAGCTGACTTCCCAAGGCTAAATAGCATAGCAATCCCAATGGATACAAGATACTGACCGATGATCATCGTTTCATCCGGAATTTCCTCTATAAAGCATTTCTTCTCAGTCTCCCCGATGTGAAAGTACAGCGAGGAGACGACGGTGTAATAAACATTCAAAAGTAAAAGTGACAACACACAAGAACGCATTTTGACTGCCACCATCTTCCAGGCGGTGATAAACGAAGGATGTTGTGATCTGAGTCTGCGCAGACACCAATGCCACGTAACCTATTGCTTGCCATCGTCCAATCAACACTCGAGTTAGACTTGTGGTTATTGTAGTTAAGTAATGTTCTTCCGGTTCCATGATCATGCGCGTTTTTTTTTCTCCAACCAAACACTAACAAAACGAATGAAAGTAATTAACTGATCATGGTCTTTAATTTAGACAATTAATTTAATCAGTAGTAGAGCTTTGCTGGAAGAAGTCCAGGGCAAACGTGTGTACTGTCTGTCACACAAACACCAAATGATATGTAAGCATTAGGACTACACATTAGAAGACACGGAGTTTACTCATTTGGAGAGACCAGTTTTATTGAGTCTTACAGGATAACTCAACAATGGCCATGTTCAGTTTGAATCATTAAAATCACAGTAAAGGTTATATTTCCACTCAAATAATATGTATAAGCAGCCACCTCGAAGGAAATAAACACTTTATGCAGAATCATTAAAGAATCATTAAATGACGTAAAATTAAAAACACAATTCCCACGGATTTAATGCAAGATGAGAAAGGTAGTGGAATCTCACTGTAGAGATTTGTAAAGTCTCCATTAGGCCTTACCAAATGAAAATGTGCCTGAAATCCTTCCCAACAGCCACTGTGTCAGTCCACATGGTATAATAAAGTCAAAACGTAACTGTAGTTGGTATAATCGACCGTTGCATTATTAGTAGCCAAATTATTCTTACATTTTTAGTCATTTAGCAGACGCTCTTATCCAGAGCGACTTAGTTTTTTTTTTTTTTTATACTGGCCCCCCGTGGGAATCGAACCCACAACCCATGCTCTATCAACTGAGCTACATCCCTGCCGGCCATTCCCTCCCCTACCCTGGACGACGCTGGGCCAATTGTGCGCCGCCCATGAGTCTCCCGGTCGCGGCCGGCTGCGACAGAGCCTGGATTCGAACCAGGATCTCTAGTGGCACAGTTAGCAAATTCTTCATATATTCTGTCTGACATGGTCGTGGTAGTTGTTCTCCCAAAATATTGTCAAAGTCAGCAAAGAAAACTTCACACAGAGAGAAAATCTGGCAAAGGACAGATAAGGAACCCGTAGCATATCAGCATCAGAAATGCAGCAATCATATTGAACCCAAAGTCAAGAGCAGTTAGTTTAAAAAAATGTAAAACTAAATCAAATCCTATACATATGTGAATTAGCTCAATCACTCAGAACCCAATGGTATAAAAAGATGAGGTGAAAATAAATCATCTTTATACAACTTATACAGAAAATGTTGTGAAAATGATTTCCTTTGAAAGTTATTTAACAAATCAGTGTTTTACAGATCGATCCAAAACAACAATTATCCCCTGTACTAGGAAAGCAAAAAGAACAGGGGAAAGGTTGAATAAAAACAAACTGCCTCCATTAAAAGGTCACTCATATACGTGGTAGTAACCACAAGTCATGGCCCCCCGTGTAGCTCAGTTGGTAGAGCATGGCGCTTGCAATGCCAGGGTTGTGGGTTCAATTCCCACGGGAGGCCAGTATGAAAAATGTATGCACTCACTAACTAAGTCGCTCTGGATAAAATGACTAAAATGTTATTTCACAAACATTGGACGATACCATAAGTGACTGTCATCATCGCAGTGCCTCAGCAGATAAACATTTTTACAATCTTTAGAAAATTCACTTTGGATGTGTTGCTGAATCTGTATTCTTCGCAAACAGTTCATTTTACGAATACCTCGCACATATAGAAATATGTTTTTCCCTCTCAGTAAAACCTCCTGTTTCTTTCCTGGCGCTTCTGAAAGACTACAGCCCCTACAACACCACAAACTACAATTCCCAGTAGAGCACATAGCAGAAGCAGGAAGACCTTCCAGCCAGTAAGAGGTGTGCTTCGGAAGTTACCAGTATGATCATCAATGTTGTCTGTGAAAGAGAAAATGAAAGAAGAATGATCATGGTTAACTCTTACTCTAACAAGCCTACTCACCTACTGTGCATGATCTACAGTAAGATGACATACCGGACTGTAGTCAAATAGAATACAATCTTTATTGTCTATTTGGTTAGAACAGAAATGGGTTTTCTTTATCAAATAAAATCAATCGACCAACCTTTGGGGGACTTCAGCAGGCTGACGCTCGGCTCAATCTTGGTCCAGTCCAGACTGTCCTCATCAGGTGTGTGATCTACCATCAGCTGGTACATCTTCATAGAGATTATGTCATGGTTATCTGTAACATGGGAGTTGTTTTAGCGTCAATCACCATAGACTTCAGATGTACAATGGACAAAGCCAGACTGTGAAACGACAAACAAGTTATTGGTTCACAGCAAGATTTTTTAAATAATAATTCAATCAAGGTCAGTCATTATCTTTCTCAGTGTGCAGTTTTTACATTTGTGTTCGAGACCTAAAAAAAAAAAAAAAGTTGATCTACATCTTGAAAGATTCAGTCTCCGTTTAATCCACCCTGACCCAACCTACCAGAGATCCCCTGTAGCAAGAATCAGTCTCTACAACCTGACCCAACCTACCAGAGATCCCCTCTAGCAAGAATCAGTCTCTACAACCTGACCCAACCTACCAGAGATCCCCTCTAGCAAGAATCAGTCTCTACAACCTGACCCAACCTACCAGAGATCCCCTGTAGCAAGAATCAGTCTCTACAACCTGACCCAACCTACCAGAGATCCCCTGTAGCAAGAATCAGTCTCTACAACCTGACCCAACCTACCAGAGATCCCCTCTAGCAATAATCAGTCTCTACAACCTGACCCAACCTACCAGAGATCCTCTCTAGCAATAATCAGTCTCTCCAACCTGACCCAACCTACCAGAGATCCTCTCTAGCAATAATCAGTCTCTACAACCTGACCCAACCTACCAGAGATCCTCTCTAGCAATAATCAGTCTCTCCAACCTGACCCAACCTACCAGAGAGATCCCCTGTAGCAGCAGAAGCTCCAAAGTAGTACCCTGTGGGGAGGTGGACACCCCAGATGTCAATGCACTCTTTCCATTCATTCTTATCATCAATGTCAATCATCACCTGTAGAGATCAGAATGGTACAATTCAGCAATTGCCATTGTTTGAATAGAAATGTATCATCTAAGTTGAATGCACCAATTTGTAAGTCGCTCTGGATAAGAGCATCTGCTAAATGACAAAAATGTAAATTACATAACATGTACCCTATAACATAGGGGGAAAAAATCATATATTTCTTAACACAAGAGGCCAGTTTCCCAGACTGCAGTTTCCCAGCATCTCCTTTAAGCCTTTTAATCCAGGACTAGGGTTAGCATCATCTGTGTTTAGGAAACCAGTCCAAGATGTCTGGACTGGAGTCATTTATATCATTTAAAAAGGGATTCCTACCGTGAGCCTGCTCTTGGAGTAGCGAATGGCCAGATAGGTGTCATGGTCTTTGTTCCTGATCTCAGAAGAGCAGCCTCCCAGTTCAGAGTTACGTCCATCCTTCCCATGGTCATAGGGCAGAGAACCATTATTCACCATGGCAGAGATGTAGGGGAAGGACCGCTAGTGGGGAACACAAGGGATGTAAGGACAGAAAAACAGGAAAATATTCTATATAAAACATTGTAAATCAATTATTTGATCCTAGTCCTGACTCAGTTACCAATCAATCCATCTTACTCTGTGATGCAAAAATACTTGTACATGTAATTCAAAATGTGTACTAAACCAAATGCAGCATATTAAAGGTGCTGTTCATGGTGTAACAAAAAATGACCTTATCAGAAAGCAACTCAAAAGCTTCATATGACAAAATAACAAAGAAACTCAAAAGAAAATACATCACATTAAAATCCTTCCATCACATTGAAATTAAACGCAGGAGAATAATGATAAATGTAGCTGCATCAACTCACGTCAGCCGCCTCATCGTTATGGTACGTGTCTATAAAAAGGGCGAGGCCGTGGAACTTAGCATTGCTGCCAAACACAGACCCTGCAAGGGAAGAATCACGTCAAGTCAACCAGCCAGACGCTGCACTTACATCCATCCCATGGAGATCATTGCGGAAGGTATCCACAAATAAAGCCAGGCCAACAAAATGATCTTGGTTTCCAAAGACTGGGCCTGAATGGAAGGCAAAGAGGCGAGATATGATGAGCACATGACTGAGACCTGAAGTGCTTACGGGAAATACAACCCAGTGCTACCACATCACATAGACTAGTCTATTAATTGGATTGCCAAAGCGTTGTACTGGAATGAGGAAGTGATTGATGACAAAGATGTTATTTTGGCAAGATGATGCATTACCTGGATTAAGTCTCTCCTTTGTGTACCAGATGGCGATGCCATCTCCATGGAAATGTTTATTCCCCGACCCGTGGATCTTGTACTGCACGTGCATCTCCCAGTCTTTCAGATAAACAGGCTGCACAGAGAAAGCAAAATGACATTGGATCATCAATTCAACCATGAATTGGACATATTCAGTTTAAAATGTAGATATTCTCCAATCAAGCTATAACGGATTTGGGAGTGGACTGTATTGTCTGTCTGTAATGCCTAACAGAATACATTTCATAGAAGCTAGTTCCTTACTCACCACCGTGTTCCAAATAGATCCCTGTTTACTTCTCTCATCAGGCGTCAGGCGCACATACGAGCTGGTGACTAGCGTGCTCCCCCAGAAGTCCCACTGACTGGATGGGCTGCTTCCAACACCTGTTTAAACATTTTGGTGAAGAGTCAAGCAGGATTTCAGGGACACATGGGAGAAGAATGTGAAGAATTCCGTTGTGCATCAATCGCTCATTGCCACCCCTAGCCCAGCTCTCGAGAACCCAAGGGGGCCCAAGGTTGCTTCCAGCCGGTCCCAGTCTTGGGTTCTCAGCTGATGGTTTGGAGGACAGCTGGCTCCATGTGAGCTACGATCCCAACGCTCTGTTTTAACGTTTAGAAACATTATTAATCCTCGCTAGCAATATGGTTTTGGAAAACTTTGGAACTTAACTTTCATTTACATTTTAGTCATTTAGCAGACGCTCTTATCCAGAGCGACTTACAGGAGCAATTAGGGTTAAGTGCCTTGCTTAGGGGCACATCAACAGATTTTTCACCTAGTCAGCTCGGGGATTAGAACCAGCGATCTTTCGGTTACTGGCACAACGCTCTTACCCACTAAGCTAACTTTCATATAAATGAGATAGAATCTTTCAAATACAAAATATATAGGACCTTATATGATATCTCATAGGTAGACTGGCTCTGGAAGCAAAGAACAGACAAATACTCCATTAAACATTAAATCGATTCTCAATTGCGGTATGGTTCAAGAAACATCAATCCCTCTACTTCCATATCATATCAAAATTATTTCACAAATGCTA
The DNA here is from genome assembly GCF_020615455.1 of Coregonus clupeaformis. Taxonomy (NCBI): domain Eukaryota; kingdom Metazoa; phylum Chordata; class Actinopteri; order Salmoniformes; family Salmonidae; genus Coregonus; species Coregonus clupeaformis. The sequence goes on from NC_059194.1 coordinate 2,104,592, forward strand.
AATATACACTTACTGTACAATGTTTTAACCGGCTTTATCACAGTTGCAGACAACAGTCTTTTTCAGTGACAACACGTTTCTGATGGCCTTATTCCATTACACACAGGAGCATGCTAGATAGCTAATTAGCACAGGTGGTCCCTCTGTCTTCTGTCGGTCTTCCACAAACACACGCTGTAACATGGAGATATGCCCGTGTGGGAACACTAGCCCTATAAAAAGGTGTGTATCAATTTAACCTTTGGTTTTTTGAAAATTATTTATTGCTGATATGAAAGACAAGGTCCTTATGCTTCCAAAATCGTACCGCAAGCATGCATGTTTAATGTTCAGGGGATCTTAACAAACCCCACCCCACACACACACACACACACACACACACACACACACACACACACACACACACACACACACACACACACACACACACACACACACACACACACACACACAGAGAAGACGCCTTGACTTGTGTGTAATGTAATGGAACAGAGTCATGATCAAGGGCTAGGGGTCGTCACTTTTTACCACAGCCACAAAGTCAGAAGGCCCACCTTCCCGACCAATCAGATGAGGGAGTGTGATGACGCGTATGCCGGCTCAGAAGGCCTGCCTACCCGAGCAATCAGATGAGGGAGTGAGATGACGTGTATTCCGTTTGCGGTAAACGCCTCACTTTCGAAATGTCATATCTATAGTTCAAGTTTGAGGACCAAATAACTAAATACATTCAGGAACAAGAATTGTCAACGTCACTAACATTAATAACATTGACAAAGAACACAAGTTTTGGGCTAAAGAGTAACTTGTCTTTTCTTTTTTAGATAACTAGTTGCTAACTTTTGCTACTCCCATCTAAAATGAGCTAGCTAGCCAGCATAAGCGATTCGATTCCAAGTACAGAGGATATATTCTATTTGACAGAGCAACGTTGTTAGTTTCCCTACATGCCTTTCATCCTAATACATTTACGTCATTTAGCAGACGCTCTTATCCAGAGCGACTTACAAATTGGTGCATTCACCTTATGATAGCCAGTGGGACAACAACTTTACAATTTTTTAAATATATATATATATACATATATATATATATATACAGTGGGGAGAACAAGTATTTGATACACTGCCAATTTTGCAGGTTTTCCTACTTACAAAGCATGTAGAGGTCTGTAATTTTTATCATACGTACACTTCAACTGTGAGCGACGGAATCCAAAACAAAAATCCAGAAAATCACATTGTATGATTTTTAAGTAATTAAAAATCTACATGCTTTGTAAGTAGGAAAACCTGCAAAATCGGCAGTGTATCAAATACTTGTTCTCCCCACTGTGTGTGTATGTATATATATATATATATATTTATTATTTTTTTTAAAAATAAATAATATATATATATATATATATATATATATATATTTGTATATATTTTTTTATTATTAATTATTCTTTATTTTTATTATTGTTTTTTTGTGGGGGTGGGGTATGGGGGGGTAGAATAATTACTTTTATACTATCCCAGGTATTCCTTAAAGAGGTAGGGTTTCAAGTGTCTCCGGAAGGTGGTGAGTGACTCCGCTGTACTGGCGTCGTGAGGGAGCTTGTTCCACCATTGGGGTGCCAGAGCAGCGAACAGTTTTGACTGGGCTGAGCGGGAACTGTGCTTCCGCAGAGGTAGGGGGAACAGCAGGCCAGAGGTGAAAGAACGCAATGCCCTCGTTTGGGTGTAGGGACTGTTTAGAGCCTGAAGGTAAGGAGGTGCCATTCCCCTCACAGCTCACAGCCAATAGGCTCTCGCTTGGCTCTGCCCACCTCCTTGCTTGTTATGCCCACTATGATTCAATTGCTCCCGTTGGAAACGACAGGCTGTGGTCCATCTTCGGTTAGTTATACAAAAATCTTTGGCGACCCCGTGTGCACACTGTATCGCCTCCCGTGTTCCAGAGTAACTAGCACGGTTTTCTCGGGTACACAACAGGCGGGGGCGACACCGTGTGCAAGGTTGATAGTTAGGCTGTTCATGAAGAAACCAATGGGATGCTCCAGGAACGCCCCGAAATGCGGGCTGCAGTCGCCCACTATTGGGCTAGTTGGCAAACTAGCTAGTTAATTAGTATACTAGCTAGCTAATTAGTATGACTGGCTCCTAGCAGCTAACGTTACTGACAAGATACAAGTTATCATTATCACAGAAATCATTGTGGATGCGGCGGAGCGGTTCCTGGGGCTGAAAGATCTCAGCGAAGGAGTTGTATGGGATATTGTCACAAGCCGTACCACCCTCTCAGGCCCAAGAAGGGAGATTTGGAAGAATTAAGAAGTGGGAGTTGTTTCGTCAATGTACTATTTTTATTTGGGTGGATTAAGTTAGTTTCCCTATTACATATGGATTTTATTTTTACCTTGTTTTGCTTTCAACCCGTTCAGTTGGTGGCGGCAATATACCTTTTTGGGTTGTAGCCTGCCATAAAACCCACAGAAGAAGAAGAATCATTATCACAAGCTGTTAACGTACTTACCCTGATACGGTTTCATGAGCGAATGCTCCCGCTTCAAGTGCTCTACGTTGCCGTCTGTTATATCGCATTGCACTAGAGTAAAGTGAAGTAATAGGAAAAGCAGTGGTCTGCTGATAAATGTACCAAAACCTCTCATTTTGCTGCCTCGGAAAGACACCATGGATCCTGGATAACCATCTTCCTGATCCGGGTAGGACAAAGCAACTCCCACTAAAATAGTTCCTATGTTACTTTTCAGTTCAGGAACTTTGACCGTGTCTTATTTTTGTTGCTGTTGAAATAAGCGTCTATATGAAAATTATATTTTAATTGTTAGCTTTCAAAGTTCAAACAGTATTTTGTTTGATTATCGCTTTCAACTTCACATGTACGGAATGTTTTCATAGTTGGTAAAAAGTACTATAGCCAATCATAGATGAGCACATAGTTAAAGTCAACAAAAACGACCAATTAGGGGCTTGGTTATAGTTGAAACGTTCGAAGTATGCACATTTTCACAACTTTGCAAATGGCAGTACTGACGTTTCTCTCTTTCTCCACTAGATGGTGCCACTGCATCAGTTTGTTTATTTGAAGAGTTCGTAACTTCCTGCTGTGACGGCCCACCACAAGGTCGCAAATAAAAACAATGAAAAATAAAAGCTGAAATACTTAATTCACAACAAACATAAGAAGAAGAAAAAAGAATGAGACAAACTGAACTGACTGTTTTATCTTTATTGCACGTGAATTCAAATGTGCAGCTAGATTCTCTCTCTGTGCTTTGGCTCCAACAATTGGTACCTCGGTCTTGTCTTGATTTAACTGGAGGAAGTTGTGAGCCATCCAAGTATTTAAATCCCTAACACAGTCTAATAATTTATCCGTGGAGCTAAAATCCTCTGGTGACACGGAAATGTAAAGTTATGTATGGTCTGCATAGCAGTGAAAATCAATTCTGTGCTTTCTGATAATGCTGCCAAGGCTAACATATACTGAGCAAAAATATAAATGCAACAATTTCAACGACTTTACTGAGTTACAGTTCATATAAGGACATCAGTCAACTGAAATAAATTCATTAGGCTCTAATCTATGGATTTCACATTACTGGGCAGGGGCACAGCCATGGGTGGGCCTGGGAGGGCATAGGCCCACCCACTTAGCAGCCAGGCCCACCCACGGAGGAGCCAGGCCCAGCCATTCCTGCAGTCAGCATGCCAATTGCACACTCTGTCAACTTGAGACATCTGTGGCATTGTGTTGTGTGACAAAACTGCACATTTTAGAGTGGCCTTTATTGTCCCCAGCACAAGGTGCACCTGGGTAATGAGCATGCTGTTTAATCAGCTTCTTGAAATGCCACACCTGTCAGGTGGATGGATTATCTTGGCAAAGGAGAAATGCTCACTAACAGGGATGTAAACAAATTTGTGCACAACATTTGAGAGAAATAAGCTTTTTGTGCGTATGGAACATTTCTGTGATCTTTTATTTCAGCTCATGAAACATGGGACCAACACTTTCCATGTTGCATTTATATTTTCGTTCAGTGTATATACACTGCTCAAAAAAATAAAGGGAACACTAAAATAACACATCCTTGATCTGAATGAATGAAATAATCTTATTAAATACTTTTTTCTTTACATAGTTGAATGTGCTGACAACAAAATCACACAAATTATCAAATGGAAATCAAATTTATCAACCCATGGAGGTCTGGATTTGGAGTCACCCTCAAAATTAAAGTGGAAAACCACACTACAGGCTGATCCAATTTTGATGTAATGTCCTTAAAACAAGTCGAAATGAGGCTCAGTAGTGTGTGTGGCCTCCACGTGCCTGTATGACCTCCCTACAACGCCTGGGCATGCTCCTGATGAGGTGGCGGATGGTCTCCTGAGGGATCTCCTCCCAGACCTGGACTAAAGCATCTGCCAACTCCTGGACAGTCTGTGGTGCAACGTGGCGTTGGTGGATGGAGCGAGACATGATGTCCCAGATGTGCTCAATTGGATTCAGGTCTGGGGAACGGGCGGGCCAGTCCATAGCATCAATGCCTTCCTCTTGCAGGAACTGCTGACACACTCCAGCCACATGAGGACTAGCATTGTCTTGCATTAGGAGGAACCCAGGGCCAACCGCACCAGCATATGGTCTCACAAGGGGTCTGAGGATCTCATCTCGGTACCTAATGGCAGTCAGGCTACCTCTGGCGAGCACATGGAGGTCTGTGCGGCCCCCCAAATAAATGCCACCCCACACCATGACTGACCCACCGCCAAACCGCTCATGCTGGAGGATGTTGCAGGCAGCAGAACGTTCTCCACGGCGTCTCCAGACTCTGTCACGTCTGTCACGTGCTCAGTGTGAACCCGTTTTCATCTGTGAAGAGCACAGGGCGCCAGTGGCGAATTTGCCAATCTTGGTGTTCTCTGGCAAATGCCAAACGTCCTGCACGGTGTTGGGCTGTAAGCACAACCCCCACCTGTGGACGTCGGGCCCTCATACCACCCTCATGGAGTCTGTTTCTGACCGTTTGAGCAGACAAATGCACATTTGTGGCCTGCTGGAGGTCATTTTGCAGGGCTCTGGCAGTGCTCCTCCTGCTCCTCCTTGCACAAAGGCGGAGGTAGCAGTCCTGCTGCTGGGTTGTTGGCCTCCTCCACGTCTCCTGATGTACTGGCCTGTCTCCTGGTAGCGCCGCCATGCTCTGGCCACTACGCTGACAGACACAGCAAACCTTCTTGCCACAGCTCGCACTGATGTGCCATCCTGGATGAGCTGCACTACCTGAGCCACTTGAGTGGGTTGTAGACTCCGTCTCATGCTACCACTAGAGTGAAAGCACCGCCAGCATTCAAAAGTGACCAAAACATCAGCCAGGAAGCATAGGAACTGAAAAGTGGTCTGTGGTCACCACCTGCAAAACCAGTCCTTTATTGGGGGTGTCTTGCTAATTGCCTATAATTTCCACCTGTTGTCTATTCCATTTGCACAACAGCATGTGACATTTATTGTCAATCAGTGTTGCTTCCTAAGTGGACAGTTTGATTTCACAGAAGTGTGATTGACTTGGAGTTACATTGTGTTGTTTAAGTGTTCCCTTTATTTTTTTGAGCAGTGTATAAACTGAACAGTCTTGGACCCAAAATCGAACCTTGTGGAACGCCATGTGATATGTATTTTCTCTGAGTTATGTTCACCAAGGGTGACAAAACATTCTCAACTGGTTAAATAGGTCCCAAACCAATTTAGAACTGGACCGGAGAGGTCCAGAAGGACATCATGGTCAACAGTGTCGAATGCAGCACTTAAATCTAAGAGTACAAGGACAGAGAGCTGTTTGACATCTCTGTTGGCTCTAAGATCATTTACCACTTTAACTAAGGCTGTCTCAGTGCTGTGGTGGGTACGAAAACCAGATTGGAATTTGAAAAATATACAGTTGGTACGTAAAAAATAATTTAGCTGTTTGAACACCAATTTCTCCAGAATTTTGGTTAAGAATGGAAGGTTGGAGATTGGCCGAAAATTGCTAAGAGCTGAAGAATCTAGATTACTTTTCTGCAGAAGGGGTTTCACCAGAGCAGTTTTTAGTGCAGTGGGGAAAGTGCCTGTGAACAGGGAGTGATTAACAATAGCTTTCAGATATGCAATTAAAAACTGTTTTGAAGAAGGTGGTGGGGACAGGATCGAGTAGGCAGGTAGAAGGCTTAAGTTGTGATATTACTTTCCTGAGCATGTCTGTTCAACCAGGGGAAATCCATAGTGCCTTTGTGTGGTAGGCTAGTGCACAAATCATCAGACTTCTCATCAGGTCTTGCTTGACTCATACCCAGCCTAATGTTGGTTATCTGGTTAGCGTTGACTCATACCCAGCCTAATGTTGCTTATCTGGTTAGCCTTGACTCATACCCAGCCTAATGTTGCTTATCTGGTTAGCCTTGACTCATACCCAGCCTAATGTTGCTTATCTGGTTAGCCTTGACTCATACCCAGCCTAATGTTGCTTATCTGGTTAGCCTTGACTCATACCCAGCCTAATGTTGCTTATCTGGTTAGCCTTGACTCATACCCAGCCTAATGTTGCTTATCTGGTTAGCCTTGACTCATACCCAGCCTAATGTTGCTTATCTGGTTAGCCTTGACTCATACCCAGCCTAATGTTGCTTATCTGGTTAGCCTTGACTCATACCCAGCCTAATGTTGCTTATCTGGTTAGCCTTGACTCATACCCAGCCTAATGTTGCTTATCTGGTTAGCCTTGACTCATACCCAGCCTAATGTTGCTTATCTGGTTAGCCTTGACTCATACCCAGCCTAATGTTGCTTATCTGGTTAGCCTTGACTCATACCCAGCCTAATGTTGCTTATCTGGTTAGCCTTGACTCATACCCAGCCTAATGTTGCTTATCTGGTTAGCCTTGACTCATACCCAGCCTAATGTTGCTTATCTGGTTAGCCTTGACTCATACCCAGCCTAATGTTGCTTATCTGGTTAGCCTTGACTCATACCCAGCCTAATGTTGCTTATCTGGTTAGCCTTGACTCATACCCAGCCTAATGTTGCTTATCTGGTTAGCCTTGACTCATACCCAGCCTAATGTTGCTTATCTGGTTAGCCTTGACTCATACCCAGCCTAATGTTGCTTATCTTATCTCTGAAATATGCCGCAAACTCATCACATTTAGATGTGGAGGAAAGTTTACATAGGTTTGTGTGGGTAGGATTTATCAGGCCATCAAAGGTCGAGAAGAGCACTCTCCAATTATTCTGATTAATATTGACCAAGTTAGAAAAATGAGCCCTTCTGGCATTTCTAATTGCCTTGTTATATATGCCAAGTTGCTCTCTCAGAATATCATTATGGACCTGCAACTTTCTCCACTTCCGCTCTGCCTTTCTGCAATTTCTCTTTCATTGATTAGTTTCCTCACTCCAAGGGGCTCTCCGTTTGGATGTGGCTTTTCCAACTTTACTGGAGCTATGGCATCAATGGTTGCCCTTAATTTGCTATTAAAGTTATCAACTAAATCATAACAAGAGGAAGACAGAATAGGTGGTGGAGTATTGTTCATACACTCAATAAAATCTGTAGCGACTTCAGAGGTAAGATAGTGTTTCTTAATAATGCGTTCAGTATTACCCTGTGCTTTGGGCAACAAGGTAGTAAAGAATCCACAGTGGTGATCAGATAAAGCAACATCAACAATAAAGGATATGTCAATAGAAAGCCCCTTGGTAATAACCAGATCCAGAGTATGGCTGTGGTTATGGGTGGGGCCAGTAACATGTTGGATAAAGTCCATACATGCAATCAATTTTGCGCTCAGTAATAAGGTCATTCACGAGAAAGGTTTTACTTGTGATTGCTCTAACATTTAAAAATGCCATATTCAGTGAGTGTGGGCCACTCTGCCCCTGGGGCATCTGTCTTGAGGTAACCAATGGAATAACAACCAAATTATTAAAGTTACAACCATGTTTTCTGACAGTCTCCAATCTATTAGAAAGGTAGGAGATAACAGTTTGTATAACCTCACTAGAAGGCGGAGTTAAAGGAACATAAATTAGGTTACTCACAATAACCATAGTGACATTTCTAAAGGAGTTGATATGGTTTCCAAGTCCTCTGTTGCTTATTCTGACAGGGAGAACTGGAGCGCTACCAGAACCTGTCCGTCAGTCTCTAAAACAGTTCGATGTTGCTGGAAATAATCCTGGAACCCCTGCAGTTAGGGTGAATCCCCTCTCTTTTAAAAAGTGCTGGTTGCTCCCACAGCAAATCAAAGTTGTCCCAAAAAGAGACATTCTTGTCGTTGCAAAGTTCCTTCAGGTACTCGTTCAGGGCAAAGAGTCGTCTGAAATGTTCCGAACAACTTCGGAACTACATGTAATCAGTAACGTGATCTGATAAAGAAAAAAGAAAAAAAAGATTTGATTACTTTTAAATTCAGAAAAGATGTTTGCGAAAAAATACATTATACTTTCTGTTTTCTCAATGACATTCAATTCAACATTGAAAAACTTGCAAGTTTTAAGTTTGTTCCACCTGAGCAAATTCAGAAGTCAGAAACCACTATGATGACACACCAAATGCGTTTGATGGATTCCTGTCTCCCGAGTGGCGCAGTGGTCTAAGGCACTGCATCGCAGTGCTAGCTGTGCCACTAGAGATCCTGGTTCAAATCCAGGCTCTGTCGTAACTGGCCGCGACCGGGAGACCCATGGGGTGGCGCACAATTGGCCCAGCGTTGTCCAGGTTAGGGGAGGGAATGGCCGGGAGGGATGTAGCTCAGTTGGTAGAGCATGGCGTTTGCAACGCCAGGGTTGTGGGTTCGATTCCCACGGGGGGTATAAAAAATAATGTATGCACTAACTGTAAGTCGCTCTGGATAAGAGCGTCTGCTAAATGACTAAAATGTCAATGTAAATGTTTCGTAATGCCTCTTAAAGGGAAAGTAATCCAAAAGTAACTGAACATACCCAGCCATCACTACGTCTTAAGACATGTCAGTGAAGACGTCTTAAGACGTGTCTTAAAAAGTCAAGACATCTTTAAGATGCATCTATAGATGGTCTCAATATGTCTTATGTATCAATAGTAAGACATTTCAAGTTTCTATAAATCGTATTTCTATGGTTTAGTTGTTTACTTATTGGTTCCATGTTTGTCTTGTAGTGATTTGGACAAACTTGACAAAACAACAGTTTAAAACAATTTAACATATTTATTTACAGAAAACTTAATCAACACTTGCTGCAGCATACCTCTGATGTGCTAAAGTAAGGACATAAGAACAGTTAAATACAAATAGCACATTTTAAGTATGTAATTATTTCTCAATATATGTGATATGTTAATGTACAGCTTCGTAGAATAGATGGACATTTTACAAAATATTCAGATTCGTAGAATAGACGGTCGTGATTGATACTACAGCGATACGACTCTACATGAGAATGTAGGTATCTGTTCCTGAAGAACAGCTTGTTCGCATGACATCACAAAGTTCACAGAAGGGCCCATGTGTACCTGTAGATCTAGTTGGGGGTGCCCAAAAACACTTGTGGTGGAAAAATATCAATGTTTCTGTGATATCAGTGGGGTAAAACCCAAGGATCTAGTCTTCTTCGATGAACTCCTCATACATACCCTGACAGAGGATCCCATCTGTTAAGTGGTCTCAGAGGTTTCCCTCCAAGTAAATCTGGGGGTTCTTTGTAGGAAGAAGAAACACAATTGAGTTTGCTCTATATCATATATAACATTACAGTAAAACATGGAATACAGTACCACCAATGTAAACTAGCACCACTGTACCACAGAGTATAACTTAGCTCACCTGAGACAGATACCCATATTCTGGTCACTTTCAGGCTTGCTGTGGGGTACATAGAGCCATGACTACATGGAACTCTATTCCACATCAGGTAACTGATGCAAGCAGTAGAATCAGATTTTAAAAAACTGATAAAAACACACCTTATGGAACAGCGGGGACTGTGAAGAGACACAGACACATGCATACACACACATGATAACACACTCACTCTACACAGTAGTGGCCTGAGGGCACACACTTAATGCGTTGTGAAAAGTGTTATGAAATGTAATATTTGTAATTGTATATAACTGCCTTAATGTTGCTGGACCCCAGGAAGAGTAGCTGCTGCCTTGGCAGGAACTAATGGGGATCCATAATAAACCCCAGGAAGAGTAGCTGCTGCCTTGGCAAGAACTAATGGAGATTGTTAATAAATACATGTTGGCGGTCCTGGGGCCCTCCCGGTGCATGTTGGAGGACCCCATCTTTATTGTTTTGATGTCAAATCTGAAGACAAATACAAAAGTAAGTCAGAGAACAAACATACAAAGCTTCATTATGATATGATGATAACAGGAAAGAAAAAATGAATTATACTGAACAAAAATATAAATGCAACATGTAAAGTGTTGGTCCAATGTTTCATGAGCTGAAATAAAAGATCCCAGAAATTATCCATACGCACAAAAAGCGTATTTCTCTAAAATGTTGTGCACAAATTTGTTTACATCCCTGTTAGTGAGCATTTCTCCTTTCGCCAAGATAATCCATCCACCTGACAGGTGTGGCATATCAAGAAGCTAATTAAAAGCATGATCATTACACAGGTGCACCTTGTGCTGGGGACAATAAAAGGCCACTCTAAAATTTGCAGTTTTGTCACACAACACAATGCCACAGATGTCTCAAGTTTTGATTGAGCGTGCAATTGGCATGCTGACTGCAGGAATATCCACCAGAGCTGTTGCCAGATAATTGAATGTTCATTTCTCTACCTTAAGCCGCCTCCAACGTATTTTTAGAGAATTTGGCAGTACGTCCAACCGGCCTCACATGTAACCACGCCAGCCCAGGACCTCCTCCACATCTAACTTCATCATCTCCGGGATCATCTGAGACCAGCCACCCGGACAACTGATGAAACTGTGGGTTTTCACAACTGAAGAATTTCTGCACAAACTGTCGGAAAAAGGCTCAGGGAGGCTAATCTGCGTGCTCGTCGTCCTCACCAGGGTCTTGACCTGACTGCAGTCCGGCGTCGTAACCGACTTCAGTGGGAAAATGCTCACCTTCGATGGACACTAACACGCTGGAGAAGTGTGCATTTGCATTTTACATTTCAGTCATTTAACAGACGCTCTTATCCAGAGCGACTTACAGTTAGTGAGTGCATACATTTTTCATACTGGCCCCCCGTGGGAATCGAACCCACAACCCTGGCGTTGCAAACGCCATGCTCTACCAACTGAGCTACACGGGGCCCCACGGATTAATCCCGGTTTCAACTGTACCTGGCAGAAGGCAGACATCGAGCGTGTATGGTGTCGTGTGGGAGAGTGGTTTGCTGATGTCAAAGAAGCAGAGTGCCCCATGGTGACGGTGGGGTTATGGTATGGGCATGCATAGGCTACGGACAATTGATGGCAATTTGAATGCACAGAGATACCGTGATGAGATCCTGAGACCCATTGTCTTACCATTCATCCACCGCCATCACCTCATATTTCAGCATGATAATGCACAGCCCCATGTCGCAAGGATCTATACACAATTCCTGGAAGCTGAAAACGTCACAGTTCTTCCATGGCCTGCATACTCACTAGACGTCACCCATTGAGCATGTTTGGAATGCTCTGGATCGACGTCTGGATCGACGTGTACGACAGTGTGTTCCAGTTCCCGCCAATATCCAGCAACTTGGCATAGCCATTGAAGAGGAGCGGGACAACATTCCACAGGCCACAATCAACAGCCTGATAATCTCTATGCGAAGGAGATGTGTCACGCTGCATGAGGCAAATGGTGCTCACACCAGATACTGACTGGTTTTCTGATCCACGGCCCTACCTTTTTATTAAGGTATCTGTGACCAACAGACGCATATCTGTATTCCCAGTCACGTGAAATCCATAGATATGGGCCTAATGAATTTATTTCAATTGACTGATATTCCTTATATGAACTGTAACTCAGTAAAATCTTTGAAATTGTTGCATGTTGCGTTTATGTCTTTGTTCAGTGTAGCTGTCATATCATAAATACAGCAACATCAACATCAATAACAAAAACACAACTATCCTGCTATGTTCTTGTACTTCAATTATAAATAGCTCACCTTACGCAGAAAGCCCTACAGTCCATGAGGGCTTAATGTTTGATACCAGATAGGACTCCAGCTTTATCATAGGCCCAGTCTGAAAATAGAATGAATCAGTTAAGCACTCTGTCTTTTCTCATGGGAAGAAATAAACATTGCATGTGTTATGTTCTTTTTTGCAATGCAGTGTTCTTACTTGTATTTGCTAGGTGACAGCTTACTTTGAGTTGAGTTGCTGACGTCTTCCATCCTCGTATCCTGACAAAAGAGAAATAGGCCGTGTTCATTACACAATGACTATCAAACCACATGTTTAAAAAAATGTCAGATTCATGTATAGTCATAATTTATCTCATCAGTTAATCTAAACAAATCCAATCTACTCAGCAGCATGTAAGGTTGGCATCACTGATCAATAAGACAAAATAAAAAATATCCATAAATGCACCAGACATTTCTCTATCATTTATGTTGGAGATATATTTGACATAACATGTAGATGTATTCTCTATTTAATTAAACGGAACAAGATATCCCAGAATTGCAGTCTCACCTGTTTAGTAAGATCCCTTTGAGCCTCCCCACCCACTCAGCCCTTTGAGCCTCCCCACCCACTCAGCCTTTTGAGTGACTAAAATGCAAAAGATTTGAGAAAGTACTTTTTCTCTCATGACTAACTACCAGGTACTTTTTCTCTCATGACTAACTACCAGGAAGTTTGAAAAGGCAGGCTGAGTGGGTGGGGAGTTTATGTTCATGAGCTCGCCTTGACTGACAGCTCTTTGATATGCCTATGTCAAGAAATTTGGACGCAGTGAGCAGTGTTGCAGTAAAATAATCTCAAGCAAATTTGGTGTTACACAAGGCAACTCAAACAACATTGAAATTGCATCAATGATGTCCATTTTTCTTTATACATTTCCCGTTTGGCATGTCTCTTGTGATACGGTTCAGAGCAGCACTGACGGATGAGTTTTTTGAACGACCCTTCCCCCCGTTTTGTTCCATGCTGGCTGAAGACCTAGCTAGCCAGTAACTAGCTAACACCAGACACAGATGAAGACCTAGCTAGCCAGTAACTAGCTAACACCAGACACAGATGAAGACCTAGCTAGCCAGTAACTAGCTAACACCAGACACAGATGAAGACCTAGCTAGCCAGTAACTAGCTAACACCAGACACAAATGAAGACCTAGCTAGCCAGTAACTAGCTAACACCAGACTGATGAAGACCTAGCTAGCCAGTAACTAGCTAACACCAGACACAGATGAAGACCTAGCTAGCCAGTAACTAGCTAACACCAGACAGATGAAGATCTAGCTAGCCGGTAACTAGCTAACACCAGACAGATGAAGACCTAGCTAGCCAGTAACTAGCTAACACCAGACACAAATGAAGACCTAGCTAGCCAGTAACTAGCTAACACCAGACACAAATGAAGACCTAGCTAGCCAGTAACTAGCTAACACCAAACAGATGAAGACCTAGCTAGCCAGTACCTAGCTAACACCAGACACAGATGAAGACCTAGCTAGCCAGTAACTAGCTAACACCAGACACAAATGAAGACCTAGCTAGCCAGTAACTAGCTAACACCAGACAGATGGAGACCTAGCTAGCCAGTAACTAGCTAACACCAGACAGATGAAGACCTAGCTAGCCAGTAACTAGCTAACACCAGACACAAATGAAGACCTAGCTAGCCAGTAACTAGCTAACACCAGACAGATGAAGACCTAGCTAGCCAGTAACTAGCTAACACCAGACAGATGAAGACCTAGCTAGCCAGTAACTAGCTAACACCAGACAGATGAAGACCTAGCTAGCCAGTAACTAGCTAACACCAGACAGATGAAGACCTAGCTAGTGTCGTAGTAAATATATTTGTTATAGTGAATATGGAATATGATATGTTGAGTAAAATGTTGTGCTAAGATCTATTTAGGTCAGGAGCTGGTTATAAGTTCTGTTCCTATCCAATAACAATGGACAAAAGGGTCCTATCTTGTCAGCCTTGTCAGCAGGTGGCCAAGGACAACACCCACGCCATAGGCCTCTCAGTTCTTCCAACTCACGAGTTCTGCCTTGACACAAACACACACACACACACACATCATTACTGTTAACACACACACACACAAAATCCCCTCTTTTAGGCTGAACATTTGAAGACAGAGAACCCGACTCAGAGCCAATGCAACAGTGACACTAGCCTGGAGGGGACCTCGCCCAACTCATCAGGACCAATCAGAAGATCAGAACTACTAGATTCAACCTACTTCATTTATTGCATAAAATGTCTGCACACAATGTTTCGGGGCTCTCTTCAGATAGCTCCCTACGAGTTTGACGAACGAGTCCGTGCACGCTATTCCAGATATCTTTACCTCTGAATAAACTGCCTTATATTATACCATTATCCACCCTGTCCAAAAGTCTCTACTTGGTCTCAGTTCTCCAGTAAACTTGTGACATCAACACTAGCCAGTAACTAGCTAACACCAGACAGATGAAGACCTAGCTAGCCAGTAACTAGCTAACACCAGACAGATGAAGACCTAGCTAGCCAGTAACTAGCTAAAACCAGACAGATGAAGACCTTGCTAGCCAGTAACTAGCTAACACCAGACACAGATGAAGACCTAGCTAGCCAGTAACTAGCTAACACCAGACACAGATGAAAGGGGAAACATATAAGTATCTTTGCCATAGATGAATAGTGTAAACTTTAAATTATATTTGCTGACACTCTACAGTCAAATTTTGGCACAAGTAGAGTAGCTATCTAGCTACAGTGGGGGAAAAAAGTATTTAGTCAGCCACCAATTGTGCAAGTTCTCCCACTTAAAAAGATGAGAGAGGCCTGTAATTTTCATCATAGGTACACGTCAACTATGACAGACAAATTGAGAAAAAAAAATCCAGAAAATCACATTGTAGGATTTTTTATGAATTTATTTGCAGATTATGGTGGAAAATAAGTATTTGGTCACCTACAAACAAGCAAGATTTCTGGCTCTCACAGACCTGTAACTTCTTATTTAAGAGGCTCCTCTGTCCTCCACTCATTACCTGTATTAATGGCACCTGTTTGAACTTGTTATCAGTATAAAAGACACCTGTCCACAACCTCAAACAGTCACACTCCAAACTCCACTATGGCCAAGACCAAAGAGCTGTCAAAGGACACCAGAAACAAAATTGTAGACCTGCACCAGGCTGGGAAGACTGAATCTGCAATAGGTAAGCAGCTTGGTTTGAAGAAATCAACTGTGGGAGCAATTATTAGGAAATGGAAGACATACAAGACCACTGATAATCTCCCTCGATCTGGGGCTCCACGCAAGATCTCACCCCGTGGGGTCAAAATGATCACAAGAACAGTGATCAAAATGTATGACCTGCAGAGAGCTGGGACCAAAGTAACAAAGCCTACCATCAGTAACACACTACGCCGCCAGGGACTCAAATCCTGCAGTGCCAGACGTGTCCCCCTGCTTAAGCCAGTACATGTCCAGGCCCGTCTGAAGTTTGCTAGAGTGCATTTGGATGATCCAGAAGAGGATTGGGAGAATGTCATATGGTCAGATGAAACAAAAATAGAACTTTTTGGTAAAAACTCAACTCGTCGTGTTTGGAGGACAAAGAATGCTGAGTTGCATCCAAAGAACACCATACCTACTGTGAAGCATGGGGGTGGAAACATCATGCTTTGGGGCTGTTTTTCTGCAAAGGGACCAGGACGACTGATCCGTGTAAAGGAAAGAATGAATGGGGCCATGTATCGTGAGATTTTGAGTGAAAGCCTCCTTCCATCAGCAAGGGCATTGAAGATGAAACGTGGCTGGGTCTTTCAGCATGACAATGATCCCAAACACACCGCCCGGGCAACGAAGGAGTGAAAACGTTTGACCTGTGTCATTGCCAACAAAGGGTATATAACAAAGTATTGAGAAACTTTTGTTATTGACCAAATACTTATTTTCCACCATCATTTGCAAATAAATTCATTAAAAATCCTACACATTTTTTCTTATTTTGTCTGTCATAGTTGACGTGTACCTATTACAGGCCTCTCTCATCTTTTTAAGTGGGAGAACTTGCACAATTGGTGGCTGACTGAATACTTTTTTTCCCCACTGTATATAAACCACGCCCCTCTGCAAACAAGCCTTCTCCGATGTTGGTTACAAGGCTGTACTTATTTATATTAGGTAAGAGAATTTCATGTTGCCATTGGTGTATTAAAATGAGAGTTCGGGTAATGTGACCCTATCCCCTTAATAATGAATCCAAGTGTTTGACATTGGGGAGGGGACCAGTAACTTTATGATCAAACTTTATCAATGTAGAAGCAACAGTCATTTTTCATACTTTGGTCATCATACTAGACCACTGCGCCACAAGTATGATGACCAAAGTATGAAAAATGACTGTTGCTTCTACATTGATAAAGTTTGATCATAAAGTTACTGGTCCCCTCCCCAATGTAGTAGCTGTGCCACTAGAGATCCTGGTTCGAATCCAGGCTCTGTCGTAGCCGGCCGCGACCTGGAGACCCATGGGGCGGCGTACAATTGGCCCAGCGTCGTCCAGGGTAGGGGAGGGAATGGCCAGCAGGGATGTAGCTCAGTTGGTAGAGCGTGGCGTTTGCAACGCCAGGGTTGTGGGTTCGATTCCCACGGGGGGCCAGTATGAAATATAAAAAAAATAATGTATGCACTCACTAACTGTAAGTCGCTCTGGATAAGAGTGTCTGCTAAATGACTAAAATGAAAATGAAATGAAATACTTTGATCTGGTTTCATCCAAATATCATCCAATTTCATGAAAAACAATTTTTTTTAACCTTTATTTAACCAGGTAAGCCAGTTGAGAACAAGTTCTCATTTACAACTGCGACCTGGCCAAGATAAAGCAAAGCAGTGCGATAAAAACAACAACAACACAGAGTTACATATGGAATAAACAAAACGTAGTCAATAACACAATAGAAAATCTATATACAGTGTGTGCAAATGTAGTAAGTTATGGAGGTAAGGCAATAAATAGGCCATAGTGCAAAATAATTACAATTTAGTATTAACACTGGAGTGATAGATGTGCAGAAGATGATGTGCAAATAGAGATACTGGGGTGCAAATGAGCAAAATAAATAACAATGTAAATAACAATATGTGGATGAGGTAGTTGGGTGGGCTAATTACAGATGGGCTGTGTACAGGTGCAGTGATCGGTAAGCTGCTCTGACAACTGATACTTAAAGATAGTGAGGGAGATAAGTGTCTCCAGCTTCAGAGATTTTTGCAGTTCGTTTAAAACGAAGGTGGTGATCGGGCTGAGATATCATTGAAGTTGAAAAATTTGACATGATCCCTTCCCCTCTGTCTGATGTCTGAAGGACTCCATAGGCAACTGAAACAATGTAACAACCTGGATTTAGCTAATTTAGCTAAGCTAATGACAGTCGTTAGCTAGCTAAACAGAGTCTTCAATATAAATTGTTGCAGTGCTAAAACAAGATGTCAACAACATATTTCTTAATATTGACATAATATTATTCTGGACTAGCATACATTATATACTGAACAAAAATATAAACGCAACATGAAAAAGTGTTGGTCCCATGTTTTATGATTTTAAATAAAAGATCCCAGAAATGTTCCATATGCACAAAAAGCTTATTTCTCACAACACAATGCCACAGATGTCTCAAGTTTTGAGGGAGCGTGCAATTGGCATGCTGACTACAGGAATGTCCACAAGAACTGTTGCCAGAGAACTGAATGTTCATTTCTCTAACAATGTCGTGTTAAGAGAATTTGGCAATACGTCCAACCGGCCTCACAACCACAGACCACGTGTAACCACGCCAGCCAAGGACCTCCACATCCGGCTTCTTCACCTGCGGGATCGTCTGAGACCAGCCACCCGGACAGCTGATGAAACTGAGGAGTATTTCTGACTGTAATAAAGCCCTTTTGTGGGGAAAAACCCATTCTGATTGGCTGGGCCTGGCTCCCCAGTAGGTGGGCGTATGACCTCCCAGGCCCACCCATGGCTTCGCCCCTGCCCAGTCATGTGAAATCCATAGATTAGGGCCTAATGAATTTATTTCAATTGACTGATTTCCTTTATATGAACTGTAACACAGTAAAATCGTTGAAATTGTTGCATGTTGCGTTTTATATTTTTGTTCAGTATACATTCAAATGCTTTGCTTGCTTACGTCAAGTTGAACATCTGATTGTAAATCCTCCAGGTTTGACAGACTGTTGTTTTGAGTCTTGCATCAACTGTCAGTTGACTAAAGAATGTTCTGTGAATTTGATATGTTGAACATTCCAAAGTTCCAAACTTTATGAACAGGAATATGAGTGCAGGCCAGAGTGATCCTCACATGTATTTTAATTATGTTTTGTTTGCCTTTTGTGATAATGTTTTGAATTACATTTTACATTTTTGTCATTTAGCAGACGCTCTTATCCAGAGCGACTTACAGGTAGTGAGTGTATACATTAATTAAAATGTAAAAGAGTGGCCTGGACACTGGGAAGGCTGCACATGAGGCTGTCTAACCAGAGAGATAGTCTCTCTAGGCAGTCTTCTCTGGAGTCAGGTCTCTCTCTCTCTCTGTCTCTCTCTGTCTCTCTCTCTCTCTCTCTCTGTCTCTCTCTCTCTCTCTCTCTCTCTCTCTCTCTCTCTCTCTCTCTCTCTCTCTCTCTCTCTCTCTCTCTCAATCAGAGGTTTTCATCATTTTATTTTTTATTTAAATGAAAAATATGTTATATAATAAAAATACTTGAATATTGTTTTATTATTATTATTCAATAATATATAGTACCAGTCAAAAGTTTGGACACACCTACTCATTCAAGGGTTTGTCTTTATTTTTTTACTATTTTCTACATTGTAGAATAATAGTGAAGACATCAAAACCATGAAATAACACATATGGAATCATGTAGTAACCAAAAAAGTGTTAAACAAATCAAAATATATTTTATATTTGAGATTCTTCAAAGTAGCCACCCTTGACTGTGGAGGCCAGGTCATCTGAAGCAGCACTCCATCACTCTCCTTCTTGGTCAAATAGCCCACAGCCTACAGTCCATCATTCCTTTAAGACATGGTCAGTCAATCTGGAAAATTCCAAGAACTTTGAAAGTTTCTTCAAGTGCAGTCGCAAAAACCATCAAGCGCTATGATGAAATTGGCTCTCATGAGGACCGCCACAGGAGTGGAAGACCCAGAGTTACCTCTGCTGCAGAGGGTAAGTTAATTAGAGTTACCAGCCTCAGAAATTGCAGCCCAAATAAATGCTTCACAGAGTTCAAGTAACAGACACATCTCAACATCAACTGTTCAGAGGAGACTGTGTGAATCAGGCCTTCATGGTCGAATTGCTGCAAAGAAACCACTACTAAAGGACACCAATAAGAAGAAGAGACTTGCTTGGGCCAAGAAACACGAGCAATGGATTGGTGGAAATCTGTCCTTTGGTCTGATGAGTCCAAATTTGAGATTTTTGGTTCCAACCGCCGTGTCTTTGTGAGACACAGAGTAGGTGAACGGATGATCTCTGCATGTGTGGTTCCCACCGTGAAGCATGGAGGAGGAGGTGTGATGGTTTGGGGGTGCTTTGCTGGTGACACTGTCTGTGATGTATTTAGAATTCAAGGCACACTTAACCAGCATGGCTACCACAGCATTCTGTAGCATTACGCCATCCCATCTGGTTTGCGCTTAGTGGGACTATCATTTGTTTTTCAACAGGACAATGACCCAACACACCTCCAGGCTGTGGGCTATTTGACCAAGAAGGAGAGTGATGGAGTGCTGCTTCAGATGACCTGGCCTCCACAGTCAAGGGTGGCTACTTTGAAGAATCTCAAATATAAAATATATTTTGATTTGTTTAACACTTTTTTGGTTACTACATGATTCCATATGTGTTATTTCATAGTTTTGATGTCTTCACTATTATTCTACAATGTAGAAAATAGTTTAAAAAAAAGAAAAACCTTGGAATGAGTAGGTGTCCAAACTTTTGACTGGTACTGTACATAAAATGTTGTCAGGTGCTGACTAAATAACAATAGTGTCTTGAGACGTCCCATAGCATTGCATTGCATGTCTTCAAGACATGGCACAAAATGGCATTGGGTGTCTTGAGACACAAATTGTGTCTCAATACACATCTTAGAAATGTGTCTTAAGACACGTCTTCAAAACAGCAATGTCTCAAGAAACGTCTCAAGGCGTCTTGCGATGTCTTGAGACACAGGTGATGGCTGGGTATGAAAGTAATGAGATTACGTTACTAATTTTGGGTAATCCAAAAATTACTCTCCTGATTACAATTTTGGACAGGTAGGCCTAACTAGTAACCGTAACGGATTACATTTAAAAAGTAATATACCCAACCCTGGTCGCACCAAAGGCTTGGCCACTCTACACGAGTTGCTGGTTTTATGAACTGGACAGTCACAGAATTATCAAAAAAATGTTTACATTAATGTTAATAGTCAATGTTGGAGGGGATTTAAATCATGACATTTGTCATTTATCCAGGCCTAAAATGGAGAATGAATTCTAAAGGAATACAGGCCTAGTAGTCTAAATAGTCATTTATGGTTTAACTTTAAAATACATTTAATCCCTGGGACAATACATTAATCTGATCCTGCCCAGTTTGTCTTGAAGAAGCCCCAGTAAATTCCTCATTAGCATGTGGACACAGACACACACCACCCCATGAAGACAATAGCAAGGTGAGGAGTCCCCACCATGAATACCACACACACACACACACACACGCACACACACACACACCTTTCCATCAACAGACAAATTAAAAGGAAGCCGGCCACCCTACATCTTAGCTTCACAAACAAAGCCTGGAGAGAATGGTCCATTGCTGACTCTTACGCCAAGCCCACCCCACCCCACCATAACCCCCACTGCACTCCCTACAGAGGGACTATTTGACCTGACTACCATATCCTCCAACAGAACTATCGAAGGCTGGGATAACTGAAAGAGCATGGAGGTAATTTTGATAGTTCTTTTTTTTATGTTCACAATTTTTCACATCCCACCCTGCTTCTCCGATCCCCACTTCACTAGTCTCTACAGATGGTCTGTGTGGCTGGTGTCTTCACTAGTCTCTACAGATGGTCTGTGTGGCTGGTGTCTTCACTAGTCTCTACAGATGGTCTGTGCGGCTGGTGTCTTCACTAGTCTCTACAGATGGTCTGTGTGGCCGGTGTCTTCACTAGTCTCTACAGATGGTCTGTGTGGCTGGTGTCTTCACTAGTCTCTACAGATGGTCTGTGTGGCTGGTGTCTTCACTAGTCTCTACAGATGGTCTGTGCGGCTGGTGTCTTCACTAGTCTCTACAGATGGTCTGTGTGGCTGGTGTCTTCACTAGTCTCTACAGATGGTCTGTGTGGCCGGTGTCTTCACTAGTCTCTACAGATGGTCTGTGCGGCTGGTGTCTCCTGCTACTTGACCTCACTACATCATCCTCCAGTGATAATCCAGTGATCCCATTGGAAGCTATAGTAGATGTGAATTTTTACATTGCACAATTATTTTGGAAGGAATGAATTGGATGGTAATGTGTTTCACTGTGTGACAAGAGTGTGTGCTAAATGTGAGTTCATATTCACAACACACTCTTGCCTGATAGGGAGTGATGAATAGGCCTCTATGGCAGGATGTCTTAGAACATAGACCACTGTGAATGAGACGAGGGGGTGGAGTATGAGGGCTGAATAGGAGTTGATACCAGAAATACTTTTCATATTCTTCCCCCTCAGTTTCAGTCAGCTAGACCAGGGTTTCGGTCCTGGGCCCCCCGTTTAGGTTTTTGCCCTACACAGCTGATTCAAATAATCAAAGCTTGATAATGAGTTGGTTGTTTAAATCAGCTGTGTAGTGCTAGGGCAAAGAACAAAACGTGCACCCCGGGGGCCCCAGGACCAACCTTAGGGAAACCCTGAGCTAGGCAAATGTCCTGTTTGAATAATGTGAAAATGTATCATTGTTGAATGTTTCCCCTCTTCAATGAAACATGTCGATGACCTGACATGACTGGATTGGTGTAAGATATTGAGTGTTGCCCAAATGACACCCTATATAGTGCATTTCTTTTGACCAGAGCCATATAGGCACTAGGTTGCCATTTGGGACACATAATTGTTTCAGGAAGGCCGTGCCCATATTTCATGCCATACAATAACTTGTAAACGATAATCAATAGCCTAAATATCGTCAAACAAAAGAACACGCGGACTCAGTGAAGATACTCAGTTCATTTTTGTTTATTTCAATGGCTCATCTGATAAAAGAAACCCCTTTATCTTTCCGTGTCACATTAACAAAGACTACAAAAACACCCTTACAAAAATAGTGGGACATTTCTGGTGTCATTTCATTGGACAAGTAGTGTGGTTGTTTGCTATCAGCACAGTTCTGTGTACATAGAAAGAATGCACAGTATCGCTATAGCAATACGTACTGTACGCCAGTCAAGGCTGCAATTTGCAACATCGTCATAGTGTTCAGAGCTCTCTGCTTTCTGGCAGCAAGGATCAAGGTTGAGTCAAATCACACAATAATGTCTAGGAATAAGTTATAAAAGATGCACCAGTGGTGAGAGCTAGACAGTGATGGCTGTGAGAGAAGAGTTCTAGCCATATAAACAGAACACAACATTCTAATGCTATGGTTCTACCAACAAAAAACATATTGCACCTCGAGACCTCAGTGAGAAGTAGCTTTTTAGTGAGGGAAGAGCGAGTTCTTTATCTAAAACAGTCGTATTCAAAAATGTCACACCGTAGCAAAAATGTTTTGCAACAGAAAACAAGCTTTCTTATTGGACAAGCTCATGTAGTCCCTCCCTGTTTGTCAGTCTTCTTCCGTTTGGTGCCTAATGAATATGACCCAGTACTCCACACCGACTGCATCCATCTTTATTAACACAGGAAGAACAGGAGTAAATAAAATCCACTTAAAATAATAGGAATGTAAAACAACAAACTGTACAAAGTTAAAAAGGCAGAATCCTTGTGTCTATAAAAAGTAGTGATGACCGTACAGTGAGTGGGATTAACATAGTTCAGAAGAGATCAGTCAGGAAGATGCATTTGGTTGCTAGTAACAACATACAGTAGTCTACAAAGCCCTTCATTCCATTTGTAGTAAAATACTATCTAGACTACAGTAAGTTATGTTTATGCTATAAAAGTTTAGACACACATTTCAGATGCTTGCCAGATATCTTGCTTAAGAAGGCTTCATACAGTGTTCAATGAAATACTCTGATATCTAAGCCTAGAACATTGAGAATCAGAACATACATGTTCTGAGAACCAGAACACAGCCTTAGTAGGAACAGCATAGTTCCAAGTCTGAAAACTGCTGGGGACGAGGTACAACCATAGTCAAATATACACATTCAAAAAGGATACCGACAGAGAAAAGGACCAGAAGTTAACACTGTTGCAGATAGAAATGTGATTTATAGAGCTTCCATTATTCCCTGCTCTACACAAGATACCCATAGCTGATCTAAAACAGCACATTTCTATCTTAACATTCTTCTGAGTGAGCCCCTGATTTAGATTTTCAGCCATCGCCACAGTAACCAGCGAGACCGCCTGTGACCCAGACGGGGAATCTGGACGTGTTTACGTTCCAGCGTTCCAACAGGAAGTGGACGTTTGGGAAACGCAGCGCTGGAAATGTGGGAAGCAATTAGTGATGACAAGCTGCAGATGGGCTGTGTGTTTCATCGTCCGCAAGGTCACGGATTCCACCAGGATGAAAACGTACTGTGTTTATATATCTTGGTATATTATTTAAAAGGCAGGTCCTCTTCCTCTGAGAGACGTAGAGACGTGAGAAACCCTCCTGGGTGCCATGCTAGCATCTACTTAAAGCACACTCAACAGCACAGAGTAAGACGGCAGCTGATTGGGTAACCTCAGCCTAACAACCTGAGCCTGAATATTCAGTAGCTATACAAGGCAAAAAAATATGTTAATTAAAAAATAAACAATGTGTTTCACGCTGGTATAAAAAAAAAACTAACTTAACCAAGGAATAGAAAATAAACCACCAAGGAATAGAAAATAAAGCAACAACTAACAAATGTCAATATAAATAAAAAGCTACGGCACGTTTCAATGGCATCGTATTCAAGTAATCTGTTACATCAAGTCCCTGATATACACTGTGGTTCATGGAAACAAGACTAGTCTTCAACTCACGCAGAAGGCAGCTACATTTTATTATGTACACTTCAAAGTTCCAAGCATAGAATTAGAATCTCTCTCTCAAGGAGGGAAGATGGAAGGAGAGAAACATGATAGGTATGTTAACTGTGGATTTCCCCTGCTGTGACAGAACAATGAACTCTGTGGCCTCCCCTCCCCATCCAGAGAGGATTATGGGTAGGAATTCTCAGAGGACCCCTGTAGCACTTAAGTGACATAATCCCTTTATTCACTGGCATAAAAGTCATAAAGCCTTTATATACTGACATAGCAAGTGACATAGCCTCAACTCACTGGTATGTCTACTTATAACACTTCATACCACTGTTCCCAAGTCAGCAGCTCAAGGTGTCACTTTACTGATCCATTTCTCCTCTTCAGTTGAGTTAATATTTTTTGGATTACAGTGAGAGCGATCCAGCAGCACTTAATCTTCAACCAGCTGAATTCACAGACAGCCAACACACAGGATGCACTGAGGAGGAATCATGCTGCATAGCCTCTGGTTCACAGTGATAACAACAGTCTCTCAACCAGGGACATACGGTGACTATTCTACAGTGTTAATGCTACTGCCTTGGCATCATGTTCCTGTGACGTGATCGGAACACAGTGTTCAACATCAAGTCAGTGACATCAGGTGTCATGTCAGTGTGATGACCTCCACGGGGTCATCGGTGCCCTTTGACCTTTGCTTGCGTTTGAGCAGTCTTTCTCTCCGTCTCTGTCTGAGGGTGGGGGGAGCGGGGCGGGGGGCGGCCGAGGAGGGGGACGGGGTGCTGACGGAGAGAGAGAGGAGGTCCGCCAGGGAGCGGAGAGGAGGAGGAAGAAGTGATGGAAGAGGAGTGCAGCGCTCCCTGTCCCTGGCTCGGGGTGGTTTGCTGTTCATCCTCTCCTCCGTCTCCTGGCGTCACCTGTCGAAGCAGCCCGCTGCCGTGAAGCCCACGCCCCCCAGGTACCCCCCGCTGTAGGCCATGCTGAGGCAGTGTCGCGGCTCCGCTGCCAAGGCTACCTGTATGGAGATGGGGCCCTGCAAGGCCAGCGGTGCCACCCGAGCCCCAGGCTGGAGCCCCGAAGTCAGGCTAGGATAGGAGGGGAAGGCCCTTGCTGTGGAGGTCATGGTGGTGGCCCCAGTGAGCAGCCCCATCCTGTGGCTCTGGAGGAAGTCCTGGGACATGTTGACCCCAGCAGGCTCCAAAGCCTGGGAGTCCGCTAGCGCGTGGAGCTGGGACAGGGAGGGGGAGTGCTGGGAGAGGTGTGGGAAGCCCACTGGGCCGGGCTGGAAGAGGAGCTGCTGGGAGGTGGAGGTGGAGGAGGTAGCTGGTCTCTGGATGGCTGGGACCGGGGAGAGGTGAGAGGGAGGAGGGTGGGACTGGAGAGAGGAGGAACGAGACAACGGAGGGGTGGATTTGGGTTTGTTGGCCTCCTTCACATCACTGTCATGGGCACTGTGGAGAAGAGGGGGAGAGACGGGAGGTAGAACAAGACATTTGTTATTATCTGAGAAAGCAGACAGTGGATTGTCATGTTTTTACAGTTAACCTACGTGAGCAATGAGAGAATTAGCATGGAGTTTGGCTCGGTCAAATGCATACGAGTATGTCTGTGCATACAAGCATGCAATTGCACTCAGGTGTGTGTGTCTGCTCTGTGTGAGAGAGACAATGCAGCATGAGTTTGATGCACTGTGTGAGGTGCTCCCAGGTGTGTGTGTGTGTGTGTGTGTGTGTGTGTGTGTGTGTGTGTGTGTGTGTGTGTGTGTGTGTGTGTGTGTGTGTGTGTGTGTGTGTGAGTGAGTGAGTGAGTGACAGAGAGAGACTTACAGCAGCATGAGTTTGATGCACTGTGTGAGGTGCTCCCAGGTGTGTGTGTGTGTGTGTGTGTGTGTGTGTGTGTGTGTGTGTGTGTGTGTGAGTGAGTGTGTGAGTGAGTGAATGACAGAGAGAGACTTACAGCAGCATGAGTTTGATGCACTGGGTGAGGTGCTCCCAGGTGTGTGTGTGTGTGTGTGTGTGTGTGTGTGTGTGTGTGTGTGTGTGTGTGTGAGTGAGTGAATGACAGAGAGAGACTTACAGCAGCATGAGTTTGATGCACTGGGTGAGGTGCTCCCAGGTGTGTGTGTGTGTGTGTGTGTGTGTGTGTGTGTGTGAGTGACAGAGAGAGACTTACAGCAGCATGAGTTTGATGCACTGGGTGAGGTGCTCCCAGGTGTGTGTGTGTGTGTGTGTGTGTGTGTGTGTGTGTGTGTGTGAGTGACAGAGAGAGACTTACAGCAGCATGAGTTTGATGCACTGGGTGAGGTGCTCCCAGGTGTGTGTGTGTGTGTGTGTGTGTGTGTGTGTGTGTGTGTGTGTGTGTGTGTGTGTGTGTGTGTGTGTGTGTGTGTGTGTGTGTGTGAGTGACAGAGAGAGACTTACAGCAGCATGAGTTTGATGCACTGGGTGAGGTGCTCCCAGTGTGTGTGTGTGTGTGTGTGTGTGTGTGTGTGTGTGTGTGTGTGTGTGTGTGTGTGTGAGTGAGTGACAGAGAGAGACTTACAGCAGCATGAGTTTGATGCACTGTGTGAGGCGCTCCCAGGTGTGTGTGTGTGTGTGTGTGTGTGTGTGTGTGTGTGTGTGAGTGACAGAGAGAGACTTACAGCAGCATGAGTTTGATGCACTGTGTGAGGTGCTCCCAGGTGTGTGTGTGTGTGTGTGTGTGTGTGTGTGTGTGTGTGTGTGTGTGTGTGTGTGTGTGTGTGTGACAGAGAGAGACTTACAGCAGCATGAGTTTGATGCACTGTGTGAGGTGCTCCCAGGTGTGTGTGTGTGTGTGTGTGTGTGTGTGTGTGTGTGTGAGTGAGTGACAGAGAGAGACTTACAGCAGCATGAGTTTGATGCACTGTGTGAGGTGCTCCCAGGTGTGTGTGTGTGTGTGTGTGTGTGTGTGTGTGTGAGTGAGTGAGTGACAGAGAGAGACTTACAGCAGCATGAGTTTGATGCACTGTGTGAGGTGCTCCCAGGTGTGTGTGTGTGTGTGTGTGTGTGTGTGTGTGTGTGTGTGTGTGAGTGACAGAGAGAGACTTACAGCAGCATGAGTTTGATGCACTGGGTGAGGTGCTCCCAGGTGTGTGTGTGTGTGTGTGTGTGAGTGACAGAGAGAGACTTACAGCAGCATGAGTTTGATGCACTGGGTGAGGTGCTCCCAGGTGTGTGTGTGTGTGTGTGTGTGTGTGTGTGTGTGTGTGTGTGTGAGTGACAGAGAGAGACTTACAGCAGCATGAGTTTGATGCAGTGTGTGAGGTGCTCCCAGGTGTGTGTGTGTGTGAGTGACAGAGAGAGACTTACAGCAGCATGAGTTTGATGCACTGTGTGAGGTGCTCCCAGGTGTGTGTGTGTGTGTGTGTGTGTGTGTGTGTGTGTGTGTGTGTGTGTGTGTGTGTGTGTGTGAGTGACAGAGAGAGACTTACAGCAGCATGAGTTTGATGCAGTGTGTGAGGTGCTCCCAGTGTGTGTGTGTGTGTGTGTGTGTGTGTGTGTGTGTGTGTGTGTGTGTGTGACAGAGAGAGACTTACAGCAGCATGAGTTTGATGCACTGTGTGAGGTGCTCCCAGGTGTGTGTGTGTGTGTGTGTGTGTGTGTGTGTGTGTGACAGAGAGAGACTTACAGCAGCATGAGTTTGATGCACTGTGTGAGGTGCTCCCAGGTGTGTGTGTGTGTGTGTGTGTGTGTGTGTGTGTGTGTGTGACAGAGAGAGACTTACAGCAGCATGAGTTTGATGCACTGTGTGAGGTGCTCCCAGGTGTGTGTGTGTGTGTGTGTGTGTGTGTTGTGAGTGAGTGAGTGACAGAGAGAGACTTACAGCAGCATGAGTTTGATGCACTGTGTGAGGTGCTCCCAGGTGTGTGTGTGTGTGTGTGTGTGTGTGTGTGTGAGTGAGTGAGTGTGTGTGACAGAGAGAGACTTACAGCAGCATGAGTTTGATGCACTGTGTGAGGTGCTCCCAGGTGTGTGTGTGTGTGTGTGTGTGTGTGTGTGTGTGACAGAGAGAGACTTACAGCAGCATGAGTTTGATGCACTGTGTGAGGTGCTCCCAGGTGTGTGTGTGTGTGTGTGTGTGTGTGTGTGAGTGAGTGAGTGACAGAGAGAGACTTACAGCAGCATGAGTTTGATGCACTGTGTGAGGTGCTCCCAGGTGTGTGTGTGTGTGTGTGTGTGTGTGTGTGTGTGTGTGTGTGTGTGTGTGACAGAGAGAGACTTACAGCAGCATGAGTTTGATGCACTGTGTGAGGTGCTCCCAGGTGTGTGTGTGTGTGTGTGTGTGTGTGTGTGTGTGTGTGTGAGTGTGAGTGACAGAGAGAGACTTACAGCAGCATGAGTTTGATGCAGTGTGTGAGGTGCTCCCAGGTGTGTGTGTGTGTGAGTGAGAGAGAGACTTACAGCAGCATGAGTTTGATGCAGTGTGTGAGGTGCTCCCAGGTGTGTGTGTGTGTGTGTGTGTGTGTGTGTGTGTGTGTGTGTGAGTGTGAGTGACAGAGAGAGACTTACAGCAGCATGAGTTTGATGCAGTGTGTGAGGTGCTCCCAGGTGTGTGTGTGTGTGAGTGACAGAGAGAGACTTACAGCAGCATGAGTTTGATGCAGTGTGTGAGGTGCTCCCAGGTGTGTGTGTGTGTGTGTGTGTGTGTGTGTGTGTGTGTGTGTGAGTGACAGAGAGAGACTTACAGCAGCATGAGTTTGATGCAGTGTGTGAGGTGCTCCCAGGTGTGTGTGTGTGTGTGTGTGTGTGTGTGTGTGAGTGACAGAGAGAGACTTACAGCAGCATGAGTTTGATGCAGTGTGTGAGGTGCTCCCAGTGTGTGTGTGTGTGTGTGTGTGTGTGTGTGTGAGTGACAGAGAGAGACTTACAGCAGCATGAGTTTGATGCAGTGTGTGAGGTGCTCCCAGGTGTGT
Organism: Coregonus clupeaformis; assembly: GCF_020615455.1. Taxonomy (NCBI): domain Eukaryota; kingdom Metazoa; phylum Chordata; class Actinopteri; order Salmoniformes; family Salmonidae; genus Coregonus; species Coregonus clupeaformis. The sequence goes on from NC_059194.1 coordinate 2,133,962, forward strand.
GTGTGTGTGTGTGTGTGTGTGTGTGTGTGTGAGTGACAGAGAGAGACTTACAGCAGCATGAGTTTGATGCACTGGGTGAGGTGCTCCCAGGTGTGTGTGTGTGTGTGTGTGTGTGTGTGTGTGTGTGTGTGTGAGTGACAGAGAGAGACTTACAGCAGCATGAGTTTGATGCACTGTGTGAGGTGCTCCCAGGGTGTGTGTGTGTGTGTGTGTGTGTGTGTGAGTGAGTGAGTGACAGAGAGAGACTTACAGCAGCATGAGTTTGATGCACTGTGTGAGGTGCTCCCAGGTTGTGTGTGTGTGTGTGTGTGTGTGTGTGTGTGTGTGTGTGTGTGTGTGTGTGTGTGTGAGTGACAGAGAGAGACTTACAGCAGCATGAGTTTGATGCAGTGTGTGAGGTGCTCCCAGGTGTGTGTGTGTGTGTGTGTGTGTGTGTGTGTGAGTGAGTGAGTGACAGAGAGAGACTTACAGCAGCATGAGTTTGATGCAGTGTGTGAGGTGCTCCCAGGTGTGTGTGTGTGTGTGTGTGTGTGTGTGTGTGTGTGTGTGTGTGTGTGTGTGAGTGACAGAGAGAGACTTACAGCAGCATGAGTTTGATGCACTGTGTGAGGTGCTCCCAGGTGTGTGTGTGTGTGTGTGTGTGTGTGTGTGTGTGTGTGTGTGTGTGTGTGTGTGTGAGTGACAGAGAGAGACTTACAGCAGCATGAGTTTGATGCAGTGTGTGAGGTGCTCCCAGGTGTGTGTGTGTGTGAGTGACAGAGAGAGACTTACAGCAGCATGAGTTTGATGCAGTGTGTGAGGTGCTCCCAGGTGTGTGTGTGTGTGAGTGACAGAGAGAGACTTACAGCAGCATGAGTTTGATGCAGTGTGTGAGGTGCTCCCAGGTGTGTGAGTGAGTGAGAGACTTACAGCAGCATGAGTTTGATGCAGTGTGTGAGGTGCTCCCAGGTGGTGTGTGTGTGTGTGTGACAGAGAGAGACTTACAGCAGCATGAGTTTGATGCAGTGTGTGAGGTGCTCCCAGGTGTGTGAGTGAGTGAGAGACTTACAGCAGCATGAGTTTGATGCAGTGTGTGAGGTGCTCCCAGGTGTGTGTGTGTGTGTGTGTGTGTGTGTGTGTGTGTGTGTGTGTGACAGAGAGAGACTTACAGCAGCATGAGTTTGATGCAGTGTGTGAGGTGCTCCCAGGTGTATCCAGTCAGTAGGTGTAGAGACGTGGTCCAGCTAGGAGAAATCTGGAGACAGATACGAGACGCCGCTACGCATGCCGCCGCCACCTGAGACGGACGGAAACTCAGGAATGCATGGTCTAGAGGAACACAGACAGACTGTTAGAAATGGTCTAGAGGAACACAGACAGACTGTTAGAAATGGTCTAGAGGAACACAGACAGACTGTTAGAAATGGTCTAGAGGAACACAGACAGACTGTTAGAAATGGTCTAGAGGAACACAGACAGACTGTTAGAAATGGTCTAGAGGAACACAGACAGACTGTTAGAAATGGTCTAGAGGAACACAGACAGACTGTTAGAAATGGTCTAGAGGAACACAGACAGGCTGTTAGAAATGGTCTAGAGGAACACAGACAGACTGTTAGAAATGGTCTAGAGGAACACAGACAGGCTGTTAGAAATGGTCTAGAGGAACACAGACAGACTGTTAGAAATGGTCTAGAGGAACACAGACAGGCTGTTAGAAATGGTCTAGAGGAACACAGACAGGCTGTTAGAAATGGTCTAGAGGAACACAGACAGACTGTTAGAAATGGTCTAGAGGAACACAGACAGGCTGTTAGAAATGGTCTAGAGGAACACAGACAGGCTGTTAGAAATGGTCTAGAGGAACACAGACAGACTGTTAGAAATGGTCTAGAGGAACACAGACAGACTGTTAGAAATGGTCTAGAGGAACACAGACAGACTGTTAGAAATGGTCTAGAGGAACACAGACAGACTGTTAGAAATGGTCTAGAGGAACACAGACAGACTGTTAGAAATGGTCTAGAGGAACACAGACAGACTGTTAGAAATGGTCTAGAGGAACACAGACAGACTGTTAGAAATGGTCTAGAGGAACACAGACAGACTGTTAGAAATGGTCTAGAGGAACACAGACAGACTGTTAGAAATGGTCTAGAGGAACACAGACAGACTGTTAGAAATGGTCTAGAGGAACACAGACAGACTGTTAGAAATGGTCTAGAGGAACACAGACAGACTGTTAGAAATGGTCTAGAGGAACACAGACAGGCTGTTAGAAATGGTCTAGAGGAACACAGACAGGCTGTTAGAAATGGTCTAGAGGAACACAGACAGACTGTTAGAAATGGTCTAGAGGAACACAGACAGACTGTTAGAAATGGTCTAGAGGAACACAGACAGACTGTTAGAAATGGTCTAGAGGAACACAGACAGGCTGTTAGAAATGGTCTAGAGGAACACAGGAGGCTACACAGTCCCTCTATTTCCCCCCCCTCCATTCTTGAACCTCTCCCCCTGCGCTCTCATTCCTTCACCCCATCCATCACCTCTCCTTCAATCCCTCCATCCACCTCATCACCCCTCACCTTGCAGTGACACCTCCAGGAAGTAGTGTGTGTACTTGTCCATAAAGCCTTTGGTCTTGGAGAGGGAGGAGAGAGGCCAGCCGTTGTACAGGTCTCCCTCCTGCACCGAGGCCTGGAGGTAGTGGTCTATGAAGTGGGCTGGGGTGGGCATACACAGGTTCCAGCTGAACGTCTCCAGCAGCAGCAGCTCCATCTTGATGAGGTCTCTCTTGTTGAGAACAAGGTTCAGAGAACACATGAAGCCCAGGGAGTTCAGCTGCTCCAGCTTAGGTACCCGGTCCTCCCTCTCCTCAAACTTACCTACGGGGGAGAGAGGGGTTAGAAGGTAGGCTATACAAAAGCCTTTTAGGGTTGACCCCATTTAGGTCGACTGGTCCATTGTTTGGTCGATAGGCTGTTGGTCGACCGAGATCTTTAGTCGAGCAGTAGCCCCCCCCCAAAAGAAATGGTGTACAAGACACCTGTCTGTTTGGCTCCTGTCTGAGTGGACTGATCCATTGTGGAGGGGGATGGCACAGTCCATCAGTCTAAGACATGTGCTACTGAAATTGTATATGGTTATATTACATAAGAACAATGGTGCAACACTAATACAAATAATATTATTTTATAATAAATGCATTTTCTCCCGTGTTGGATAGTAGTCGCTGTCCACGGTTCTGAAACACATCAGCGCGCTGTTGAATTGGCGCCCTTTCCTAGACCATGTTGCTATGTGCATAATAGCAAAGTTAACCAGAATATTGGTGTTGAGAACAATGCGGCGGAGGTAGCAGCAGAATGAGGAGATGAGAAAACAGCCCTCGCCTTATTGTCTAAGTGAGGAGAGAGGAAACCCCAACTTAATTAGGTCTATAATCAATAGCCTAACTGTTAATGGGCCTGGCTTTATAAATCATCAATATATCTACAGAAATAAGACAGATCCTGCTTCTGTTGCCTGTTTGTTTAATAGCCTACTGATTCCGTGAGCACAAAGTCTCACGCAACCACATGTCGGATAAACTTTCACAAATTCGGCTGTTAACCTTTGTTATGCTGTAATAAAGGCTTCACACATTTTTTTCCGTAAGACTCTGGTATTATTTATTTAGTGTTGTTTACACTGTTCCAAATTGTCCAATTTTTATGTATTTATAATAATAACAACAACCCTCCTTTTTCCTTGATCTCCTTGTTAAGATTATTACGATTATTATTATGATCATCATTATAATAATAAGTGATGTCATTATCATTAGTAGGCTTAGTATACAGTGAGGGGGGAAAAGTATTTGATCCCCTGCTGATTTTGTATGTTTGCCCACTGACAAAGAAATGATCAGTCTATAATTTTAATGGTAGGTGTATTTGAACAGTGAGAGACAGAATAACAACAACAAAAATCCAGAAAAACGCATGTAAAAAATGTTATGAATTGATTTGCATTTTAATGAGGGAAATAACTATTTGACCCCTCTGCAAAACATGACTTAGTTTTGACAGGATTTCAGTCCTTCACGGCGTAGCGTGTTACCAATTGTTTTCTTGGTGACTATGGTCCCAGCTGCCTTGAGATCATTGACAATATCCTCCCGTGTAGTTCTGGGCTGATTCCTCACCGTTCTCATGATCATTGCAACTCCACGAGGTGAGATCTTGCATGGAGCCCCAGGCCGAGGGAGATTGACAGTTATTTTGTATTTCTTCCATTTGCGAATAATCGCACCAACTGTTGTCACCTTCTCACCAAGCTGCTTGGCGATGGTCTTGTAGCCCATTCCAGCCTTGTGTAAGTCTACAATCTTGTCCCTGACATCCTTGGAGAGCTCTTTGGTCTTGGCCATGGTGGAGAGTTTGGAATCTGATTGATTGACTGCTTCTGTGGACAGGTGTCTTTTATACAGGTAACAAGCTGAGATTAGGAGCACTCCCTTTAAGAGTGTGCTCCTAATCTCAGCTAGTTACCTGTATAAAAGACACCTGGGAGCCAGAAATCTTTCTGATTGAGAGGGGGTCAAATACTTATTTCCCTCATTAAAATGCAAATCAATTTCTAACATTTGACATGCGTTTTTCTGGAGTGGTCTCTGCAGCAGGGAGGAGAGGGAGACAACAGGTGCTAGTCACACAGTCACTCGCTGTCTGAGCCCGGCCCGGCACAATCAAATAAATTGCTGATCGGACTCCCTCTAGTCGTGTGTCTTAATTATTTAATCAAACAGTGTGCTTAAAGCAGCAGACAAGCTCAGTGCATATAGCTGATTTGATTAAAACCCATAGGATGTGTCTATCGACCGATCCATTGGTCGAAAGAACAGACGACTCTTGGTCGAACAACATATATCATTTCTTATGTCGGGGACAACCCTAAAGCCTTTCCTAATATTAACACTGTAGTTTTATGCGGGGAACTTGTATATGTCACATGCTTCGTAGACAACAGGTGTAGACCAACAGTGAAATGCTTACTTACGGGCCCAAAATGTCACATTTTCTTGTAGAATAAAGAAGTGGCCTGTCAATGGTGCAAGCATAGAAGACACAGAAATGTACCCTAGGTTGATAGAACTAGAAAAACAGCCCCGCCAATCAAAAGGAAATTCAGAAAAATTTAACCACATCTTCAACACAGCAAAGAACATTCAGACTTAGTTAAGGGACATTTATTTTAGACTGTGATTAAGTCTTTCAAGCGGAGAAACAAATGTTCCTTGAGATTTCATTAACACCGAGGCTCTTCATGTGGTATTTTCATCATGGTCCATATGGAGCCATAGTGTGTGTGTCTCCAGGCTTCTCTTGTCGAGCCCTCTCTAGCAGACCTTCACACTTCTCCAGTTGCCTGTGCCAACCAGGCAAACAGATGGTTTTGTGATCTGCTATGCAGCTTGCCAGTGGCTTGGTTTGCAGTACCTCTAAGTGCTTACTTACTTTGTGTAGAATAAAATTAATTTTCCATCTCAAGGAGAGTTGGGAGTGTTAATATCAAGCACCACCTGGTCCCATTGATACATGAAGGAATCCACTAAGAGAATATTGGCTAATCAATCAAAGAATTCACCCTGCTTTTAACTGTGTAAGTGGTCTCAATGCGTCTGTTTGACAGATAAGTGAAATGATATCCCCTTCAACTTAACGATTTATCCATGTAGTCTCTCTCCTCTATGCCTCCTAGAAGTGGTACAATCTGGGGTAAAATGTCTGGATAATAGATATCTGGGGTATAATTTCTGGATGTAATATAAGCCTGTGCCACTGGTTGTAAATGTCAAAGAGGCAGTACTAGTACATCTAATTAACTGTAGCCTAAAAAAAATACATTTAGCTGCATATGTAATATTACAATTTTCATATCCTCAAGTCACTTCCGTTCTATCACAAACAGTGCAGCAGTTTGTAGTTATCGGTAGTTGTCACAGAAAACATGAACTGATTTTGTGAACCATGTAGAAAAACCCAACAACTCATATGATCAGAAAGTAGAAACTTTGACAGATGTAATTCACTGACTACGTAGGCTATAGGGTGTCAATCAATGAATCCAATGTATATTTACTGGTGATTATGATCCATTGCATCAATGATCTCAACCTTCTGTGTCATTGTATCAGCAGTGACTGTCAATGTCTGGCCAACCTGCAACTTCTTATAATTAATGCGGAAGATTTACATCAGATTAGTTCCCTGCACCGCTACATTTGACAAGTAGGTTTCAAACTCGTGGGAAAAAGTCAGTATCTGAGGATAGACTACATTTCTGAAGTTATTTGCAGCACATCTGTTTCCAATCAAAACTTAGAAAACGTTGCACAAATTCACTGATAGCCTACATCACCCGTTGCAAAGCACTGATGTTAATGAACGTGTAATCTCGGTTGTAAAATCCACGTGGGAAATTAGGCTATAAACTAACAAACAGTTTTGTTTGATCGATTTAAAAAGTGATCAACACGCCTGTGTTGTGCCAGGAATCGGTGCGACAATGGCAGCTACAATAACAAAACTCCACTCGGTTCGCTAATTAACTTCCTAGATGATTTCACAACAAATATGAATAAATACATTTTTCTTGCAAATTCCGCCACACACCTTGCTGTGTCTGCAACCCATGCTTGCCCCGCGTCCACTCGCCAACCCTACCAGTCCTTGTCTAGAGTTACAAACTCTTCTGAACAACGCGCCTCGCTGGGCTGGGCTGTGGTGTGGTGTGGTCGGGTCTCTCAAGAGGTCTGTGCTGCTCTCTCACTCACAACAACTCGCTCAACTCGACCAGATGGGCAGTTATTTTTCAAAACCAAAAACACTGATCTTAAAACAATCTGGACCGACCTAAATATCCACGTTCTAGAAGGGGAAACACTGTGAAGATCAGTGGATTGCGCATCCTGTGGCGCAAAATTGAGGCTTGTGGGTGTTTCTAGTCTATTGATTTGACATTTTACCGTAATACACCGAAGACACGACCCATCAGACAATACAATGATTTACAAAACAAATATTAGGTTATCTAATCATGGGTTTCATACATGGAAAATGTTTCCTATTGCCTTGGCTATTTAATCATAGCAGGCCTATAATGTGCCCCAGAATATTGAATTCTCACTGTAATAAGATACAAATAAAGAATTGTATGGGTTGATCTGAATCTGTGATTTTGTTTATAATACATGTTGGGGAACAGTCCATGTGAAAAACACACAAAAAAGTCAATGGAAATGTAAAAGACACACAGTAGAGCCATCGCCCATCCATCCATCCATCCATCCATCCAGGGAGGGAGGGCTGTCAGAAGGACATGGGACATGGACCTTCATGTTTTTACTTTACAGACTAATTCCTTCTCTGAGGAGGAGGCCATGTTTATTTTATTTATTTATTTATTTAACCTTTATTTAACCAGGTAAGCCAGTTGAGAACAAGTTCTCATTTACAACTGCGACCTGGCCAAGATAAAGCAAAGCAGTGCAGAAAAAAACAACACAGAGTTACATATGGGATAAACAAAACATAAAGTCAAAAATACAACAGAAAATCTATATACAGTGTGTGCAAATGTAGCAAGTTATGGAGGTAAGGCAATAAATAGGCCATAGTGCAAAATAATTACAATTTAGTATTAACACTGGAATGATAGATGTGCAAAAGATGATGTGCAAATGAGCAAAATAAATAACAATATGGGATGAGGTAGTTGGGTGGGCTAATTACAGATGGGCTGTGTACAGGTGCAGTGATCGGTAAGGTGCTCTGACAACTGATGCTTAAAGTTAGTGAGGGAGATAAGAGTCTCCAGCTTCATGTTGATCTTGCAGGGAGGGGTAGCCAGCTGTAAAGACTCCATATCATAGCTTTACCCCTGTAGGCTGCACACAGCCCTCTGGGATAACTTACCAACCTTCATCATGTCCCATAGTTAAGAATGATCGTTGCCCTCATGACTTACAAATCAAATCACACCGAATTGTATTTGTAACATGCTTCGGTGTAGACTAACAGTGAAACGCTTACCTACATTCCCAACAACGCAGAGAAAGAAAATAATGAAATAATAGAAAAGTAAAACACGTAATAATAAAAGTAATAATAAAATGTATTTAATACACAATGAGTAACGATAACTTGGCTATATACACAGGGTACCAGTACTGAGGCTATGATAACTTGGCTATATACACAGGGTACCAGTACTGAGTCCATGATAACTTGGCTATATATAAGGGGTACCAGTACTGAGGCTATGTGCAGGGGTACGAGGTAATTGAGGTAGATATGTACATAACTAGGAATAAAGTGACAGATATTAAAACAGTAGAAGCAGCGTATGTGATGAGTCAAAAAACTGTCATCAAACTGTATATTTAACAACGTTAGACCACTGTTAATACGTAGTCAACTCGGTAGGCTAACAGAGCAATATAAAAAGAACTCTCTAGAAAGATCTCTAGACGACTCTGAGGCTTTTTCAGTCTTTTTAGGCCGCGGGGGGACTTGATCTGGCGTTGTGGTAGAATAACAAAGACTGATTTATTTGAAAACAAAGTCTTTCAAATCTGATCCCCCGTCCTCTCATCCCCTCTAGAAGCCAGTAACTCTATAGCAGTATCCTTATGACCACTACCACCAGCAACCTACTTACCAGCACCCGTTCACTATCGCCACTACCAGCAGCAACCTACTTACCAGCACCCGTTCACTACCACCACCCGTTACCAGCAACCTACTTACCAGCACCCGTTCACTACCACCACCCGTTAACAGCAAGCTACTTACCAGCACCCGTTCACTACCGCCACCCGTTACCAGCAACCTACTTACCAGCACCCGTTCACTACCACCACCCGTTACCAGCAACCTACTTACCAGCACCCGTTCACTACCACCACCCGTTACCAGCAACCTACTTACCAGCACCCGTTCACTACCACCACCCGTTACCAGCAACCTACTTACCAGCACCCGTTCACTACCACCACCCGTTACCAGCAAGCTACTTACCAGCACCCGTTCACTACCACTCCAGACATTCTCCTCAACTCTCCATAGCAACAGCCCTTAGGCCACCGTCTAACGTGTCTGAGTGGCCAATGAGCACCAATGATTTTGCCTCTAATCCAAAAACAGTCCTTCACTTCCCTTTCTCACCCCCACTACCTCCCTCCCTCTCTCTCTCACAGTGAGAAGGGGGGAGGAGGAGTGTGGAAGGGTGAGGAGTCAGGTTGCTCTGGCACATTTCCCTAAAAACACCTAATACACTTCTCGGTTCTCCTATAAACCCGTTTCAGCAGGAAAACTGGGAGTGGGGGCTGACATGGGCTCACATGGCACCCTGATGGCAGAGAGAACTGATATGAGGGAGATAACATCAACAACTAGGCCTACCCTCTACAGAAGTATGGCTAAATGTATGTTCAGGAAATGTGTACAATACCCATGCATACCGTACTGAGTACAGACACACAATGTAACATTGTTCAAAAACAATGAATGGACAAGGTTACATACACATCTACTAAAACACACACATTGACACAGGAAGGCGCTCAAACACTGACACACAGTCACCCTCCCCAGCGTTTGGAAGGAACGTGCCACAGTCACGACTAGAGTATTACTGAAGAAGTCCTAAAACCCAATAGCTTGGATTAACAGTCTATGGACAAAATGTACACACCCTTCTGGATATCAAAATATCACAGCAGCTGTCAAAAACAACACTGGCTTTGACCACAGCACTAATGTCATGGCAACAAAGAGACAGGAGAGGAGTGTTGGAGGTTTTGGTGTAATCCACCTTAGGGAGTATTTAGTCCTTACACCATCAAACTGTGAACAACAACATCTCTCTCATATATATATATATATACACACACACATATACATACATACATACATACATACATACACACACACACACACACACACACACACACACACACACACACACACACACACACACACACACACACACACACACACACACACACACACACACAGCTGTGGAAAAAAATTAAGAGACCACTGCAAATTTTTCTTAAATCAGCATCTCTACATGTATGACAGCCATTCCATTCCAGTGTCTGTTGAATTCCAACACAGGCACACCTCATTCTACTGAATTAGGTACTGATTAGGTGATCACATGAACCAAATCTTATTTAACGAGGAAAAGTATAAAAACCACTGCTGTGGTCATCACTATCCTCTTGCAATAGGACCAGCTGGATGGCAAAAACAGTGCTAATAGTACCTCAAAAGTAATATTAATCAAAAAATAACTATTGACCATGCCAAAAGAGTTGAAAAGGAAAATTGAGTGAGGAAAAGAAGGGCTCAATTCTTGCTTTACTGGCAGAGGGATACAGTGAGCGTCAGGTTGCTTCCGTCCTTAAAATTTCAAAGACGGCGGTTCATAAGAACAAGGTCAAGCAGCAGACATTGGGGACAACAAAGTTACAGACCGGCAGAGGGCGAAAACGACTCTCTACTGACCGGGATGACCGCCAACTCATTCGAATGTCACTCAACAACCGTAGGATGACATCAAGTGACCTACAAAAAGAATGGCACAGCGAGTTCGAAACAGGCTGAAGGGGCAGGGCTGAAGTCGTGCAAAGCTAGAAAAAAGCCCTTCATCAATGAGAAGCAAAGAAGAGCCAGGCTGAGGTTTGCAAAAGACCATAAGGATTGGACCGTAGAGGACTGTAAGGTCATCTTCTCTGATGAGTCCAATTTTCAGCTTTGCCCAACACCTGGTCGTCTAATGGTTAGACGGAGACCTGGAGAGGCCTACAAGCCACAGTGTCTCGCACTCATTGTGAAATTTGGTGGAGGATCGGTGATGATCTGGGGGTGCTTCAGCAAGGCTGGAATCGGGCAGATTTGTCTTTGTGAAGGACGCATGAATCAAGCCACGTACAAGGTTGTCCTGGAAGAAAACTTGCTTCCTTTTGCTCTGACATTGTTCCCCAACTCTAAGAATTGGTTTTTCCATCAGGACAATGCGCCATGCCACACAGCCAGGTCAATCAAGGTGTGGATGGAGGACCACCAGATCAAGACCCTGTCATGGCCAGCCCAATCTCCAGACCTGAACCCCATTGAAAACTTCTGGAATGTGATCAAGAGGAAGATGGATGGTCACAAGCCATCAAACAAAGCCGAGCTGCTTGAATTTCTGCGCCAGGAGTGGCATAAAGTCACCCAACATCAATGTGAAAGACTGGTGGAGAGCATGCCAAGACGCATGAAAGCTGTGATTGAAAATCAGGGTTATTCCACCAAATATTGATTTCTGAAATCTTCCTAAGTTAAAACATTACTATTGTGTTGTTTAAAAATGAACATGAACTTATTTTATTTGCATTATTCGAGGTCTGACAACACTGCATCTTTTTTGTTCTTTTGACCAGTTGTCATTTTCTGCAAATAAATGCTCTAAATAACAATATTTTTATTTGGAATTTGGGAGAAATGTTGTCAGTAGTTTATAGAATAAAACAAAAATTATATATATTATTTTCACCCAAACACATACCTATAAATAGTAAAACCAGAGAAACTGATAATTTTGCAGCTGTATATATGGGGTCGTCACCAAGTGCGAGTTTTACTACTGATGCTGCAGCCTGCCATTAACCAGCAGGCTATAGCAGGCCAGAGGAGGCAGTTAACACACAGGCTGTAATGGCGTCTCACAACCAGAACAGGAAACAATAACTGCTGTTCTGTTCACTCACACCCACCCACCACTCCAGCTGCTTTAGTATAGGGCAGGCCCAGCCCTCTCCAGCCTGGACCCAGTCTCAGTCTATGCTTTCTTTCCCATTCACCAATCATTTCCTGTAGTCTAGTCGGTCTGCTGGACTCCTGTGTCCACAGGCACAACCATGAACACCCCCACCACCATCTCTACAAAACCCTCTTTCATCCTGGGAGGGTCAGGGGACCGGTATGGACATTGTGTTGTCAGCCTTCTCATTGTCTTCAATGATGGCTCTTTGGTTTACTACCTGTATTAGCTGTTGATTGGGCGTGTTTAAAACAAGGGGCAGACAAAACCTATTCCAACTGAAACTACATTTCTGAAAAGAGGTAGAACTCACAGGGACAAATACAAAAAGGGTGATTTAGTACTGCCAGCTGCTTTTGAGTATTTCTGTTCTTTACAAGTACAACCTGTTCTGTTTCATGTCAACAAAATGAACACAGTGACTAACCTAGGAGCTGTAGGCATGTGCGTGTGAGAGAGAGAGAAAGGGTTCATTCCTCAGCTGCTGAGCCAAGTGCATGCCTGTCCCCTTCTGAAACTATAGGTCTCCTCTCCTTTACCATCTCATCAAGATAGATACAGCCCTCAGGAGTACTGCCTTGCAGTGGGCTGCGAGTCGTCCTTGGACGTGTGTGATGAGAGGCTGTAGAGCGCCCAGAGAGAGGTTAAAGGTAAGAACAGCAGGAAGTAGGCATGTCCTCTCTCTTCCCAGGTGTGCTGCTGAGGAATTAGACTACTGCTCAAGGAGTTTAGAAACCTGAGAACCTTCTGGGGGGGTTAGACTACTGCTCAAGGAGATTAGAAACCTGAGAACCTTCTGGGGGGTAGACTACTGCTCAAGGAGTTTAGAAACCTGAGAACCTTCTGGGGGGTTAGACTACTGCTCAAGGAGTTTAGAAACCTGAGAACCTTCTGTGGGGGGGTTAGACTACTGCTCAAGGAGTTTAGAAACCTGAGAACCTTCTGGGGGGTAGACTACTGCTCAAGGAGTTTAGAAACCTGAGAACCTTCTGGGGGGGTAGACTACTGCTCAAGGAGTTTAGAAACCTGAGAACCTTCTGGGGGGGTTAGACTACTGCTCAAGGAGTTTAGAAACCTGAGAACCTTCTGGGGGGTTAGACTACTGCTCAAGGAGTTTAGAAACCTGAGAACCTTCTGGGGGGGGGTTAGACTACTGCTCAAGGAGTTTAGAAACCTGAGAACCTTCTGGGGGGTTAGACTACTGCTCAAGGAGTTTAGAAACCTGAGAACCTTCTGGGGGGTTAGACTACTGCTCAAGGAGTTTAGAAACCTGAGAACCTTCTGGGGGGTTAGACTACTGCTCAAGGAGATTAGAAACCTGAGAACCTTCTGGGGGTTAGACTACTGCTCAAGGAGATTAGAAACCTGAGAACCTTCTGGGGGGTTAGACTACTGCTCAAGGAGTTTAGAAACCTGAGAACCTTCTGGAGGGGTTAGACTACTGCTCAAGGAGTTTAGAAACCTGAGAACCTTCTGGGGGGGATTAGACTACTGCTCAAGGAGTTTAGAAACCTGAGAACCTTCTGGGGGGGTAGACTACTGCTCAAGGAGTTTAGAAACCTGAGAACCTTCTGGGGGGTTAGACTACTGCTCAAGGAGTTTAGAAACCTGAGAACCTTCTGGGGGGGTTAGACTACTGCTCAAGGAGTTTAGAAACATGAGAACCTTCTGGGGGTTAGACTACTGCTCAAGGAGTTTAGAAACCTGAGAACCTTCTGTGGGGGGGGTTAGACTACTGCTCAAGGAGTTTAGAAACCTGAGAACCTTCTGGGGGGTAGACTACTGCTCAAGGAGTTTAGAAACCTGAGAACCTTCTGGGGGGTTAGACTACTGCTCAAGGAGTTTAGAAACCTGAGAACCTTCTGGGGGTAGACTACTGCTCAAGGAGTTTAGAAACCTGAGAATGTTCTGGGGGGTAGACTACTGCTCAAGGAGTTTAGAAACCTGAGAACCTTCTGGGGGGTTAGACTACTGCTCAAGGAGTTTAGAAACCTGAGAACCTTCTGGGGGGTTAGACTACTGCTCAAGGAGTTTAGAAACCTGAGAACCTTCTGGGGGGTTAGACTACTGCTCAAGGAGTTTAGAAACCTGAGAACCTTCTGGGGGGTTAGACTACTGCTCAAGGATTTAGAAACCTGAGAACCTTCTGGGGGGTAGACTACTGCTCAAGGAGTTTAGAAACCTGAGAACCTTCTGGGGGTTAGACTACTGCTCAAGGAGTTTAGAAACCTGAGAACCTTCTGAGGGGGTTAGACTACTGCTCAAGGAGTTTAGAAACCTGAGAACCTTCTGGGGGGTAGACTACTGCTCAAGGTGTTTAGAAACCTGAGAACCTTCTGGGGGGTTAGACTACTGCTCAAGGAGTTTAGAAACCTGAGAACCTTCTGGGGGGGTAGACTACTGCTCAAGGAGTTTAGAAACCTGAGAATGTTCTGGGGGGTTAGACTACTGCTCAAGGAGTTTAGAAACCTGAGAACCTTCTGGGGGGGTAGACTACTGCTCAAGGAGTTTAGAAACCTGAGAACCTTCTGGGGGGTTAGACTACTGCTCAAGGAGTTTAGAAACCTGAGAACCTTCTGGGGGGTAGACTACTGCTCAAGGAGTTTAGAAACCTGAGAACCTTCTGGGGGGTAGACTACTGCTCAAGGAGTTTAGAAACCTGAGAACCTTCTGGGGGGGGTTAGACTACTGCTCAAGGAGTTTAGAAACCTGAGAACCTTCTGGGGGGTAGACTACTGCTCAAGGAGGTTAGAAACCTGAGAACCTTCTGGGGGGTAGACTACTGCTCAAGGAGTTTAGAAACCTGAGAACCTTCTGGGGGGTTAGACTACTGCTCAAGGAGTTTAGAAACCTGAGAACCTTCTGGGGGGGTTAGACTACTGCTCAAGGAGTTTAGAAACCTGAGAACCTTCTGGGGGGTTAGACTACTGCTCAAGGAGTTTAGAAACCTGAGAACCTTCTGGGGGTTAGACTACTGCTCAAGGAGTTTAGAAACCTGAGAACCTTCTGGGGGGTTAGACTACTGCTCAAGGAGTTTAGAAACCTGAGAACCTTCTGGGCGGGGTTAGACTACTGCTCAAGGAGTTTAGAAACCTGAGAACCTTCTGGGGGGTTAGACTACTGCTCAAGGAGTTTAGAAACCTGAGAACCTTCTGGGGGTAGACTACTGCTCAAGGAGTTTAGAAACCTGAGAACCTTCTGGGAGGGGGGTAGACTACTGCTCAAGGAGTTTAGAAACCTGAGAACCTTCTGGGGGGTTAGACTACTGCTCAAGGAGTTTAGAAACCTGATAACCTTCTGGGGGGGTTAGACTACTGCTCAAGGAGTTTAGAAACCTGAGAACCTTCTGGGGGGTTAGACTACTGCTCAAGGAGTTTAGAAACCTGAGAACCTTCTGGGGGGTTAGACTACTGCTCAAGGAGTTTAGAAACCTGAGAACCTTCTGGGGGGTTAGACTACTGCTCAAGGAGTTTAAAAACCTGAGAACCTTCTGGGGGGTAGACTACTGCTCAAGGAGTTTAGGAAACCTGAGAACCTTCTGGGGGGGTAGACTACTGCTCAAGGAGTTTAGAAACCTGAGAACCTTCTGGGGGGTAGACTACTGCTCAAGGAGTTTAGAAACCTGAGAACCTTCTGGGGGGGTTAGACTACTGCTCAAGGAGATTAGAAACCTGAGAACCTTCTGGGGGGGTTAGACTACTGCTCAAGGAGTTTAGAAACCTGAGAACCTTCTGGGGGGTTAGACTACTGCTCAAGGAGTTTAGAAACCTGAGAACCTTCTGGGGTGGGGGGGTAGACTACTGCTCAAGGAGTTTATAAACCTGAGAACCTTCTGGGGGGTTAGACTACTGCTCAAGGAGTTTAGAAACCTGAGAACCTTCTGGGGGGGTTAGACTACTGCTCAAGGAGTTTAGAAACCTGAGAACCTTCTGGGGGGGGTTATACTACTGCTCAAGGAGTTTAGAAACCTGAGAACCTTCTGTGGGGGGTTAGACTACTGCTCAAGGAGTTTAGAAACCTGAGAACCTTCTGGGGGGGGGTAGACTACTGCTCAAGGAGTTTAGAAACCTGAGAACCTTCTGGGGGGTTAGACTACTGCTCAAGGAGTTTAGAAACCTGAGAACCTTCTGGGGGTAGACTACTGCTCAAGGAGTTTAGAAACCTGAGAATGTTCTGGGGGGTAGACTACTGCTCAAGGAGTTTAGAAACCTGAGAACCTTCTGGGGGGTTAGACTACTGCTCAAGGAGTTTAGAAACCTGAGAACCTTCTGGGGGGGTTAGACTACTGCTCAAGGAGTTTAGAAACCTGAGAACCTTCTGGGGGGTTAGACTACTGCTCAAGGAGTTTAGAAACCTGAGAACCTTCTGGGGGGTTAGACTACTGCTCAAGGATTTAGAAACCTGAGAACCTTCTGGGGGGGGGGGGGGTAGACTACTGCTCAAGGAGTTTAGAAACCTGAGAACCTTCTGGGGGGTTAGACTACTGCTCAAGGAGTTTAGAAACCTGAGAACCTTCTGAGGGGGGTTAGACTACTGCTCAAGGAGTTTAGAAACCTGAGAACCTTCTGGGGGGGGGGGTAGACTACTGCTCAAGGTGTTTAGAAACCTGAGAACCTTCTGGGGGGTTAGACTACTGCTCAAGGAGTTTAGAAACCTGAGAACCTTCTGGGGGGGTAGACTACTGCTCAAGGAGTTTAGAAACCTGAGAATGTTCTGGGGGGGTTAGACTACTGCTCAAGGAGTTTAGAAACCTGAGAACCTTCTGGGGGGGGTAGACTACTGCTCAAGGAGTTTAGAAACCTGAGAACCTTCTGGGGGGTTAGACTACTGCTCAAGGAGTTTAGAAACCTGAGAACCTTCTGGGGGGTAGACTACTGCTCAAGGAGTTTAGAAACCTGAGAACCTTCTGGGGGTAGACTACTGCTCAAGGAGTTTAGAAACCTGAGAACCTTCTGGGGGGGTTAGACTACTGCTCAAGGAGTTTAGAAACCTGAGAACCTTCTGGGGGGTTAGACTACTGCTCAAGGAGTTTAGAAACCTGAGAACCTTCTGGGGGGGTTAGACTACTGCTCAAGGAGTTTAGAAACCTGAGAACCTTCTGGGGGGTAGACTACTGCTCAAGGAGTTTAGAAACCTGAGAACCTTCTGGGGGGTTAGACTACTGCTCAAGGAGTTTAGAAACCTGAGAACCTTCTGGGGGGGTTAGACTACTGCTCAAGGAGTTTAGAAACCTGAGAACCTTCTGGGGGGGTAGACTACTGCTCAAGGAGTTTAGAAACCTGAGAACCTTCTGGGGGGTTAGACTACTGCTCAAGGAGTTTAGAAACCTGAGAACCTTCTGGGGGGTTAGACTACTGCTCAAGGAGTTTAGAAACCTGAGAACCTTCTGGGGGGTTAGACTACTGCTCAAGGAGTTTAGAAACCTGAGAACCTTCTGGGGGGGGTAGACTACTGCTCAAGGAGTTTAGAAACCTGAGAACCTTCTGGGGGGTAGACTACTGCTCAATGAGTTTAGAAACCTGAGAACCTTCTGGGGGGGTTAGACTACTGCTCAAGGATTTTAGAAACCTGAGAATGTTCTTTACTAGAGTTACAGAGAGAGGAAGAAAAAACTAACACTGTTGCAGCCATCACTTATGTTCCACAGAGAGGAGACTACTGTTACGGTCTTCACTAAAGTCACAGAGGAAAGGAGACTACTGTTACAGTCTTCACTAAAGTCACAGAGGAAAGGAGACTACTGTTACGGTCTTCACTAAAGTCACAGAGGAAAGGAGACTACTGTTACGGTCTTCACTAAAGTCACAGAGGAAAGGAGACTACTGTTACGGTCTTCACTAAAGTCACAGAGGAAAGGAGACTACTGTTACGGTCTTCACTAAAGTCACAGAGAAAAGGAGACTACTGTTACGGTCTTCACTAAAGTCACAGAGGAAAGGAGACTACTGTTACGGTCTTCACTAAAGTCACAGAGAGGAAAGGAGACTACTGTTATGGTCTTCACTAAAGTCACAGAGAGGAAAGGAGACTACTGTTACGGTCTTCACTAAAGTCACAGAGGAAAGGAGACTACTGTTACGGTCTTCACTAAAGTCACAGAGGAAAGGAGACTACTGTTACGGTCTTCACTAAAGTCACAGAGGAAAGGAGACTACTGTTACGGTCTTCACTAAAGTCACAGAGGAAAGGAGACTACTGTTACGGTCTTCACTAAAGTCACAGAGGAAAGGAGACTACTGTTACGGTCTTCAATAAAGTCACAGAGGAAAGGAGACTACTGTTACGGTCTTCAATAAAGTCACAGAGAGGAAAGGAGACTACTGTTACGGTCTTCACTAAAGTCACAGAGGAAAGGAGACTACCGTTATGGTCTTCACTAAAGTCACAGAGTACGGTCTTCGCTAAAGTCACAGAGGAAAGGAGACTACCGTTATGGACTTCACTAAAGTCACAGAGGAAAGGAGACTACCGTTATGGTCTTCACTAAAGTCACAGAGTACGGTCTTCGCTAAAGTCACAGAGGAAAGGAGACTACCGTTATGGACTTCACTAAAGTCACAGAGAGGAAAGGAGACTACTGTTACGGTCTTCACTAAAGTCACAGAGGAAAGGAGACTACCGTTACGGTCTTCACTAAAGTCACAGAGAGGAAAGGAGACTACCGTTATGGTGTTTCTCGTTCCCTCACCCACAGAGACAGAATGTATTGATTTCTATGAATGACCACACTGCTACATCCTGTCACTGCACTCTTCATTAAAATAATCACCTCTCCTCAGTCTTCTGAAGGAGTTCATGTGAAGGGGAAATACAATTTTAGCACTGCTAGCCTATAAAACTAGACGTAGATGATTCAAATCTAAAAAGAACACACCTCTACAGTCACAGACAGTATCAATAAATCAAACTATAAAAACCTACAACATCCACCAACCCCCTTTCGCAAGCCTAATAGATAAACCGCCTTCAAAAACTATTTACACCTCTTGACTTATTCCACATTTTGTTGCGTTAAAAATGTATTAAAATTGCTTTTTGGTCACCAATCCACACACAATATCCCATAATGACAAAAGTGAAAACGTTTAGTTTTTTAAATCTAAATAATCTAAAAATTAAATACAGAAATAAGTATTCACACCCCTGAGTCAATACTTTGTAGAACCACCTTTGGCAGCGATTACAGCTGTGTGTCTTTCTGGGTAAGTCTATAAGAGCTTTCCACAACTGAATTGCGCAACATTTGCCCATTATTATTTTCAAAATTCTTCAAACTCTGTCAAATTGGTTGTTGATCGTTGCTAGACAACCCTTTTCAGGTCTTGCCATAGATTTAAGTCAAAACTGTAACTCGGCCTCTCTGGAACATTCAGTGTCTTCTTTGTAAGCAACTCCAGTGTAGATTTGGCCTTTAGGTTATTGTCCTGCTGAAAGGTGAATTCATCTCCCAGTGTCTGGTGAAAAGCAGACTGAACCAGGTTTCCTCTAGGATTTTGCCTGTGCTTAGCTCCATTCAGTTTATTTTTGTATCCTGAAAAACTCCCCAGTAAATTATTACAAGCATACCAATAACATGATGCAGCCACCAAGGCATTGGAAAACCTCCCTGGTCTTTGTGGTTGAATCTGTGTTTGATATTCGCTGCTCGACTGAGGGACATTACAAATAATTGTATGTGTGGGGTACAGAGAAACACTATTATTACACACAGTGTGAGTCCATGCAACTTGTGACTTTTTATGCAAATGTTTACTCCTGAACTTATTTAGGTTTGACATAAAAAAAAGGTGTTGAATACTTATTGACTCAAGACATTTCAGCTATTCATTAATTTGTAAAATTTTCAGGTGGAAAAAAATCTTTCCACTTTGACATTATGGGGTATTATGTTTAGGCCAGTGACAATAAATGGCAATTTAATCCATTTTAAATTCAGGCTGTAACAACAAAATGTGGAAAAAGTCAAGGGGCGTGAATACCTTCTGAAGGCACTGTATAATTCTCTCCCTCTCTGTCTGTGTCGGTCTCTGGAGGAATTTCCTCTCATATCTTTAAACTCCTTTAAAATGTGCCGTCTTTCTTTCAGATGAAATTGGTCACAGCTCCGCCACAACCCCCCTCACAACGCCACCCCAATGAGTGAGTGAGTCTGTCCGATAGGCTCCGCCGGTTCACACAATGTAGACCCATTCTGACCTCTGACCTCTAGTGCCTAACGCTTGGGTGACCAGGAAGAATCCTTGGCCCTCTGCCGGGGAGGGGGGGGGGGTCTCATCTTGTGTCCTGCCAAGGGGTGTGGAACACTTTCGGGGCGAGGGAGAGGGGGGGAAATGGTGACCCCCTCATACTGTGCCTCTGGCACTCATAAGCCCCCCCCCCCAAAGTGAAACACTAATCAATAACTCAAATGGCGTTATGACATTTCAGTCCTAGCCTGGTATTTGTGTAAGAAATAAAAGACCTCTATAGAACCAGAACACAAAATCATTCAATAATACATCAACAGTATTAAATAATAAACTAGCCTACAGTTTTTATTTTATTTTCACCTTTTTTTTTCTGATGGGAAAAAAAGCAGCATTTGAAGAAATCACTGTCCTGGAGCATAGCAATTTTACCATCGACTCATAATTCCTTTCATTCCAATCAAGCATCAGAGAGACCGACAGAGCGGTAGAGGGAGAGAGGGGAGGACTGTAGGGGTATCCTGTTCATCTACATATCGAGTGGTTCAGTTCAAACATGTGCTGTTTTGCATGCCCCCCTCCCGTTTAACATCAGCGGTCGACATCTCTTTGAAGCACCGCTCAGCTCGTTTCCGAACCCCCCCAGGGGTGGAGGTGGAAGGGGGGTAGAGGTGCTTTAGGGGCCCCAGCCCAGTCTCAGGACTGGTTGTGCCTGCCTGGGCCCTGTCAAGGTGAGTGAGACAGAGCGGAAACACTCCTAGCAGTGGGGCCATGGTGGGGGATAACGCCATCTGAAACACTCCTAGCAGTGGGGCCATGGTGGGGGATAACGCCATCTGAAACACTCCTAGCAGTGGGGCCATGGTGGGGGATAGCGCCATCTGAAACACTCCTAGCAGTGGGGCCATGGTGGGGGATAACGCCATCTGAAACACTCCTAGCAGTGGGGCCATGGTGGGGGATAACGCCATCTGAAACACTCCTAGCAGTGGGGCCATGGTGGGGGATAACGCCATCTGAAACACTCCTAGCAGTGGGGCCATGGTGGGGGATAACGCCATCTGAAACACTCCTAGCAGTGGGGCCATGGTGGGGATAACGCCATCTGAAACACCCCTAGCAGTGGGGCCATGGTGGGGGATAACGCCATCTGAAACACTCCTAGCAGTGGGGCCATGGTGGGGGATAACGCCATCTGAAACACTCCTAGCAGTGGGGCCATGGTGGGGGATAACGCCATCTGAAACACTCCTAGCAGTGGGGCCATGGTGGGGGATAACGCCATCTGAAACACTCCTAGCAGTGGGGCCATGGTGGGGATAACGCCATCTGAAACACTCCTAGCAGTGGGGCCATGGTGGGGGATAACGCCATCTGAAACACCCCTAGCAGTGGGGCCATGGTGGGGGATAACGCCATCTGAAACACTCCTAGCAGTGGGGCCATGGTGGGGGATAACGCCATCTGAAACACTCCTAGCAGTGGGGCCATGGTGGGGGATAACGCCATCTGAAACACTCCTAGCAGTGGGGCCATGGTGGGGGATAACGCCATCTGAAACACTCCTAGCAGTGGGGCCATGGTGGGGGATAACGCCATCTGAAACACTCCTAGCAGTAACACTTTAATGGCTAGTGATTTAGTGATGTGTTGTGATCTCGTCTGGTTTATCTGATAAACTAAATACCCCTGGAAATGGCGTTCTAGTCAGATAAGATACTAAGCGGAAGCCTGAAGCCTCGACACGTCAACCTCGCTTGCAGTCAGTCACAAAAATACACAATTGCACGGACAAACACACAATAACCTCCACCCCCGTGTCTCTGCACCCTTCCCCCTCCCCCACCCTGGGCCAGGGCTGGCTGCTCCTGTTGACAGGCTTTTGTTTGGCCCTGCCTCATGGAGCATATGGCAGGTGCCCCTCTCCCTCCCCACCCTTCAACCCCCGGGTTCCCCAGGCAGGCCTGCTGCAGTGTGTGGTGTGTCTTTAAAAAATAAAAATAAAAAAAGACCCTTCTCTGTAACACAAACCGTCAGCCACCCTATTGCAGGTCATCCACAGCCGGTACACACAATGCAACAAACCACACACACACACAACCATTAGAAAACATTCAAACCCACCCACTGAACGCATTCAACCAATGTACCACCAGATCCTACGTAGTTCCAGCTACTAGGCTCCATGTAGCAGGACAGCAGCATGGGACGTGTACAGAATAACACACAGCATAGAACTAAAATGTCAGCAGCCATCTGAGCTCATTGAGAGGGAACAGATAGAGACAATACAATGTTGGAGAAACAACATGATCTGAGCTCAATGAGATTGCGTGAACATAATGCTGTATATCTACTGGAAAGACACCACTTCTGTCCTCATCATGCAACATAGAGTTTAAAATGTAGAGACCACTACACTGTAAAAATAAATAAGAAAAAAATAAAAACTGAGCCAAACTCACTGACTGCTGAGAGAGAGAGATGCCAGAGCGAGAGCAATTGAGTCAAGTCTATGATAATATAAAATAATATGCCATTTAGCAGACGCTTTTATCCAAAGCCACTTACAGTCATGTGTGCATAAAATTTTTTACGTATGGGTGGTCCCGGGGATCGAACCCACTACCCTGGCGTTACAAGCGCCAAGCTCTACCAATTGAGCTACAGAGGACCACTAATGATGTCATTAGTGAGGACAAATAGCTGCTATGCAGAGCAGAGTGTCCAGACTTCAGGGACAGAAGAGAGGGATGCCAGGATGAGTAATGTTGAAGTCACTGGGCCACTGTGCATGGGAACACACACAATGTCTGCATCCCAAATGGCACCCTAGTCCCTATATAGTGCACTACTTTTGACCAGAGCTCATGGGGTGTCTGGACTTTTGGCATCTACGAGCACCATTGAAATGATCCGACAATTCAAAGGGTATGGATTCCTTTAGGAAAAAGGCTTTGTTGAAAGGATGTTAAAATGTATAGACAGACTTTGAACAATAGGTCTCATGTCCCTGTGACTGACTGGGAAGAAGAACTTTCTCTCACAAATGGACTACGGACGAATACCAACACACACAAATACCACAGAACCACAATTTTCTTTACCCGTCTTTCTGTGAATGTCTATGAAAACACACACAAATCAATAGATTACACACATAATCCAACCACAGGGAGAGAGACAGGTTGAGGAAAGAGACCAGAGAGAGAGAGAGAGACCAGAGAGAGAGAGAGAGACCAGAGAGAGAGAGAGAGAGACCAGAGAGAGAGAGAGACCAGAGAGAGAGAGAGAGAGAGACCAGAGAGAGAGAGAGAGAGACCAGAGCGAGAGAGAGACCAGAGAGAGAGAGACCAGAGAGAGAGACCAGAGAGAGAGAGACCAGAGAGAGAGAGAGAGACCAGAGAGAGAGAGAGACCAGAGAGAGAGAGATACCAGAGAGAGAGATACCAGAGAGAGAGAGAGACCAGAGAGAGAGAGAGACGAGAGAGAGAGAGACCAGAGAGAGAGAGAGAGAGAGAGAGAGAGACCAGAGAGATGGCAGAGCGATGCGAGAGAGAGAGACCAGAGAGATGAGAGAGAGTCCAAAGAGATCAGAGAGAGAGAGAGAGATGCGAGAGGGAGACCAGAGAGATGAGAGAGAGAGACCAGAGAGAGAGAGAGACCAGAGAGAGAGAGAGAGAGACCAGAGAGAGAGAGAGAGACCAGAGAGAGAGAGAGAGACCAGAGAGAGAGAGAGAGACCAGGGAGAGAGAGAGAGACCAGAGAGAGAGAGAGAGAGAGAGACCAGAGAGATGAGAGAGAGACCAGAGAGAGAGAGACCAGAGAGAGAGAGACCAGAGAGAGAGAGACCAGAGAGAGAGAGAGAGAGAGAGAGACCAGAGAGAGTGAGAGAGAGAGAGAGACCAGAGAGATGAGAGAGAGACCAGAGAGATGAGAGAGAGACCAGAGAGATGAGAGAGAGACCAGAGAGATGAGAGAGAGACCAGAGAGAGAGAGACGAGAGAGAGAGAGAGAGAGACCAGAGAGATGAGAGAGAGAGAGAGACCAAGAGAGAGAGAGAGAGAGAGAGACCAGAGAGAGAGAGACCAGAGAGAGAGAGAGACCAGAGAGAGAGAGAGAGAGAGAGAGAGAGAGAGAGAGAGAGAGAGAGAGAGAGAGAGAGAGAGAGAGAGAGAGAGAGAGAGAGAGAGAGAGAGAGACCAGAGAGAGAGAGACCAGAGAGAGAGAGAGACCAGAGAGCGATATTACCTATAGGCTAAAGTTCTGACTGTTGAGAGGCACAATGGAGGCAGTGATGAATTAACCCAGCGCAGAAGCCCGTGGAATTTTAACAAAGACAATGTGTGCCTGTCAAAGGCTGAGTACCAAACGGCAACCCTATACCCTATTTAGTGCACTACTTATAGCCAGGGCCTGGGTCAAAAGTAGTGCACTACATTGTGTGCACAATGATTAGGCAAGTCAGTATTTTGACCATATCATCATTATTATGCATATTTCCCAACTCCAAGCTGTATAAACTGGAATGCTTATTGGATTTAAGCATATCAGATGATGTGTATTTGTGTAATGAGGGAGGGTGTGGCCTAAGGAGATCAACACCCTATATCAAGGTGCGTATAATTATTAGGCAGCTTCTTTTCCTCAGGCAAAATGGGCCAAAAAAGAGATTTAACTGACTCTGAAAAGTCAAACATTTTAAAAAGCCTTTCAGAGGGATGCAGCACTCTTGAAATTGCTAAGATATTGGGGCGTGTTCACAGAACCATCAAACGTTTTGTTGCAAATAGTCAACAGGGTCGCAAGAACCGTGTTGAGAAAAAAAGACGCAAATTAACTGCCAAAGATTTCAGAAGAATCAAACGTGAAGCTACCAGGAACCCATTATCCTCCAGTGCTGTCATATTCCAGAACTGCAACCTACCTGGAGTGCCCATAAGTACAAGGTGTTCAGTGCTCAGAGACATGGCCATGGTAAGGAAGGCTGAAACCCGACCACCACTGAACAAGACACATAAGTTGAAACGTCAAGACTGGGCCAAGAAATATCTGAAGACAGATTTAGATAAGGTTTTATGGACTGATGAGATGAGTGACTCTTGATGGACCAGATGGATGGGCCCGTGGCTGGATCAGTAACGGGAACGGAGCTCCACTTCAACTCAGACGCCAGCAAGGTGGAGGTGGGGTACTGGTATGGGCTGGTATTATTAAAGATGAGCTAGTTGGACCTTTTTGGGTTGAAGATGGACTCAAACTCAACTCCCAAACCTACTGCCAGTTTTTAGAAGACACTTTCTTCAAGCAGTGGTACAGGAAAAAGTCTGCATCTTTCAAGAAGACCATGATTTTTTATGCAGGACAATGCTCCATCGCATGCATCGAAGTACTCCACTGCGTGGCTAGCCAGTAAAGGCCTTAAAGATGAAAGAATAATGACATGGCCCCCTTCCTCACCTGACCTAAAACCCTATTGAGAACGTGTGATCCCTTCTTAAAAACTGTGGATTTACGGTGAAGGAAAACAGTACGCCTCTCTGACCAGTGTCTGGGAGGCTGTGGTTGCTGCTGCACAAAAAGTTGATCGTCAACAGATCAAGAAACTGACAGACTCCATGGATGGAAGGCTTATGACTGTTATTGAAAAGAAGGGTGGCTATATTGGTCACTGATTTTTGTTTTTTTGAAATGTCAGAAATGTTTATTTGTAAATGTTGAGTTGTTTGTTTATTATTCTCACTTTAACAGATGAAAATAAACAGGTGAGATGGGGAACTTTTCATTTTGTTGCAGAATAATTCTGCACACTAATACATTTACATTTTAGTCATTTAGCAGACGCTCTTATCCAGAGCGACTTACAGTTAATGCATATATATATATTTTTTTTCATACCCCCTGTGGGAATCAAACCCACAACCCTGGCGTTGCAAACGCCATGCTCTATCAACTGAGCTACATCCCTGCAGGCCATTCCCTCCCCTACCCTGGACGACGCTGGGCCAATTGCGCGCCGCCCCATTGGTCTCCCGGTCGCGGCCGGCTATGACAGAGCCTGGATTCGAACCAGGATCTCTAGTGGCACAGCTAGCACTGCGATGCAGTGCCAGTGCGCACATAGATATTCTCCAAAGAAAGCCAAAACCTCACTTTTACTTTCTTAAATATTCAGGTTTGAGGTTTATTAAACATTTTGGATTGACCGAGAGGAATGTAGTTGTTCAATAATAAAATGAATCCTCAAACGTACAACTTGCCTAATAAATTGTGCACAGTGTATATAGGGAATAGGGTAGCATTTGGGACACACAGAACGAACCCAGCGCAGAGTGCGCATCAGAACTGAAAGCCAGGAGGAACTGAGTACTGAACAACCAACCAACCAGCCAGAGAAGTCCAGTTCAATAACTAGGCCAGATTCCAGCCCCTCAGGATATTAAAACAGCAAACCCAACCAGGACAACCTTGAATCAAACAGGCCTTTCAAGCTTTCATCAATCACACCGAGCTGATCCCTAGAGGAACCTAGCGGGTGGGGGAGGGAAGCAGCGAAGAGAAGAGTCTGACTGTTCTCTCACTGAAAGACACAATCAAAAGACTCCTTAATTCATCTAGTCAGAGAATCCTCTAACAGGGTTTTTGGTCAATACATTTTCATCTTTCCATTTAGTCTTCCAGTGAACTCTACGAGCTCCCCCTAAAAAATCCTCACGCACGTCTCCCCAGTGAGCGGGCCCCGTCCCAGACTCCCAGTTTGATGGCATCATTAGTGTAATTACCCATGATGCTCTGTGTGCTGTGTTAATGTACAGACTCACAGACCAGCAGTTAATCACCACACACACAGACCCAGTTATAGCAACTACTCCTACACAAACTAGGCTACACATAGTAACAGCAGTAGAAGCCTAGATCATGGTATAATCTGACTCCAAGATCACAATCAGCTATCTGACAAAACCCAGGTCCAAGTTTCCTTTTATGTCTTTATTCCTGCTCTAATGGGTTTCATACGCGTTGCTGTGTGGGACATTCATTTTGACCTTGACAGGTGCCACCAGGCATGCCTAAAGCACAGAGGCAAAACCCCCAGACGCGTTATCAAAGGCAGGATCAAAGCTGTGCGAGTGAAGACATACAGACATCTTCACAAAGTCACGGAGACTGGGTTTCTACCTAAACAATGTGAAAAGCCACAGCACCAGAAATGATATACGGTTTTCCAGCCAGCCATCGTCTGGAAACTGGAGTAAATTATAATTAAAAAGGTTCTGGATGGGAACTGAGAGGGTTAGGCTGTGTGTAATAACACAGTTATAACATATCTTATAACCATTCATGACAGTTTTTTTGGAACGTCATTAACATGCTGTGTAATTCCACCGTGTCAGCTGAAGGAAACTGACAGAGCTTTAATTCTGTAAAGACTCATGGTACTTACTGGCGAGGAGCAGGCAGGACAGAGCGATGACGTAGAGCTGTTTGACGGCTACGTCGTAGTGGTCCATGAACAGGTCCAGTAGGTAGACGGCCAGGTGTCTGGCTGTAGGGCACAGCTGGTAGCGGTTAGACAGTATGGCCAGCAGGTCTGCAAAGTACCGACGCATCCCTATCTGAGGGGAGTGGGCCCGGTACACGGGCAGCTTCAACTCCTAGAGGGAGAGGAAGATGGGAGAAAATGAAGAAGGAATGGAGAGGTAGAGGAAGAAAAAGGATGGAGAGAACAAGGTAGCATCAGAGGGAATAGAAACAAGGTGGAGAGTGAGAGAATTCATATAACATAGGTTATAACAAACATAGATGGCCACGTCTGACAATAAAACTACCAGACAGGCCTACACAGTACATTCAAACTACCAGACAGGCCTACACAGTACATTCAAACTACCAGACAGGCCTACACAGTACATTCAAACTACCAGACAGGCCTACACAGTACATTCAAACTACCAGACAGGCCTACACAGTACATTCAAACTACCAGACAGGCCTACACAGTACATTCAAACTACCAGACAGGCCTACACAGTACATTCAAACTACCAGACAGGCCTACACAGTACATTTCCACAGAGAACCCAATTCTACATTTCAGACACATTTCAATTTAGGTCGGGGGGTGAGAGGATGGGGACAGCGTTTCCCATGGTGGCTAAGGGGAGGGGGACAGGAAGTAGTGGTGCCTGTAGGAAGTTGTGGTGGCTATTCAGCATGATAAAATGTCCATTGGGGTGGGGGCAGAGTAGAGGTCTGTTGGGGAAAGGGGGAGCAGCGGGGGGAGCAGCTATTCAGCAGCCCGACTGTCTCGGGGTAGAAACTATTGTCCAGTCAGTTTTAGTCATGATGCTCCTGTACTGCACATGTCTGAGTGATGGAAGCGGGAAGAACAGGACGTGGCTCGGGTGGCTGGGGTCCCTGACAATCTTCTATCATCAGGGACCCCAGCCCTGGTGTTGTAGGTGTCCTGGAGGGCAGGCAGTGTGCACCCAAAGGTGCGTTCGGCTGAGCGTACCTCCCTCTGTAGTGCCTTGCGGTCAGTGGCGGTGCCGTACCAGGCTGTGATGCAGCCGGACAGTATGCTCTCGATGGTGCTCCTGTAGACCACTGAGGGCCCTCGGGGACAGGCCGATTTTCTTCAGCCTCCTGGAGGTTAAAGAGTCACTGTCGTGCCGCCTTCACCGCGGTGTCCGTGTGGTTTGACCATTTCAGCTCCTCTGAGATGTGGGAGCCGAGGAACTTTACATTTTTGACCGTCTCCACGGCAGCCCCTCCTAAAGTCCACAATCAGCTGCTTTGTTTTGCTGACGTTGAGGAAGAGGTTGTTTACCTGGCAACACGCCGTCAGACTGACGTTGAGGAAGAGGTTGTTTACCTGGCAACACGCCGTCAGACTGACGTTGAGGAAGAGGTTGTTTACCTGGCAACACGCCGTCAGACTGACGTTGAGGAAGAGGTTGTTTACCTGGCAACACGCCGTCAGACTGACGTTGAGGAAGAGGTTGTTACCTGGCAACACACCGTCAGACTGACGTTGAGGAAGAGGTTGTTTACCTGGCAACACACCGTCAGAGAGACTAGCTCCTCCCTGTAAGCCATCTCGTCGTTGTTGGTGATCAGGCCTACTACTGTTGCGTGTCGTCAGCGAACTTGATGATGGAGTTGAAACTGAGGCCACGCAGTCGTGGATATACAGGTAGTTCAGGAGAGGACTGAGGACGCATCCTTGTGTGGCCCCCGTGTTGAGGAGGTAATGTTGTCTACCTTCACCACCTGGGGGCGGCCCGTCAGGAAGTCTAGGACCCAGTTACATAGGGAGGAGTTCAGTCCCAGGGCCGTGAGCTTTGCGGTGAGCTTAGACGCCAAGCTGTAGTCGATTAACAGCATCCTCAGATATGCATTCCTCATGTCCAGGTGGGTGAGAGCAGTGTGCAGTGCCATGGCAATTGCGTTGTCAATGGATCTGTCGGGGTGGTAGGCGAATTGGAGAGGGTCGAGTGTGTCGGGGAGAGAGGAGGTGATGTGGTCTTTGATAAGCCTCTCGAAGCACTTCGTGATGAGGGAAGTGAGTGCTACAAGCCGGTAGTCATTCAGTTCAGTTACTTTCCATTTCTTGGGCACAGAGATGATAGTTGACATCTTGAAGCAAGTGGAGATAAAGGCCCGAGCTAGAGCGAGATTGAAAATGTCCAAAAACACAACAGCTAGCTGATCTGCACATGCTCTGTGGGCACGGCTAGGGATGCCCCCTGGGCCGGCAGCCTTGCGAGGGTTAACACGTTTGAATGACAATACATACATCCTCCGTGGAGACCGTAAGTACGTAGCCCTAGTTGTCCTCAGGGGCTCTCCTCGGCAGCTAAGAGTCGTTGTGCTCAAAGCGTGAGAAAAAAAAGGTGTTTAGCTCGTCCGGCAGGGCGGCGTTAGTGTCCGCCACGTGACTGGCTTTCTTTTTGTAATCCGTGATGGTTAGGAGCCCCTGCCACATACGTGTCCGACCCACTGAATTGTTCCTCCACTTTGTCCCTATGCTAATGTCTCGCCCTCTTGCTCGACCTGCGTAGGTCGGATTTATACTGTTTAACCATACAATTGTCCCCGGTCACCTTGCCCTGTTTATAAGCAGCATCTCTCTCCTTCAGTTTCCCGACAAAAAGCTGCCATCAATCCACGTTTTTTTTGATTTGGGTAAGTTTTGAAAGACATCGTCGGTATCACAATAGCTATGCATCTTTTGATGAATCCGGTGACCGAGTCGGCGTATTAATTGATGTTATCCCCAGAGGCAACCTGTAACATATACCAGTCCACGTGATCAAAACAGTCTTGGAGCATGGATTCTGATTGGTCAGACCAACGTTGTACAGACGTGAACACCGGAACTTCTCTCATGTCTTTGTAGGCGGGGAGGAGCAAAATGGAGTCTTGGTCAGATTTGCCGAAAGGAGGACGGGAGATTGCTTTATACTACCTGTGTCGGAAAAGCGTGTAGCGTTGGTCCATTGAGAATCTCTGCGAGTTGGACAGTCAACGTGTTGATAGTAATTCGGGAGCACGGTTCTCAATTTACTTTTGTTAAAGTCCCCAGTGACAATGAACGCTGCCTCCGGGTACATGGTCTCCAGTTTGTTCAGGGTCACAATGAAGATTTTTGAGAGCATTTTTGGTGTCAGTTTGGGGCGTGATGTACACAGCCATGGGGATAATCCCTAAAAACTCTTGGAAGGTAAAAAGGGTGACATTTGATGACCAAGTATGAAAAGTCAGAAGAATAGAAGCCCGCAAGTTCCTGTACGTTTCCCCCGTTACACCACTTGTTACTGGTAAGAGGAGGCGGACAGGGTTCCCCCATTGTGGGTAAGAGGAAGTGGACGGGGGACGGGGGGACATGGTGGTTCAGCAGTAGATAGGATTACGTTTCACCCCTAGCACATCGCCCACTCATGTTCAATTAGCCCCTGGTGTGTCAAAGGACTAAGGGCTCTGGTTAAAAGGAATGCACTGGTGCCATTTTCTCCTCCTAGTCAACCACATAGAATAGGAGGATAGAGGAGCATCACCTGAGCCTTCAGCGTAAAGATGCATTTGACAAGGGAAGAGATAAAAAAACCTTTTTCTCCCGCATGCATTGCCTTTAATGCTTCATGAGTCTGTCTCTATCCTAATACAGGCTTATAAAATGAGGAGTTGTTTTGGTTTTTCAATAAATGCTTTGTTTCTTCTTTATACCCCACATAGATGGAGATTTGATCTAAAAAACAAAAAAACAAGGGCTTAATAATGTGGATTTATTTAATATCAGACTGAGTAGGGGTGGATTAATCTCTTTAAGTAGTGCTGTACCCGTTTGTGGTTTGCTGCTAGGGACACACCAGAAACATCCACCCATACTGAAAACACAGGTTACTATTGTTGACAACAGCAGAGACAGAGAAAGCCTACTTCCCTTCCCTAAGGGTTGTCCAAACAACAAACACTGTCCCACCCGTAAACCTAAACTTTACCGGATACTGACTTGCTGTAGATTGATGAAGAGTGACGCTGTGGTGCCTGTCAGCATGACCAACGTAGTGAGGACCACAATCTACGTCACACGTGTGCCTCACGCATTTAATCTGCGAGTTTCATCTATTGTCTGTTGAGTTTGTTGTATGTCGGCGAAACAGAAACAAATGGTGATCACTAAGGTGATAGGCAGCTAAAGGAATCTCAAGGACAATATAGAACAGTGTTACAATGTGCACACACAGAAACCCCCATAAACACTACCTCCGCCTTGAGTTCTCCTGCCCCCCTCCCTGCGTGTCTTGCCTCTGGTCCATCTGTCTGTCTGGGGGTTCAGCAGTGCAGGGGTGGGGGGCATTGTGGGGAACCGCAGCATAATTAATGCAGTGGAAGGCAGGGGACTCTGGATGCAGAGAGGTGGGGGGGAGCAGACTAGCCTGCTGATGGACTTTAGGGTTTACGTCTGGTCTTTAGAGATAGGGTTTACGTCTGGTATGTAGAGATAGGGTTTACGTCTGGTCTTTAGAGATAGGGTTTACGTCTGGTCTTTAGAGATAGGGTTTACGTCTGGTCTTTAGAGATAGGGTTTACGTCTGGTCTTTAGAGATAGGGTTTACGTCTGGTATTTAGAGATAGGGTTTACGTCTGGTATTTAGAGATAGGGTTTATGTCTGGTATTTAGAGATAGGGTTTACGTCTGGTATTTAGAGATAGGGTTTACGTCTGGTATGTTGTTATGGCTTTCAAAGACACTGGAGAACTTACATGGTGGTCCTCTGTAGCTCAGCTGGTAGAGCACGGCGCTTGTAACGCCAAGGTAGTGGGTTCGATCCCCGGGACCACCCATACACAAAAATGTATGCACGCATGACTGTAAGTCGCTTTGGATAAAAGCGTCTGCTAAATGGCATATTATTATATATTATTACATCAGCATCACTGTTTTTACAGCGACTTTTTTTGTGTTTGGTCTGCAGATTGGTTAAAGGGGTTGGGGGAAATCAGAAGGGAGGCCCTAATCTACATAGCCCCTGGTTACAGACTTCATACCCCCTGGTTACAGACTTCATACCCCCTGGTTACAGACTTCATACCCCCTGGTTACAGACTTCATACCCCCTGGTTACAGACTTCATACCCCCTGGTTACAGACTTCATACCCCCCTGGTTACAGACTTCATACCCCCTGGTTACAGACTTCATACCCCCTGGTTACAGACTTCATACCCCCTGGTTACAGACTTCATACCCCCTGGTTACAGACTTCATACCCCCTGGTTACAGACTTCATATCCCCCTGGTTACAGACTTCATACCCCCTGGTTACAGACTTCATACCCCCTGGTTACAGACTTCATACCCCCTGGTTACAGACTTCCAACTCATAGTGAGTCAGACACGAGCAAATCAAATGGACTGTGTGTTAGGCTAAGCAACGACTTGTAATGAGACTGCCCTACTGTAACAGAGCGTGGGCAGCTGCCTGCGACAGTGCCATCTACTATCCAAATACTCCCCCTACACGTGACGTGTGCGTGGACACACTCCATATTGTTCTTCCTATGTAGAATCAAATTAGCTATGATATTTCTTGCTCCCTATATGAGGATGGCAGTCCAGTGACAGATGCTGCCATTAAAAAAAGGTCCACACAGTAAAAAAAAAATATATCATCAAGCTGGAGTTTAGCCTAATTACGGCATCAGCCAATTAATGAGCCTCAACCCTTGTGTAATCTAAATTAGATCATGTTCAAATAGATGACAGTCATGTAATTATATCCATCTGCCAGCATTAACTACAGTATATAGAATATAGAAGCTAAATATAGAAGTTGAGGAGTGGCTATCAAGTCACTCTACTGGCTTGGATCTTTATTTTCACCGATGCACTACATTATGTTAACAAGAAAACATACATTTTACATTTAAGCCACTAAGCAGAAACTCTTATCCAGAGCAACTTACAGTTAGTGAGTGCATACAATTTATTTATAAAAAAAATAACAATAAAATCATACTGGCCCCCCGTGGGAATCGAACCCACAACCCTGGTGTTGCAAATGCCATGCTCTACCAACTGAGCTACACGGGACCTACAGGAGCATTTAGGGTTAAGTGCCTTGCTCAAGGGCACATGAGATTTTTCACCTAGTCGGCTTGGGAATTCAAACCAGCGACCTTTTGGTTACTGGCCCAACGCTCTTAACCGCTAGACTACCTAGATTAGTTGTCGTCTTTTTCAGGTTATGATGCATTTAAGCACAGGTGAACTGCAGGCCACCAGACTCAAAGCTTTCTCCCTGGCATTGAGAACATCCCCAAAAATACAAATTTCACCATGCAGTTGATATTCTTATCACATGAGGTGATAAGAGGAAAGTGGAACTCAGGGAATGAACCAAGGAGATCCAGAGAACTGGATTCATAGAATTAGAATCGGAATTCAGAATTCAATTCATTCTAAATTCTATGAATTCTGATTCTATGACTGGCTGGTCTTACCTTGATGCGGAGGGACTGATGGATATCCCCTGCTAGCTGTCCTTTCCACCATTGTAACTCCCTTTCCATCTTTCCCATTCAGAAAAGGCCACAAGGATGAAGTTCAAACCTGCAGACACACAGCAATGTGGGCTCAGTCAAGAGACATCCTGGCTGTATGCCACATGTTATGGTTGTTGGTGTCTGATCACAACTTTAGGTATTTGACATCAAAAGGATAAGGACTTCTGGAATAAATTGTTTGAACAAAATTGTAATATCCTTTATTCATACTGGTGATTAAAAATCAATTTGCAAATAAAAAAAATAAGTGTTGATTTCTAGGGAAAAAACATTGTATCCTTTCTATTAATTTGCAATTTGAATGTATAAAAAAAATCTGCAGTTAAAGATCAACATTTGATTTTTTTTAAATAAACCACATAGGCTAAATAAAACATCCAATAGCCTTTCGAAATGTTTAAAATTCAAAATTCTGGAAAACTATTCAAAATAGTCGGCTGCTCTTTTGAAAACTAAAAAATGGAATTGAGTTTCCCCCATGACCATCTGTACAGTAAGCATTGGTCACCGGCACCGCATAGCCCTTGATCATTCATGACTCTCATTACATTACACATAAGAGTCATTGATGAGGGGTTGTTTGTTAAGAGCCCTGACGCTCGGTCTGAACATTAACATGCATCGCTTGCGGTACGGTTTTGGAAGCATAAGGACCTTATCTTCATATCTGCGAGAAATAATAATAATTTTTACAAAAGTTCCATTGATACACACCTTTATAGGGCTAGGGTTCCCACACCGCCATATTTCCGTGTTACAGCGCTTGTTTACAGTATACAGACAGAAGACTACCTGTGCTAAATAGCTATCTGAGTCTCCAAACCTGTGTTTAAACGGAAGACAGACGCCAAACATGTCACTGTAAAATACTGTTGACTGTAACAACTGTGTTAAAACCGGTTAAAAACAGTGTATTTTGCATTTGTTAAATTATTTTGATGTGATTAAAGTATAAGGCTCTGTTTTTCTAGAACCGTACCGCAATTGAGGATCGATTTCAGAGCCAATTCGCCCTTTAAACAGAGCATGCAAGGTCCTTTGGACTAAGGAATAACGTTAGGCTCCTTTAGTCCAATATTAGGCTATGGCAATGCACTGTAATACATTCCCCATGCAAGTGGGTGTGATTTAAATGTCCTGCAGTGGAAAAAAAAAATACGTGGGAATTATAGCGCTGGGGTAACAAAGTAACTTTTTTGTAGGCCGAACAACACATTTATACTTTGTCACAAATCTGCTAAGAGAAAAAACAATACGTCTCGCTCACTTAGCAGTGTCAACACCACGAGACAGTTTCTACAACAGTGTTTTTTTAACAGAAAAGTAGACCACCCTTATGGTTCTAATACTATTTTATTTATCGGCCTATACCTCAAACTTAGACAAAGATCACACCTGACTATTGACAGCATTAAATCCTTGATACACACATTTAGTAAACTTTTAGATTCGCAAAATGTCCATGATCGCATGTGCCGCTCACCCTCTCCGACAGGAATGCCCACAGACCTCTTTGTTTCACTCCGACATCCTGAATGTAGAATTCCTCTTTGGGAAGTTTTGTAATATCCTCCGTACCGGCGAAAAGCGACGACTGTTTCCGTTATTCAGTTGACAAAGTAACAACGCTTCAGAACAGTTTAATTCAACTGTTTTCTCGTCTGTTTACACTTTTACAAAGATTTTTCCACAGCTCCTCGTTCAACAAAGTGGTTCGCTTCCCCAGCTGCTGTAGCCGTCGGCGAAGAGCTCGTGAACTTGCGTACGCGAAAGACCGGTGTGAGACGGGAAATGTAGTCCAAGAACCCATGACTAAAATGGGCTAATTATGGCAATAACTCATTTTCTAATTGATTTCAATTAAACTAAACATGTCTCTCTTAGATATGAAAAACTTCACAAACACTGGCATTTTAAAAACGGATAGTGCTGTAGAGATGATTAAATCACGTTTTTATTGCAAATCACTATCAACTTTCTCAAGTGGCATGTGTGTAAAAACGTTTTCCTTTAGCACATTGTAAAATGTACTATAATATGATTTATAGCACAAAATAAACCATTTTAATTACATGTAACACGGTTAGTGCATTCTCATTTAATTTAGACAGAGTGGGATAGTTGCATGTAGGAACATTTCCATATTGCTGAATATAAACAGCACCCAAAAAATTGTAATGTGAAAATAAAATCCTTTCACTCATTTCCCTCCACCATTACCAATCCAATCCATAACATGCAATGCAATTCTGTTTATACACTGAACAAAAATATAAACACAACATGAAACAATTTCAAAAGATTTTACGGAGTTACAGTTCATATAATGAAATCAGTGAATTGAAATCAATTAATTAGGTCCTAATCTATGGATTTCACATGACTGGGAAGGCACATATGCATCTGTTGGTCACAGATACCTTTAAAAAAAAAAGGTAGGGGTGTTGATCAGAAAACCAGTCAGTATCTGGTGTTACCAGCATTTGCGTCATGCAGCGCGACACATCTTCTTTCGCATAGAGTTTATCAGGCTGTTGATTGTGCCCTGTAGAATGTTGTCCAACTCCTCTTCAATGGCTGTGCGAAGTTGCTGGATATTGGCAGGAACTGGAACACGCTGTCGTACACGTCGATCCAGAGCATCCCAAACATGCTCAATGGGTGACATGTTTGGTGAGTATGCAGGCCATGGAAGAACTGGGACATTTTCAGCTTCCAGGAATTGTGTACAGATCCTTGCAACATGGGGCCATGCATTATCATGCTAAAACATGAGGTGATGGCGGCGGATGAATGGCATGACAATGGGCCTCAGGATCTCATCACGGTATCTCTGTGCATTCAAATTGCCATCGATAAAATGCAATTGTGTTCGTTGTCCGTAGCTTATGCCTGCCCATACCATAACCCCACCACCACCATGGGGCACTCTGTTCACAACGCTGACATCAGCAAACTGCTCACCCACACGACGCCATGTACGCTGTCTGCCATCTGCCCGGTACAGTTGAAACCGGGATTCATCCGTGAAGAACACACTTCTCCAGCGTGCCAGTGGCCATTGAAGATGAGCCGCAGTCAGGTCAAGACCCTGGTGAGGACGACGAGCACGCAGATGAGCTTTCCTGAGACAGTTTCTGACAGTTTGTGCAGAAATTCATCGGTTGTGCAAACCCACACTTTCATCAGCTGTCCGGGTGGCTGGTCTCAGACGTTCCCGCAGGTGAAGAACCCATATGTGGAGGTCCTGGGCTGGAGTGGTTACACGTGGTCTGCGGTAGTGAAGATGGTTGGACATACTGCCAAATTCTATAAAACGACGTTGGAGGAGGCTGATGGTAGAGAAATGAACATTAAATCTCTGGCAACAGCTCTGGTGGACATTCCTGCAGTCAGCATGCCAATTGCACGCTCAATCAAAACTTAAGACATCTGTGGCATTGTGTTGTGTGACAAAACTGCACATTTTAGAGTGGCCTTTTATTGTCCCCAGCACAAGGTGAACCTTTGTAATGATCATGCTGTTTAATCAGCTTCTTGACATGCCACACCTGTCAGGTGGATGGATTATCTTGGCAAAGTATAAACGCTCACTAACAAATTTGTGCACAAAATTTGAGAGAAATAAGCTTTTTGTGCGTATGGAACATTTCTGGGATCTTTTATTCAGCTCATGAAACCAACACTTTACATGTTGCGTTTATATTTTCATTCAGTATAAATACTAAGCAATGAGTATTAGCTGGGCAACAGATGACTCAGTGCCACCTGGTGTCAATATAGGGCATAGCTTTTTCAATAATATGCAAAGATAATACAGTAGGCCTATTACAATTCACTTTTAGAGAACATTTTATCATTGACCAAACTGAGTATAAATAGGCTGAACTATGATTGCAATGATGACAGGTAGAAGTTTCTTCCCAAATGGACAAGGAAGCAAAAGCAGGTGCCGTTGTAGTTCAACCCATCAGGATGAAGGTGATGAATCCTCATTGGTACTCCTGGTTTGCGTAGATCAGGAACCCAGTAAAACAGACTATCTGTCCAGAACGGGTCATAGAATAGCCCATTCTATTCCGAGTAGAAGATCTGCAGCCAAACATGGTCCTGACGCTCTAACTGGAGAACCGTGGAACCGGACGCCACATCGTGGTTCCCAGTGTTGGCGTCAAACGTCTTTTGATCTTGTACTGCCCGTTGTGCACCAGCCCGATCGCCAAGTGCTTGTTGGCCAGTGTGATGTCATAAGTGAAGTAGTAGACTCCTGGGACAGAGCAGACAAACTTCCCGGTCGTGGCGTTGTACTGGTTCCCCTCGTTCAGTAGAATCCATTTGAACCGGATCGGGAGACGCTCTTTGGGGTAACTCTTGGTCATGGCAGAGAAGGCGGAGCAGGCTGAGTTGGTGCCGCAGTTACAGCCCCCAGGAGCCCCTGTCTCACCCGTGTCCCCTGTCTCCCCCTTGGTTAATTGACATGCATTCAAATGCATAATGTGTTGTTTACAAACCAAAACACAGAGTAAACTTTGCTGAAAAATACAGTTGAACAACAAAGAATGTTAGCTACAGTGGGGAAAAAAAGTATTTAGTCAGCCACCAATTGTGCAAGTTCTCCCACTTAAAAAGATGAGAGAGGCCTGTAATTTTCATCATAGGTACACGTCAACTATGACAGACAAATTGAGAATTTTTTTCTCCAGAAAATCACATTATAGGATTTTTAATGAATTTATTTGCAAATTATGGTGGAAAATAAGTATTTGGTCACCTACAAACAAGCAAGATTTCTGGCTCTCACAGACCTGTAACTTCTTCTTTAAGAGGCTGCTCTGTCCTCCACTCGTTACCTGTATTAATGGCACCTGTTTGAACTTGTTATCAGTATAAAAGACACCTGTCCACAACCTCAAACAGTCACACTCCAAACTCCACTATGGCCAAGACCAAAGAGCTGTCAAAGGACACCAGAAACAAAATTGTAGACCTGCACCAGGCTGGGAAGACTGAATCTGCAATAGGTAAGCAGTTTGGTTTGAAGAAATCAACTGTGGGAGCAATTATTAGGAAATGGAAGACATACAAGACCACTGATAATCTCCCTCGATCTGGGGCTCCACGGAAGATCTCACCCCGTGGGGTCAAAATGATCACAAGAACGGTGAGCAAAAATCCCAGAACCACACGGGGGGACCTAGTGAATGACCTGCACAGAGCTGGGACCAAAGTAACAAAGCCTACCATCAGTAACACACTACGCCGCCAGGGACTCAAATCCTGCAGTGCCAGACGTGTCCCCCTGCTTAAGCCAGTACCTGTCCAGGCCCGTCTGAAGATTGCTAGAGTGCATTTGGATGATCCAGAAGAGGATTGGGAGAATGTCATATGGTCAGATGAAACCAAAATAGAACTTTTTGGTAAAAACTCAACTCGTCGTGTTTGGAGGACAAATAATGCTGAGTTGCATCCAAAGAACACCATACCTACTGTGAAGCATGGGGGTGGAAACATCATGCTTTGGGGCTGTTTTTCTGCAAAGGGACCAGGACGACTGATCCGTGTAAAGGAAAGAATGAATGGGGCCATGAGTGAAAACCTCCTTCCATCAGCAAGGGCATTGAAGATGAAACGTGGCTGGGTCTTTCAGCATGACAATGATCCCAAACACACCGCCCGGGCAACAAAGGAGTGGCTTCGTAAGAAGCATTTCAAGGTCCTGGAGTGGCCTAGCCAGTCTCCAGATCTCAACCCCATAGAAAATCTTTGGAGGGAGTTGAAAGTCCGTGTTGCCCAGCGACAGCCCCAAAACATCACTGCTCTAGAGGAGATCTGCATGGAGGAATGGGCCAAAATACCAGCAACAGTGTGTGAAAACCTTGTGAAGACTTACAGAAAACGTTTGACCTGTGTCAACAAAGGGTATATAACAAAGTATTGAGAAACTTTTGTTATTGACCAAATACTTATTTTCCACCATAATTTGCAAATAAATTCATAAAAAATCCTACAATGTGGTTTTCTGGATTTTTTTTTTCATTTTGTCTGTCATAGTTGACGTGTACCTATGATGAAAATTACAGGCCTCTCTCATCTTTTTAAGTGGGAGAACTTGCACAATTGGTGGCTGACTAAATACTTTTTTTCCCCACTGTATGTCTTCATCGAAATTGCATATCATTGTCGTTCAACTATAAAACATTTACATTACATTTACGTCATTTAGCAGACGCTCTTATCCAGAGCGACTTACAGTTAGTGCATACATTATTCTTTTTTATTTTCATACTGGCCCCCCGTGGGAAGCGAACCCACAACCCTGGCGTTGCAAACGCCATGCTCTACCAACTGAGCTACCTCCCTGCCGGCCATTCTCTACCCTACCCTGGACGACGCTGGGCCAATTGTGCGCCGCCCCATTGGTCTCCCGGTTGCGGCCGGCTACAGCAGAGCCTGGATTCGAACCAGGATCTCTAGTGGCACAGCTAGCACTGCGGTGCCTTAGACCACTGCGCCACTCGGGAAAACAAAGTGTTGTGCGTAATGGAGAGTTTCTCTAGATCTCGCACACATTATGCCATCGTTAGGGAAAATGCTGAAAGAATAGAGAAAGAGAAAACATATCGGCTACTCACCAACTAAAGAGGTCAACTTGATAAACAGCAGCATTTATATGGGTTATCCAACCCTTCAGTTCCACAGAACGGAAGCACAACCTTAACCCCTAAATAATACTCCAATGTCAGGTCGAAATACT
This sequence comes from Coregonus clupeaformis, assembly GCF_020615455.1. Classification (NCBI taxonomy): domain Eukaryota; kingdom Metazoa; phylum Chordata; class Actinopteri; order Salmoniformes; family Salmonidae; genus Coregonus; species Coregonus clupeaformis. Next base: position 2,174,812 of record NC_059194.1, read on the forward strand.
CTCTGACGTGCAGCATTGTAAAGAAATCCTGTGTATTTTAACCCCAAACGCAAAACATGAACATCCACCCTGTTTCAGCAATAGTTCTCTCTCTGTCAACAAATACTTTCACCATGAGGTAATTAGTTTCAACCAACCAGTTATTGTGGGAAATTTTATCAGACACTTGGAGATTCCCTAGGCTCGTGATTGATTGACAGCTTTGGACAGTTGTGCCAAGGGGCCAAATTGCATTAAGGGATGTTTTGATAGGCGTTATACAATCAACTTATCAGGTTCTCATCATAACATGAGAAATCAGAAAAAAACAAACATCATACAAGGCAGCCCCATGCAGAAACTTAGTTGAACTGAGTAGAAGTGCACTGTGAGGATTACCAGATGTGTCCAGACAAAGTGACAAGAACCGGAGAAAACCCATCAAAATCTCACACATGGAAGAAGAGAGTGAAGCACTGTTTGCAATGTTTCACAGAATAAAACCACGACATTAACTAAATAAAATACATGATGAAGTTGTGATTAAGAAACGGTTAATGTAGAACTATCCCAGAGAGATGGGGACCATTGAACAACGACATTTATGGTTTGTGAATCAGAAGATGGAAGATTTTTTATTTAATTTTTTAAGATGGAAGATGATGCATGTAGAGGTGTGTCTCTCTCCCCCCTGTCCTGTTTTAGGTTCCACTGATGAGACAAGCACAAACCCATACCAGACATGGGCCAAGCTAAATATTTTAGCAGCAACCATTTGTCTGCAGTGCTTGGCACGTCTTAGGCACCAAAAGTGTTAGCCAACTTATTTTCTTTACGCAGCACCTACATCACCCATCCTTTCAGTGATATGATGCGTCGTCTTAATTTTCAGTGCATATTAAGATAAAATAATTCACAAACAGAATGGGATTATAATTTTGGTTTTCTATAAAAATGTCTTTATTCCACCAAATGTCTATGAGATAACCAAGGGAAGTCATTATTTTTATTGGATAAATGGTCGTTTGAAAGTTCAAAATGCATTCTATATTTACAAATATGAAAGAAAATCACATTCTACCACATTGATAGACTTAATAATAAAAGGACTACAATGATGTTATGGGGAAAAGTAGGAGAGGGTAGGGTAGAGGTATAGGGGTGGGAGGGTAGGATAGGGGGTGGGAGGGTAGGGTAGAGGTATAGGGGTGGGAGGGTAGGGTAGAGGTATAGGGGGTGGGAGGGTAGGGTAGAGGTATAGGGGGTGGGAGGGTAGGGTAGGGGTATAGGGGTGGGAGGGTAGGGTAGGGGTATAGGGGTGGGAGGGTAGGGTAGGGGTATAGGGGGTGGGAGGGTAGGGGTCTAGGGGTGGGAGGGTAGGGTAGGGGTATAGGGGTGGGAGGGTAGGGTAGGGGTATAGGGGTGGGAGGGTAGGGTAGAGGTATAGGGGTGGGAGGGTAGGGTAGAGGTATAGGGGTGGGAGGGTAGGGTAGGGGTATAGGGGTGGGAGGGTAGGGGGTATAGGGGTGGGAGGGTAGGGTAGAGGTATAGGGGTGGGAGGGTAGGGTAGAGGGTATAGGGGTGGGAGGGTAGGGGTATAGGGGTGGGAGGGTAGGGGTATAGGGTGGAGGGTAGGATAGGGGTGGGAGGGTAGGGTAGAGGTATAGGGGTGGGAGGGTAGGGTAGAGGTATAGGGGTGGGAGGGTAGGGTAGAGGTATAGGGGTGGGAGGGTAGGGTAGGGGTATAGGGGTGGGAGGGTAGGGTAGGGGTATAGGGGTGGGAGGGTAGGGTAGGGGTATAGGGGTGGGAGGGTAGGGGTCTAGGGGTGGGAGGGTAGGGTAGGGGTATAGGGGTGGGAGGGTAGGGTAGGGGTATAGGGGTGGGAGGGTAGGGTAGAGGTATAGGGGTGGGAGGGTAGGGTAGAGGTATAGGGGTGGGAGGGTAGGGTAGGGGTATAGGGGTGGGAGGGTAGGGTAGGGGTATAGGGGTGGGAGGGTAGGGTAGAGGTATAGGGGGTGGGAGGGTAGGGTAGAGGTATAGGGGTGGGAGGGTAGGGTAGAGGTATAGGGGTGGGAGGGTAGGGTAGGGGGTATAGGGGTGGGAGGGTAGGGTAGGGGTATAGGGGTGGGAGGGTAGGGTAGGGGTATAGGGGTGGGAGGGTAGGGTAGAGGTATAGGGGTGGGAGGGTAGGGGTAGAGGTATAGGGGTGGGAGGGTAGGGTAGGGGTATAGGGGGTGGGAGGGTAGGGTAGAGGTATAGGGGTGGGAGGGTAGGGTAGAGGTATAGGGGTGGGAGGGTAGGGTAGGGGTATAGGGGTGGGAGGGTAGGGTAGAGGTATAGGGGTGGGAGGGTAGGGGTATAGGGGTGGGAGGGTAGGGGGTATAGGGGGTGGGAGGGTAGGGTAGAGGTATAGGGGTGGGAGGGTAGGGTAGAGGTATAGGGGTGGGAGGGTAGGGTAGAGGTATAGGGGTGGGAGGGTAGGGTAGAGGTATAGGGGTGGGAGGGTAGGGTAGGGGTATAGGGGTGGGAGGGTAGGGTAGGGGTATAGGGGTGGGGTATGCTGTAGGTAGAGGGTAGACTGTAGGTAGGGGTGAGCGTAGAGTATGGGGTTGTCACTATCACTCGATCACTGTCCCAGCTCCAGGAAGTTGGCCATGGGGTCGTCACTGACTATCACTGTCCCAGCTCCAGGAAGTTGGCCATGGGGTCGTCTTCCCTGGAGCGTTTCATCCTGAAGGCCTCCATCTCCTCCTCCGTGGGCTCCTTGATCTCCTGCAGGCAGTTGTACTTCCTCTTCCTCTCATCCACCTTCATCATCTCCTCGACCTGCTTCAGACGCACTTCCTCTGCAGCCAGGGCCTGGGGAGAGCGAGGGAGGGGTGAGAGAGAGAGAGAGAGAGAGAGAGGTGGTGAGGGAGGGAGGGATTGGAGTGAGAGAGGGGGAGGTAGGAGGATGAGAGAGAGGGAGGTAAGAGGAAGGTTTTGGGGGTGAGATATAGTCAGGTTGGAGCACACACACAGGCAAAGGGGACTGACATGTACATAAACACACAGACATGCACATATCAAAGCAAAGAAGTCAAAGTTCACCTTGTTCAGTTTCTGTTTCTTCTCCTCCTCAGAGTCGCTGCTGTCTGAGCCGTGCTTCTTCTTCTCTTCTTCTCCTCTTTTCAGCTTCTCCCTGGGCATCTCCAGTAGTCTTCGGCTTCTCCTCAAGTCCCTCCTCAAACGGAACACAGGCCAAGGAGATCTATAGGGGGAGACACCTGTCAATCATTTCATCCCCCCAAAAAACTTCAGTGTTTATAATTGACTACGGAAATCACATTACCCAAAGGCTCAAACACGATTGATGATTAGTAGAATACGGACCGTAGTTTTGATGCCAGCCTCTCCGGTGCAGTAGCTCTGTTTGACCATGGAGTGGCAGCACTTGAAGCCCCAGCAGCCTTCTCTCCAGTAGAACCCACAGATACACTGCAAGGCAAAAACACAGAAACCCCTGTAAGTATGCTTATTTGAACAGATGCTACTGTACAGCCTTTAATACTGTCCTTTACTCTTTTTTATTTGGCACAGTTCTTTATTATTGTAATTTATTTTATTTTACCCCTTTGTGCTCACCTATTTTGTGGTATCCGATTTGTAGTTACAGTCTTACAGTTCCATCGCTGCAACTCCCGTACGGACTCGGGAGAGGCAAAGGTCGAGAGCCGTGCGTCCTCCGAAACACAACCCCGCCAAGCTGCACTGCTTCTTGACACAATGCCCGCTTAACACGGAAGCCAGCCGCACCAACGCCGTACACCTGGCGACCGTGTCAGCGTGCACTGCGCCCGCCACAGGAGTCGCTAGTGTGCTATGGGACAATAATATCCCTGTCGGCCAAACCTAACTTGGACGACGCTGGGCCAATTGTGCGCCGCCCCATGGGTCTCCCGGTCGCGGCCGGCTGCGACAGAGCCTGGATTCGAACCAGGATCTATAGTGGCACAGCCTTCGACCACTGCGCCACTCGAGAGGCCAGTTGGCACAGTTCTTGAACACTCCAAATTGTTATTGTCTGACTGGAGACTATTCTGACTGTGCTCATCTCTACGGGGTTAGTCAGTTCTAGAAGCCTGGATGAGTATGTCCTCTTCGTATTTGGAGCGTGCCACAGCCTTCTCCTGTCCCTTCAGCACGGCACCGTGAGATGATTGACAGTTGTCTCCCCCACGTAGTCCTCAGTCTGGGCCAGAAGCAGCTCTCTGGGGGGGGGGGGCATCAGGTGCTCCTCACCCCCGTACTGAGACACACACAGTTAGAACACACAGGAATAACAGTTCTAACACACAGGAATAACAGTTATTCAATAGGACCATCAATGAACAAAAACGAATGAAACAGTTATTCAATTATACCATTAACTACTGTATGACAGGGTTGGGGTCAATTCCAATTTAATTTGAAATTCCAATTCAATTCTTGAATTCACTCATGAAGTGAATAATTTACATTGAATTCAATTCGAATTTCAACTATCTTTAAGTTATGGAATTGGAATTAGACTTGTTTGGACTGTTTGGGTTGGAATAGTAAAAACATTTAATCTTTGGAATTGAAATTCAATATTTGTACATTTCCCAGTTAAAGGAATTAATGCACTTAGTATCAAAAATGGACAACAGGGTTTGTTTTTAATTATTTAAACGTGTATTTCTTTATTTCAAGTATATTAGGCAGTCTAAACAGTGACTGAACAGTGAGGGGATTGAATTTGAGGAATTGTTGGGGTAATATTGAATTGGGAATTGAATTCCTGGAATTTACCTAACATTGGTATTGAGAGGAATTTAATTATTTCAATTCAAAGACTGACCTGAAATTATAATTGAATTAAATAGAATTTACAAGGAATGGGAATTGAATTAGAATTGAATGAGTGGAATTAATCCAAACCCTGCTGTATGAGGAACTTCAATTCATGTTTATTACATTGATGACACTTATGGGCTACACAACTTTCTGCATGCAGTTTATTGAAATCCTAGGTCTCTAATGACAAAAAAGAGGCTGGTGAGGACGCAGTGCAGTGTATTTATTCTGTACCTTATCCAGGATAGTCTCCTTCTGTTTGTCCTTGAAATCCTCCTTTTTGACCGGTCTGGTCTGCAGAGTATGCTTCGCAAGCGTTCCCGGAAGTCTTGCGATGTTGGGTCTCTGTGTTTAGAAACTCTGTGAAATGAATGTAAATCAGGAAGAAAAACCAGTTGGGTTGTGGGCAGGAAAGAGAGTGTGTGACTCACGCTGTGTCTGGGCCATGGTGGGGGGGTGGGGTAAGAATGATTACTTTATACTATTCCAGGTATTCCTTAAAGAGGTAGGGTTTCAAGTGTCTCCGGAAGGTGGTCAGTGACTCCGCTGTCCTGGCGTCGTGGGGGAGCTTGTTCCACCATTGGGGTGCCAGAGCAGCGAAGAGTTTTGACTGGGCTGAGCGGGAACTGTGCTTCCGCAGAGGTAGGGGAGCTAGCAGGCCAGAGGTGGATGATCGTAGTGCCCTCGTTTGGGTGTAGGGTCTGATCAGAGCCTGAAGGTAAGGAGGTGCCGTTCCCCTCACAGCTCCGTAGGCAAGCACCATGGTCTTGTAGTAGATGCGAGCCTCAACTGGAAGCCAGTGGAGTGTGCGGAGGAGCGGGGTGACATGAGAGAACTTGGGAAGGTTGAACACCAGACGATTTGTTTTGCACGGCGGAGCCCAGCCAACAGCGAGTTGCAGTAATCCAGACGGGAGATGACAAGTGCCTGGATTAAGACCTGTGCCGCTTTCTGTGTAAGGTAGGGTCGTACTCTGCGAATGTTGTAGAGCATGAACCTGCAGGATCGGGTCACCACATTGATGTTAGCGGAGAACGACAGGGTGTTGTCCAGGGTCACGCCAAGGTTCTTTGCACTCTGGGAGGAGGACACAATGGAGTTGTCAACCGTGATGGCGAGATCATGGAGCGGGCAGTCCTTCCCCGGGAGGAAGAGCAGGTCCGTCTTGCCGAGGTTCAGCTTGAGGTGGTGATCCGACATCCACACTGATACGTCTGCCAGACATGCAGAGATGCGATTCGCCACCTGGTTATCAGAAGGGGGAAAGGAGAAAATGAATTGTGTGTCGTCTGCGTAGCAATGATAGGAGAGACCATGTGAGGATATGACAGAGCCAAGTGACTTGGTGTATAGAGAGAATAGGAGAGGGCCTAGAACTGAGCCCTGGGGGACACCAGTGGTGAGAACACGTGGGGCGGAGACAGATTCTCGCCACGCCACCTGGTAGGAGCGATCTGTCAGGTAGGACGCAATCCAAGAGTGAGCAGCGCCAGAGATGCCCAACTCGGAGAGGGTGGAGAGGAGGATCTGATGGTTCAGCATCAAAGGCAGCGGATAGGTCTAGAAGGATAAGAGCAGAGGAGAGAGAGTTAGCTTTAGCAGTGCGGAGAGCCTCCGTGACACAGAGAAGAGCAGTCTCAGTTGAATGACCAGTCTTGAAACTTGACTGGTTTGGATCAAGAAGGTCATTCTGAGAGAGATAGCAGGAGAGTTGGCTAGAGACAGCACGCTCAAGAGTTTTGGAGAGAAAAGAAAGAAGGGATACTGGTCTGTAGTTGTTGACATCGGAGGGATCGAGTGTAGGTTTTTTGAGGAGGGGTGCAACTCTCCTCAAAAAGGGACATGGTCAGCGGTCAAGGATGAGTTGATGAGCGAGGTGAGGTAAGGGAGAAGGTCTCCGGCAATGGTCTGGAGAAGAGAGGAGGGGATAGGGTCAAGTGGGCAGGTTGTTGGGCGGCCGGCCGTCACAAGTCGCAAGATTTCATCTGGAGAGAGAGGGGAGAAAGAAGTCAAAGCATAGGGTAGGGCAGTGTGAGCAGGACCAGCGGTGTCATTTGACTTAATAAATGAGGATCGGATGTCGTCAACCTTCTTTTCAAAATGGTTGACGAAGTCATCCACAGAGAGGGAGGAGGGAGGGGGAGGAGGAGGAGGATTCAGCAGGGAGGAGAAGGTGGCAAAGAGCTTCCTAGGGTTAGAGGCAGAGGCTTGAAATTTAGAGTGGTAGAAAGTGGCTTTAGCAGCCGGAAACAGAGGAAGAGAATGTAGAGAGGTGGGAGTGAAAAGATGACAGGTCCGCAGGGAGTCTAGTTTACCTCCATTTCCGCTCGGCTGCCCGGAGCCCTCTTCTGTGAGCTTGCAATGAGTCGTCAAGCCACGGAGCAGGAGGGGAGGACCGAGCCGGCCGGGAGGATAGGGGACATAGAGAGTCAAAGGATGCAGAAAGGGAGGAGAGGAGGGTTGAGGAGGCAGAATCAGGAGATCAGAGGGAGAAGGATTTAGCAGAGGGAAGAGATGATAGGATGGAAGAGGAGAGGGTACGGGAGAGAGAGAGCGAAGGTTGCGACGGCACATTACCATCTGAGTAGGGGCAGAGTGAGTAGTGTTGGAGGAGAGTGAGAGAGAAAAGGATACAAAGTAGTGGTCGGAGACTTGGAGGGGAGTAGCAGTGAGATTAGTAGAAGAACAACATCTAGTAAAGATGAGGTCAAGCGTATTGCCTGCCTTGTGAGTAGGGGGGGACGGTGAGAGGGTGCGGTCAAAAGAGGAAAGAAGTGGAAAGAAGGAGGCAGAAAGAAATGAGCCAAAGGCAGACGTAGGGAGGTTAAAGTCACCCAGAACTGTGAGGGGTGAGCCATCCTCAGGAAAGGAACTTATCATGGCGTCAAGCTCATTGATGAACTCTCCAAGGGAACCTGGAGGGCGATAAATGACAAGGATATTAAGCTTGAATGGGCTAGTGACTGTGACAGCATGGAATTCAAACGAGGAGATAGACAGATGGATCAGGGGAAAAAGAGATAATGTCCACTTGGGAGAGATGAGGATTCCTGTGCCACCGCCGCGCTGACCAGATGCTCTCGGGGTATGCGAGAACACATGGTCAGAGCGAGGAAAGAGCAGTAGGAGTAGCAGTGTTTTCTGTGGTAATCCATGTTTCCGTCAGCGCCAAGAAGTCGAGGGACTGGAGGGTAGCATAGGCTGAGATGAACTCTGCCTTGTTGGCCGCAGAACGGCAGTTCCAGAGACTGCAGGAGACCTGGAACACCACGTGGGTCGTGCGCGCAGGGACCACCAGATTAGAGTGGCAGCAGCCACGCGGCGTGAAGCGTTTGTATGGCCTGTGCAGAGAGGAGAGAACAGGGATAGACAGACACATAGTTGACAGGCTACAGAAAAAGGCTAAAATAATGCAAAGGAGATCGGAATTAAATGAACTAAACATCTGGGAAAGCGAGAGAGCGGGGCCTCCCTCACTTACGTTTCACTGAAACACTCAAATATAACTCTCCCAACTTCCACTTTAGAAATTATAATTGTTGTAAACTACAGTGGTTCAACGTTTTCTTAGATTTTTCAGCTAGCTAACTTGGTACAGTATTCTTCCGTGAAAACCGTCCAGGGCACCGAATCCTATGACGCCATAGCCAACTAGCATGCCAGCCTCCAATAACACTGTTTAGCACCAATACTCGGTTACAACAAACCACCAGTGTGTTTACACACCAAACAGATCTTTTTGCCATTGCTTTGGGAAGTCTCACATCAGCCCAGCGGCCAACAGCACTCCGAAGAGCTGCCAGACGACCAGGCCCTATGATTCCCTGTCAGCCTACAGCTGTTGCCCGTCGTTCCACCAAGGCTGGTACAAAACGGCGTCTCACGACTGGACGACCAAAAAGCCAGAACAGTGTCTTTGAGCACCCATACTGTTCACATGCTAAAAGGAAAAGGCCATCAGAAATTAGACATCACAAGTTGTCTGACTCAGTGTACGAAAATAGTTCTCACCCAAAGTGAATAAAGCACATGTGAAGTAAACTGATGTTCCCCTTGAAGTTCCTACTGTCTCAATCAAAGACAAAATGCTCAAGGGGAGTGGTTAGCCACTGGCATAGAACAAATTTGTATGTATTAAGGATTTAGGCAAATGTTATTAATCAGTGACTGAAATATTTTTCTATCTTGAAATACAAGGCAAATGTTAAACAGTGACTGAAATTTCGCGCTACATGATATTCACTTCCGGACTTGGAGAGCGCTCAAAGCGTTGTAGAACGCCCCTCTAAATAACGGGGCGTGGTTTTGGCTGAACTGCGTTGGGAAAAAGAAAGACGCCCCTCCAGCAGCTGGCGTTATGTCACCGACCAAGCGAGGAGTTTTTGTATGGAGGTCGAATTTGGTCAACAAAACAATTATTGCCTTATTTACTACGTGAGGTTTATTTGATCGAATAGAAGTTTCGTAATGTTGAAGTTGTTATGAGTGTACTGATATACAGTGGGGAGAACAAGTATTTGATACACTGCGATGAGATTAAAGGGTGAGGTAATTCACGGAGAGAAAAAAAAATAGAAAATAATTGTATGAATGCATTTATTGCATGACAAAGTATTTGTAAACCAGAAATCGTAAAAAACAATCAAACAGATAATCTCAAAGCAAGACAGAGAGCAAATACACAAGGCTGGGATGGGCTACAGATATAAGTAGAACACGAAACACTTTATATCGGCGTTGTCTCCAGATGGCTATGCATATTCATGGAATGAGGCTATAGTAGCGTAGCATTTCTCCCCATTGAATACAGGCGGTTGACGTCAACAACCCCTAATCGAATACTCAAAAATTGATTACAATGAGATGTTTCCACCAATCCAAAGAAAGGATAGGCGAGAGCTAGACAGCACGCCCTGCAGCTTCGTGGACAACAACTCCCATTGCTAGGGCGGAGATACACGTATCTTGTCAGTATATCTATAATCTTTGCATATGACTTCTCCAAACCGTTGCGCTGAGCCAGTTGTATGACCATGAGTTGTTCGCCACGGAGTCGAACATTTATGACGCATGTGTCCTTTGATTCATTTCATAATCATTGTAAGAAAAATAGGTTAATCAGTAAATATTTTCAGCTTATCTGCTTTTCTTTCAAAAGTGGACAAGTGAGTGCCTGAAAAAAATGACAAGAACCACATTTTCTATTGTAAAACTTTACTTATAATATTTATTATACACAAAGGAGTACAGTACAGTTCAGTTCATGAGTCTTCTCCACATGGCAGCAATAAACATATCCCCCATTTCTTCAGAAAATCTATTGTTGTGTTTCAGCTCTCTAAAAAAACGAGGGGCCAGAGAACTCTTCGAAGTAGACCTGTTGGCATAAACATCATCACAAAACACACAACGGAAGAAATAAAATAAAAACATTAGAAAAAAAGATCATATGGGTTTGATAAATACAAAACTAGGCAACAAAAAACATACATCTATTTATCTGCCTGGATGTCAAAAGTGAGGCAGAAAGATATTTTGTTGACACATTGATGGGCAAGCCATGTAAAAATGGTAGTGCTTCTGTTTGGGAATTCAGTACATAATTGATTGTTTTAAAAGGCTGAAAATTAGCGATTGTAAGGCCAATTGTCCAGTGATTCTCATAGTTGACATTCTAATTCTAAACATCAATTTAACCAATTCTAAAATTCATGAAAATGTAGCAAAGTGTTCTCATTTCAAAAACATTGGATGAGACTCATGGGAAGGATTGTTATATCATGGAATTTAACCATAACCAGCAACCAAACAGAACGGACCAGTGTGTTTTGTGCGTTGGAAGTGTGCTGCTACATGTTTGAATGCACAACATTTACAGCAGAACATTACACAAAAGTTCTGAACTGAAGGTCTCAGAACAACCTTTCTAGAATGTACAGACGTTTCAGAACACTTCACAGCTTCAGAGTGACGATAAACCACCCTGATGGAAAAGCTGCCCGATGAATCAACATTAGTTATGACAGAGAACGAGACATTCTGCTTGGCTCTTCAGGTAACCAACAGTGAACTGTCTTTTAGTGATGCAAGCAACCAGCCAGAAGATGAAGAGTCTATACTAAGGGGTTTGTGGTAAAATGTTTACAGCACCACAACACTCAATTCAGAGGTATAAAACTCTACTTTAAAAAAAGTCTAAAAGCCATGAGTTAATACATGACTAGTATTGCTTGATTCTATAAACAGCAGACACGTGCATGCGTGCACTCAAACGTACATCACTTTCACTCACAATATACATTTTTTGTGTCATCTCCCAAACAGACAATAGACATTCTCCTGACAGATGCGATTGTTTAATGACCTATGATGATGGAGCATGGTGATGGAATCATTGAACTAGAATGTGTTTCATTTCATTCTAATTCTGTGGATGGAACAGTAACGCAAGCCATAAATTGAGGTCAAAACATTGATGTGCGCACAACTAACAGGAGTGATGTTCTGAACTCTTGGAATGTTTCTGCTTGTCCAGCCATAAACATCTTAATGTAATGAACAAACAATCTGGGATCTTAAAAATTAGGGATTTGTTTTATCAACAATCTTTTGCTGTAGACAAAAAGTGTTTTTTACTGTTTACAAGAGATGCACTTTAGATTTCAACATTGGGTTGATTTGTAACAATGTTATAAAGTCCAAACCAGTAGTTGGTTCTGCCTTTTTATAATCAGTGATCATTGAAAGCATATCGTTGATTATTCTTGATAACTGGTCGAGCTCTTAAATCGAACACCATGGCTACACCGTACCCGCGCGCGTGTGTGTGTGCACCATCGAGCGCGGGTCGATTTTGTCTATTTGAATACGCAGGTTAAAATAACAAAACCAACTGTGATCCAACTATATTAACTTGGGGCCAGGTCAAAACACACATGAAACATTCATGGACAATAAGCTAGATAGCTGTTGTTAGTGGTTTGTCCTGGGAGATGAACATTGGGGTTGTTATTTTACCTGATCATGCATGTGGTCCCATTCTTAGCTGGTCCTTTGGAGAATTTTGACCCAGATCATACAGAAATTGGTGCGTATCTCCATTCCAACGAATAATCCACAGATAAAAAAGGGAAACCTAGTTAGTTATCTTTGCTTAATATCTCCAGGTTTCTCCTGTCAAGCAACCAGGTGGGGTTGTATCTTCATGAAAACCAATATGGATATGAGAGACTTGGGACTTACAGCACATCGAGGGTCTCAAACATAACCAAGTTCTATTTTAGAGTTTGGCATCAAAGAGGTTAGTTGACGTGTGCAAGCAGTGTGGATGAATTGATTGAATAACCTGTATTTGTACATTTATTTAGCAACGCTCACACACGCAACATGGCCGGTGTAGGCAGGGTGTGGCTGAGTGAGGGTGCCCATCCTTTTTAGTTTTCCGATCGTAAACAATGCAAGAACAAAAATGTAAACAACTTTTGAGAAGAAAAAAAACAGCACCAGACACTAATAACATATGAACAGAAGGACCAGAGCCTGATCAGAGCAGGTCTCCCAGCCCCAGCACCAGTTCCTATCCCTTATGCAACGTTAGTCCAGTGCAGTCCACACGCTGCGCTGTGCTGCGCTGGGGATAGGAAGGCAATGCAGTACGAACACAAAGGCAGCTTCGTATTTCGCTTGGTACCACCAGGACAATCTCTTTTCTTCTCTCTCTCTCTCTCTTTCATTGTCTGTCCATCTGAATGTCACTCTAGAGAGATGAGAGCTAGAGAACAAGTATTTTGGTAGAGATGGATAGATGGAAGAAGGAATGGAAGACACAAGGGGGGGTGTAAACAGAGTTCATTTCTCTTCGTCCTCCACCCTCCCCCACCACTCCTCTCCCTCATCGTCTGGCTCCTCATCCATGTAGTCCCCCCAGGTGTCATACACATCTCCCCCTTTCTCCTCCTCTCTGCCCTCATACTGCTCCTCTTCCTCCTCTTCCTCCTCCTCAAATACCTCCATCGCCTCTCCTTCCTCTTCCTCTTCTAACCCACACACCTGTCCGTCTTCCAGCTCTCCATCCTCCTCCTCTTTCTCCTCCTTGTAAGAGGAGGGGGGAGAAGGAGGGGAGAAGTGCAGTATTTCACTATCAGACATGTAGGGACTGCTAGGTGGTCCATACGAGGAGGTGTTGGAGGTCTGGGAGGTATTGAGGAACAGGCTCCCTGTAGGGGGCAATAGCGAGTCCTGGGCCAGGCCTGGGGCAACCGTGGAGGGGATAGAACCAGCAGTGGTGGAACTAGGCCTAGGTGGGACCAGACCCAGAGGGTGTGTGAGGAGGTGGGGGAGAGGCATGCCCCCAGGAGGTACGTACTCCCTGATCTCCCCTGGTTCCAGGGGCTCGGGTCCACAGGGGTCGTGATCGTTGCAGGCGAGCCGCCCGTCTATCTTAGAGATGAAGAGCAAGCCCTCACGGTGCTGCTTGCAGAAGGAGCTGGGACACATCTCACAGAAGGAGGCTGCCTCGTGACCGCAGATGTCACACTGGTGCCAGGGGCACTCCCAACGGCCTTAGAATACAGACACAGAATCACTGCTACAACAGAGAGCACCAGACACATTCCTGTAGTACAGATCCTTACAGTCCTTCAGGAAACTCCAGCTTTGAGGTTTGAACAAAAGCAAAAACCACTACTATGATTTCTTTCCTTCTCCGATGTACTAAATCAATCTAACCCACTGGGCACAATCTGGTTGAATCAACATTGTTTCAGCGTAATTTATTCGCGTATTGTGACGTGGAATCTACGTAGAAAATACATTGGATTTGAAAAAAAAGTTATCACCTAAATTTCAACCACAGGATTATGTCAACATAGACAAACCTTGTATAAATTATGTTGAATTTGTACCTTTAAAACAACGTCAGCTCTTCAATGTTATATCAACTATCAGAAGAAAAATACTATAGGCTGGGCAGCACCTCCTACTGGAGAATTGATTTATCTACAGCTAGCTTAGTGGTTAAGAGCATTGTGCCAGTAACCGAAAGGTCGCTGGTTCTAATCCCCGAGCCGACTAGGTGAAACATCTGTCGATGTGCCCTTGAGCAAGGCACTTTGCCCTAATTGCTCATGTAAGTCGCTCTGGATAAGAGCGTCTGCTAAATGACTAAAATGTAAATGTAAATGTACCCTTTGGTCTCCCATCCAGGGATTTAACCAAGCCCAGCTTAGCTATGATAATTGTCACTGACTATTACCAATTTGCTATCGTGAGAATTATTTTTGAAAGATCTCCACTTAAAAACGAAATAGATTCACTGTTGCTATCGAAGTCATTCCAAAGGGTAGGTTTAACAGAGCAAATTAAATGTGACCTTATTTTATCACTCATATATCATCAACGATGATATTTCGGCCTATACAGCATTTGCAAAGTCGTCAACAGATGTTGTTTCAATTCAACCCAGGATTAAACTAACAATAGACAATACAATGGGTCTAGGGCCCAACCCTGTTCCTGAGGAGTTACCCTGCTGTAGGCTTTCGCTCCAACCCCAGGTGTTACTAACCTGATTCATCTTATCCACCTACTAATTATTAGAAAAAGGTGTGCTAGATTAGGGTTGGAGCAAAAACCTACAGGACTGTAGGTCTCCAGAGACAGGGTTGGGCAGTCCTGGCCAAGGGTTTCAAGCTCTGGTTGATTTCATATTTAATGATATTGAATTGTGTTTGGTTGTCAACGCAACTAAATTTCAACATTTGAAGGAGATGTACAGTGCATTCGGAAAGTATTCAGACCCCTTGACTTTTTCCACTTTGTTACGTTATAGCCTTATTCTAAAATTGATAAAATAAAACATTTTCTTCATCAATCTACACACAATACCCCATAATGACAAAGCGAAAACAGGTTAAGAACATTTTGCACATGTATAATAAAATAAATGAAATACCTTATTTACATAAGTATTCAGACCCTTCGCTATGAGACTCGAAATTGAGCTCAGGTGCATCCCGTTTCCATTGATCATCCTTGAGATGTTTCTACAACTTGATTGGAGTTCACCTGTGGTAAATTCAATTGATTGGACATGATTTGGAAAGGCACACACCTGTCTATATAAGGTCCCATAGTTGACAGTGCATGTCAGAGCAAAAACAAAGCCATGAGGTCAAAGGAATTGTCCGTAGAGCTCCGAGACAGGATTGTGTCGATGCACAGATCTGGGGAAGGGTACCAAAAAATGTCTGCAGTATTGAAGGTCCCCAAGAACACAGTGGCCTCCATCATTCTTAAATGGAAGAAGTTTGGAACCACCAAGACTCTTCCTAGAGCTGGCCGCACGGCCAAACTGAGCAATCGGGGGAGAAGGGCCTTGGTCAGGGAAGTGACCAAGAACCTGATGGTCACTCTGACAGAGCTCCAGAGTTCCACGGTGGAGATGGGAGAACTTTTCAGAAGGACAACCATCTCTGCAGCACTCCACCAATCAGGCCTTTATGGTAGAGTGGCCAGACGGAAGCCACTCCTTAGTAAAGGGCACATGACAGTCCGCTTGGAGTTTACCAAAAGGCACCTAAAGGACTCTCAGACTATGAGAAACAAGATTCTCTGGTCTGATGAAACCAAGACTGAACTCTTTGGCCTGCATGCCAAGCGTCACGTCTGGAGGAAACCTGGCACCATCCCTACTGTGAAGCATGGTGGTGGCAGCATCATGCTGCGGGGATGTCTTTCAGCGGCAGGGACTGGGAGACTAGTCAGGATCGAGGGAAAGATGAACAGAGCAAAGTACAGAGAGATCCTCGATGAAAACCTGCTCCAGAGTGCTCAGGACCTCAGACTGTGGTGAAGGTTCACCTTCCAACAGGACAACGACCCTAAGCACACAGCCACCTAAGCACACAGCCAAGACAACACAGGAGTGGCTTCTGGACAAGTCTCTGAATGTCCTTGAGTGGCCCAGCCAGAGCCCGGACTTGAACCTGATCGAGAATCTCTGGAGAGACCTGAAAATAGCTGTGCAGCGACGCTCCCCATTCAACCTGACAGCCTCTGAGAGGATCAGAGAAGAATGGGAGAAACTCCCCAAATACAGGTGTGCCAAGCTTGTAGCGTCATACCCAAGAAGACTCAAGGCTGTAATTGCTGCCAAAGGTGCTTCAACAAAGTACTGAGTAAAGGGTCTGAATACTTATGTAAATATGATATTTCCGTTTTTTGTTTTTAATAAATTTGCAAAAAGTTCTAAAAACCTGTTTTTGCTTTGTCATTCTGGGGTATTGTGTGTAGATTGATGAGGACTTTTTATTTATTTAATCCATTTGATAATTTTATTTTGTTATTTATTTCACCTTTATTTAACCAGGTAAGCCAGTTGAGAACAAGTTCTCATTTACAACTGCGACCTGGCCAAGATAAAGCAAAGAAGTGCAATAAAAACAACAACACAGAGTTACATATGGAATAAACAAAAACAAAACATACAGTCAAAAATACAACAGAAAATATATATACAGTGTGTGCAAATGTAGCAAGTTATGGAGGTAAGGCAATAAATAGGCCATAGTGCAAAATAATTACAATTAGTATTAACACTGGAATGATAGATGTGCAAGAGATGATGTGCAAATAGAGATACTGGGGTGCAAATGAGCAAAATAAATAACAATATGGGGATGAGGTAGTTGGGTGGGCTAATTACAGATGGGCTGTGTACAGGTGCAGTGATCGGTAAGGTGCTCTGACAACTGATGCTTAAAGTTAGTGAGGGAGATAAGAGTCTCCAGCTTCAGAGATTTTTGCAATTCGTTCCAGTCAGAATAAGGCTGTAACATAACGTGGAAAAAGTCAAGGGGTCTGAATAATTTCTGAATGCACTGTATCTTCTGCTTAGATAGTTCCATCTGTACCACTGACTTAGTCTGGCTTTAATTCCAGTTTGTCTACAAATTAACAATCAAAGTTAAAGAATTAAGCCAGACTAAGTCAGTGGCACAGATGGAACTATCCAAGTAGAAGATAAATCTCCTTCAAAATGTTGATATTTGGTTGCGTTGACAACCAAACAATTCAATATTAGGCCTAACTTTTGTAATACAGTATAGGCTAAAGTTAAAGACATGCTCCGGTAAGTATTTTTTAAACCTCACACTTTGGGCTGGATGTGTCAATGTGTAGTTCATACATGCAGAATCTATTAGCCAAATTACAGTCTTACCTCAATTAGCCACGAAATCCCTGGTTTGAAAGCGACTGTCTTCTGGAAGCTGTGCGGCGCCCTTTTCCCTACATTTACCCTCACTTGGGCCAGCCCCGTAGCAATTCGAATTTTAGCCAATTATCTCCAGCCCCTCGCCATTGGAGTGACAGATAGCAAGACGCACACACAGTATGGCGAGAGAGCAAGGACATGGTGCACATATCTGCACATTTGGGACATTGTACGCAATTTCTGGGGACCACTTTCGGATCGTGGGCGCTACTTTCAAAACTACTGGCTAAAAAAGTATACAAAAGTACCGGAGAATCTCTTTAAGGCTAATGTAAAACAATGTAAAATTCTACCTTAAAATGAGTAACACATTCATGGCCACATTTTGAGGTTACTGTAACTATACTGTCTTCTTATTTAATCATATAAAGCGTGCATGTTTAAGATAGCATGCATAGGTCATCGCAGATCTGTGGAGATTTTCTCAATACCTGTAATAATCTCACCAGAATCTCAAACAGCATTGGTCACTGCACCATGTCCTTTTAATTGAATCTCAACTGCAATCCAGGTCATTTGGTTCTGCTATTAGATGAAGCACAGTGATAACACAATCTGTTGTATAAATAAACATTTCTGGCGTTTGAACTTCTCTGGGCTTTTAAATGGTTGAAAGCTATAATGATAGACATTTGGGTGACAATTAAACCAAAAATCTGACATTGTTTTTCCATTGGAATTTGATTGTATTTTTAGATGGTTGAAAGCATAGTGATAACACATTGGAAATTCAACTAACTTTTGGCTGTATTTTTGAGTGGGTGAATATACAGTAGGTTGTAATATCATTGATCAACGTCTCAACCAAATATTACCCAATTATCCACGTTGAAATGACGTGGTGTGCCCAGTGGGAAGTTACACCCCCCCCCATGTCCAAATCCCTTGCTGATGAATTCTAAGGCCAAAAAAAATCTACAGACAAGTCACATACATAATCACAGATAATATAACAGCCATTTTGGGTCAAAGAGCCTCCATGTGGGAGGTGGTTTCTCGCCCCTTCACCCACCTGCAGGTCTCTTGGCCAGGTTGAGACAGTCTGCGTGGTAGACCTTGGGACAGCCTGGCTTCTTACAGGACACGATCTGTCCTCCGTCCCCACAGCTGAAACACTCGTCCTCCCGCTCCTTCGTCACCTCCAGTTGAGGCTTCCTCTTCACCAGAACCTTCTTCTTGCCCTCCTTCAGTTCCTTTCCTTCCCGTGCTTTAGATGGCTGGTTCTGGGAGACAGACACACACAGGTCATTACTTCAGACTGCTACATTGACCAGTCTACCTTTACTTTTTTATAGTAGAACTCATCCTCATCACACAGTGAACAACTAAAAGCACTTCCTGTACATTTCTCTAGATAAGAGTGTCTAGTAGACAAGTACAATCTAAATTCAAATGTTTTTGTATGTTGACATTCGTCAGTCTCAGAGCGTTACCTTTGGTCGGACCCCCAGGAACCCGGAGCAGTTGGGCGCTCCACATTTACACACCGTCTTCCCGTTACCGAGACACTCCAGGTTGTAGTTGAAGGTCAGCTCCACACCTGCACACAAATAAAAATACACCGTCAGGTACTTTACCGGGAGCTCTATTCCTATTCTAACAAGGCCAACAGATTTAATATCATAGTCCATAATTAAGGAACAATAAGGTTCTGTTTCTTATGTCGTGTTTCTTCACAGTTACAGTGAGGGGAAAAAAGTATTTGATCACCTGCTGATTTTGTACGTTTGCCCACTGACAAAGAAATGATCAGTCTATAATTTGAATGGTAGGTTTATTTGAACAGTGAGAGACAGAATAACCACAAAAAAATCCAGAAAAACGCATGTCAAAAATGTTATACATTGATTTGCATTTTAAATGAGGGAAATAAGTATTTGACCCCCTCTCAATCAGAAAGATTTCTGGCTCCCAGGTGTCTTTCATACAGGTAACGAGCGGAGATTAGGAGCACACTCTTAAAGGGAGTGCTCCTAATCTCAGTTTGTTACCTGTATAAAAGACACCTGTCCAAAGAAGCAATCAATCAGATTCCAAACTCTCCACCATGGCCAAGACCAAAGAGCTCTCCAAGGATGTCAGGGCCAAGATTGTAGACTTACACAAGGCTGGAATGGGCTACAAGACCATCGCCAAGCAGCTTGGTGAGAAGGTGACAACAGTTGGTGTGATTATTCGCAAATGGAAGAAACACAAAATAACTGTCAATCTCCCTCAGCCTGGGGCTCCATGCAAGATCTCACCTCGTGGAGTTGCAACAATCATGAGAATGGTGAGGAATCAGCCCAGAACTACACAGGAGGATCTTGTCAATGATCTCAAGGCAGCTGGGACCATAGTCACCAAGAAAACAATTGGTAACAAGCTACGCCGTGAAGGACTTAAATCCTGCAGCGCTCGCAAGGTCCCCCTGCTCAAGAAAGCACATATACATGCCCGTCTGAAGTTTGCCAATGAACATCTGAATGATTCAGAGGAGAACTGGGTGAAAGTGTTGTTGTCAGATGAGACCAAAATCGAGCTCTTTGGCATCAACTCAAGAACACCATCCCCACCGTCAAACATGGAGGTGGAAACATTATGCTTTGGGGGTGTTTTTCTGCTAAGAGGACAGGACAACTTCACCGCATCAAAGGGTTGATGGACGGGGCCATGTACCGTCAAATCTTGGGTGAGAACCTCCTTCCCTCAGCCAGGGCATTGAAAATGGGTCGTGGATGGGTATTCCAACATGACAATGACCCAAAACACACGGCCAAGGCAACAAAGGAGTGGCTCAAGAAGAAGCACATTAAGGTCCTGGAGTGGCCTAGCCAGTCTCCAGACCTTAATCCCATAGAAAATCTGTGGAGGGAGCTGAAGGTTCGAGTTGCCAAACGTCAGCCTCAAAACCTTAATGACTTGGAGAAGATCTGCAAAGAGGAGTGGGACAAAATCCCTCCTGAGATGTGTGCAAACCTGGTGGCCAACTACAAGAAACGTCTGACCTCTGTGATTGCCAACAAGGGTTTTGCCACCAAGTATGTAAGTCATGTTTTGCAGAGGGGTCAAATACTTATTTCCCTCATTAAAATGCAAATCAATTTATAACATTTTTGACATGTGTTTTTCTGGATTTTTGTTGTTGTTATTCTGTCTCTCAATGTTCAAATAAACCTACCATTAAAATTATAGACTGATCATGTCTTTGTCAATGGGCAAACGTACAAAATCAGCAGGGGATCAAATACTTTTTTCCCTCACTGTACCTTCTGAATCTACAAAGACACTTTTGGTCACTAGCCCTAGTGCCTGAAGTGGAGTTAGTTACAGAAATGGAACCAGGCTCCAGGAGTTAGTTACAGAAATGGAACCAGGCTCCAGGAGTTAGTTACATAAATGGAACCAGGCTCCAGGAGTTAGTTACATAAATGGAACCAGGCTCCAGCAGTTAGTTACAGAAATGGAACCAGGCTCCAGGAGTTAGTTAGAGAAATGGAACCAGGCTCCAGGAGTTAGTTAGAGAAATGGAACCAGGCTCCAGGAGTTAGTTAGAGAAATGGAACCAGGCTCCAGGAGTTAGTTACAGAAATGGTACCAGACTCCAGGAGTTAGTTACAGAAATGGAACCAGGCTCCAGCAGTTAGTTACAGAAATGGAACCAGGCTCCAGGAGTTAGTTAGAGAAATGGAACCAGGCTCCAGGAGTTAGTTACATAAATGGAACCAGGCTCCAGGAGTTAGTTACAGAAATGGTACCAGGCTCCAGGAGTTAGTTACAGAAATGGTACCAGACTCCAGGGGTTAGTTACAGAAATGGAACCAGGCTCCAGGAGTTAGTTACAGAAATGGCACCAGGCTCCAGGAGTTAGTTACAGAAATGGAACCAGGCTCCAGGAGTTAGTTACATAAATGGAACCAGGCTCCAGGAGTTAGTTACAGAAATGGAACCAGGCTCCAGGAGTTAGTTACATAAATGGAACCAGGCTCCAGCAGTTAGTTACAGAAATGGAACCAGGCTCCAGGAGTTAGTTAGAGAAATGGAACCAGGCTCCAGGAGTTAGTTAGAGAAATGGAACCAGGCTCCAGGAGTTAGTTAGAGAAATGGAACCAGGCTCCAGGAGTTAGTTACAGAAATGGTACCAGACTCCAGGAGTTAGTTACAGAAATGGAACCAGGCTCCAGCAGTTAGTTACAGAAATGGAACCAGGCTCCAGGAGTTAGTTAGAGAAATGGAACCAGGCTCCAGGAGTTAGTTACATAAATGGAACCAGGCTCCAGGAGTTAGTTACAGAAATGGTACCAGGCTCCAGGAGTTAGTTACAGAAATGGTACCAGACTCCAGGGGTTAGTTACAGAAATGGAACCAGGCTCCAGGAGTTAGATACAGAAATGGCACCAGGCTCCAGGAGTTAGTTACAGAAATGGAACCAGGCTCCAGGAGTTAGTTACATAAATGGAACCAGGCTCCAGGAGTTAGTTACATAAATGGCACCAGGCTCCAGTAGGTTTGTTGATACTTCCTCTGACCTTTGGGGATGTCCTCCAGGGCGAAGAGCCCCACCCTGGTGTCTCCATTTACCGTCCACTTCTGGGTCTCACAGTTGGGCTGGCAGCAGTGATTCATGAACCTCGCCTGGTTCCCCTTGGGTCCAGCGTCTATGATCCGGTCCTTGTCCAGCGTGAGCATGTAGAAGTTACAGATGTCGTTCTCTTGAGTATGTCTGATCCTGGCTCTGCACTCCTCCTCGTCTATCACCTCCCCCACGTACTCATTCACAAACGCACCCTGAGAGAGGGGGGAGAGCACAGACTCAGGTTATAGTCCAGCAGAAACACAACCCCTTTTACACCACAGACACAGTGGTATGGAGGCTAAATATACTACTGTATGTCCACATCTAAAAACAGAAACAAACAAAGAATAATCGGGTGAAAAGGGCCGTGGAATTCAATTCAATTGAAAATACTTTATTTATCCCACAAGGGGCAATTATGTAGGCAGCAGTGCAGATCCACAGCGGGACAAGGCGGAATGGTTCTCTAAACAGAAACAGAAAGGGAAGTGTTTGTGTTGTCGTTTGATGCCCTAGGCTTTACCTTCTTGATGTCGGAGACGCCACGTAGCCCCCAGCCTCGTGACAAGGTCCTGAAGATCTCCACCTGGGTGTACTGTCTCTTGGTGTAACTCTGGTTCTGGCACCTCTCCCCTGCCAGACACACCTGGGGGTGGCACTCGTACATCAGCATGCGGTTGATACACTCTGAGTCGATGCCACACGGGTTCTCATCAGACGCCTTGCAGTTACAGCGTGGCACCTCCGATAGGTCCGCCGTGATGATCTGGACCTTGCCGATTGGTCGGTTCACCTGAGGGGAAGAATAAGCACTTGAGATAAGCGGATGCAATTCAGACTTCTGCGTGAATTATGCATAGATCTCAAAGGGAGATTTGAGTGAAAATGCTCAGGTACTATTCAATTGTCAAACATGAGAGAAGCTGTAGCAGGAAAAATCAAGCAGGGACCAAAGAGAGGGACAGACAGGGGATGCAAGGCATAGTCTGTAGGGAGGAGGTTTAAAGGGGCAGTACCTTGATGTGTCTGTAGGGAGGAGGTTTAAAGGGGCAGTACCTTGATGTGTCTGTAGGGAGGAGGTTTAAAGGGGCAGTACCTTGATGTGTCTGTATGGAGGTTTAAAGGGGCAGTACCTTGATGTGTCTGTAGGGAGGAGGTTTAAAGGGGCAGTACCTTGATGTGTCTGTAGGGAGGTTTAAAGGGGAAGTACCTTGATGTGTCTGTAGGGAGGAGGTTTAAAGGGGCAGTACCTTGATGTGTCTGTATGGAGGTTTAAAGGGGCAGTACCTTGATGTGTCTGTAGGGAGGAGGTTTAAAGGGGCAGTACCTTGATGTTTCTGCAGGGAGGAGGTTTAAAGGGGCAGTACCTTGATGTGTCTGTAGGGAGGAGGTTTAAAGGGGCAGTACCTTGATGTGTCTGTATGGAGGTTTAAAGGGGCAGTACCTTGATGTGTCTGTAGGGAGGAGGTTTAAAGGGGAAGTACCTTGATGTGTCTGTATGGAGGTTTAAAGGGGCAGTACCTTGATGTGTCTGCAGGGAGGAGGTTTAAAGGGGCAGTACCTTGATGTGTCTGTATGGAGGAGGTTTAAAGGGGCAGTACCTTGATGTGTCTGTATGGAGGAGGTTTAAAGGGGCAGTACCTTGATGTGTCTGCAGGGAGGAGGTTTAAAGGGGCAGTACCTTGATGTGTCTGTATGGAGGTTTAAAGGGGAAGTACCTTGATGTGTCTGTAGGGACGTTTAAAGGGGCAGTACCTTGATGTGTCTGTATGGAGGAGGTTTAAAGGGGCAGTACCTTGATGTGTCTGTAGGGAGGTTTAAAGGGGCAGTACCTTGATGTGTCTGCAGGGAGGAGGTTTAAAGGGGCAGTACCTTGATGTGTCTGTAGGGAGGAGGTTTAAAGGGGCAGTACCTTGATGTGTCTGTAGGGAGGAGGTTTAAAGGGGCAGTACCTTGATGTGTCTGTATGGAGGAGGTTTAAAGGGGCAGTACCTTGATGTGTCTGTAGGGAGGTTTAAAGGGGCAGTACCTTGATGTGTCTGCAGGGAGGAGGTTTAAAGGGGCAGTACCTTGATGTGTCTGCAGGGAGGAGGTTTAAAGGGGCAGTACCTTGATGTGTCTGTAGGGAGGTTTAAAGGGGCAGTACCTTGATGTGTCTGCAGGGAGGAGGTTTAAAGGGGCAGTACCTTGATGTGTCTGTAGGGAGGAGGTTTAAAGGGGCAGTACCTTGATGTGTCTGTAGGGAGGAGGTTTAAAGGGGCAGTACCTTGATGTGTCTGTAGGGAGGAGGTTTAAAGGGGCAGTACCTTGATGTGTCTGTAGGGAGGTTTAAAGGGGCAGTACCTTGATGTGTCTGCAGGGGAGGAGGTTTAAAGGGGACAGTACCTTGATGTGTCTGTAGGGAGGAGGTTTAAAGGGGCAGTACCTTGATGTGTCTGTAGGGAGGAGGTTTAAAGGGGCAGTACCTTGATGTGTCTGTAGGGAGGAGGTTTAAAGGGGCAGTACCTTGATGTGTCTGTAGGGAGGTTTAAAGGGACAGTACCTTGATGTGTCTGCAGGGAGGAGGTTTAAAGGGGCAGTACCTTGATGTGTCTGTATGGAGGTTTAAAGGGGCAGTACCTTGATGTGTCTGTAGGGACGTTTAAAGGGGCAGTAACTTGATGTGTCTGTAGGGAGGAGGTTTAAAGGGGCAGTACCTTGATGTGTCTGCAGGGAGGAGGTTTAAAGGGGCAGTACCTTGATGTGTCTGCAGGGAGGAGGTTTAAAGGGGCAGTACCTTGATGTGTCTGTAGGGAGGAGGTTTAAAGGGACAGTACCTTGATGTGTCTGTAGGGAGGTTTAAAGGGGACAGTACCTTGATGTGTCTGCAGGGAGGAGGTTTAAAGGGGCAGTACCTTGATGTGTCTGTATGGAGGTTTAAAGGGGCAGTACCTTGATGTGTCTGTAGGGAGGAGGTTTAAAGGGGCAGTACCTTGATGTGTCTGTATGGGGGTTTAAAGGGGCAGTACCTTGATGTGTCTGTAGGGAGGAGGTTTAAAGGGGCAGTACCTTGATGTGTCTGTAGGGAGGCGGTTTCTTGTCGTTCCTCCTGTCCTCCTGAAGCTGTCTCATCTCCTTCTCAGCCTGAAGCGCTATGAACCGCTCAGCTGCTTCATTCAGAGCTGAGAGGAAACGGAAGTTAGCATTATCAGCTAGCTAATATATCTCAAATGGCAAGCTTTCTGCCCTACCATGTGGTACCTGGAAACATCTCTATCGTTTAAGACTTGAAGAAAACATTTAGAAGGTGCCAAAATAGAAAAAAAATGCCTTTTAATGCACTAATAGGAAAGGCTCTTTGGTATTTTTTTTCTAAAATAAAGTATATTGTTTGTTATATATTCCATTATCACCAAGTAAAGGAGGTTTCTTTCTAACCTTTCTTGTAGATGGCGTCACTACCCTTCCCCATCTTGTCCTTGTTACTGGCATCTCCCTCCGTGTAAGGGAAGACTCGGGCCTGGTAGGTCCAGGCGTAGTCCTTAGAACCAAAGAACTGAACGGGGAACTCCCCCACCTCGTGTTTCATACGGAGGATGTTCTCTGGGACGTTCTTAGGAAGATACACCTCCGCAGGCCACCACCTGAACAAAGGAGGAGGAGATACAGATTTTACATTGAGTATACAAAACATTAAGAACACCTGCTCCTTCCATGACATAGACTGACCAGGTGAATCGAGGTGAAAGCTATGATCCCTTATTGATGTCACTTGTTAAATACATTTAAATTAACTTTAGATAAAGGGGAGGAGACAGGTTAAAAGAAGGATTTTGAAGGCTTGAGACAATTGAGACATGCCATTGAGGGTGAATGGGCCAGACAAAAAATATTTAAGTGCCTTTGAACAGGGAAACGGTAAGAGGTGGCAGGTGCACCGGGGGCGGTTTCACGGTGATATGACGTGTTTTTATACAGGATTTGTTAATGTGTTTGATATTGCGGGTTACATAGGATTTTGAGGATGAGGACATTCCATTTATTCCAGTCACTGGTGGGTGTCAGAAGGTCTGCGTGCCAAGGAAGACTGGGGGGCCACTGATGTCACTTCTAGAACAGAAGGTCTGCGTGCCAAGGAAGGCTGGGGGGCCACTGATGTCACTTCTAGAACAGAAGGTCTGCGTGCCAAGGAAGGCTGGGGGGCCACTGATGTCACTTCTAGAACAGAAGGTCTGCGTGCCAAGGAAGGCTGGGGGGCCACTGATGTCACTTCTAGAACAGAAGGTCTGCGTGCCAAGGAAGGCTGGGGGCCACTGATGTCACTTCTAGAACAGAAGGTCTGCGTGCCAAGGAAGGCTGGGGGGCCACTGATGTCACTTCTAGAACAGAAGGTCTGCGTGCCAAGGAAGGCTGGGGGGCCACTGATGTCACTTCTAGAACAGAAGGTCTGCATGCCAAGGAAGGCTGGGGGGCCACTGATGTCACTTTTAGAATGAGTATGTGATGTAATGTCCTGACTAGGGTACAAGATGATACCATCTAGGGTGATACTATTGTGGTTGGGAGCAACACCCAATAATGGTTGGCAACTGTTGGATAGAATTAGCTTGGAAAACAGTACATAAACAGAGATTTTGTATGCCTATCATTCAGATAACAAGGGGGCAACTCCACATGCTGTTCGTTATGCCGAATCCGGTACCGTACATTAAATACATGTATCAACTCTCCATCTAAGTGTTAAATATCTTCTTGCATCCTGAATTCCTTGATACCGGAGAAACTCGTCATAACACACGGTAATTTACCGTTAACTAACATAAACACGTTTAGCATCTCCAAGCCTCCACTCATACAAGCCACTGATGCAGACCTTTGGAACATCTACATTTAAAAAAGTAGAATAAATCTATTTAATATACACCATAACAATAAATCCAATATTTAATGTATGCAGGTCTAAAGAAACATTATGAATTGAATACCTTTTATTTCAGAAGAACAGAATAGGAGTTGGCCTACTATATGTAATCTAAGGCACTGCATCTCAGTGCTAGAGGCGTCACTACAGACCCCCGGTTCGATTCCAGGCTGTATCACAATCCGGCCGTGATTGGGAGTCCCATAGGGCGGCGCACAATTGGCCCAGCGTCGTCCGCGTTTGGCCGGTGTAGGCCGTCATTGTAAATACGAATTTGTTCTTAACTGACTTGCCTAGTTAAATAAAGGTTAATAAAAACATTTTTAAATGAATAGAACGTTTGAAATGTAGCATAAGGTACCCAGTCCATCCAGTATGGATAATACAGTCCACACTCAAAGGTATTACTAGAATGGGTTTAATTTTGGGGTATAGGCTTGACCAATTATGTACCAAAGACATCTTAAATGAGTTTTTTTTTAATGTTTTTCTGCCATGCATAATATGCGCTAGGCTATGTATTGTATAATGGCACAATCATTATTTTAATTCTGGGTTTTTTCATCTTGGACTCATAGGCCTATGCATATGCATAAACACAACTATGCATATGGTTGTTTTGAATGAATCATTCCCTTAGAAAGTGCTGTCCATTAGCTGTGTTTGGCTTCTAAACAACAATGACCACGTTTTCCACTCAGTTTCAACCTGTTGTTGAACTTCAAATTGATCAATCACAGTGACGTGAGTTTTAAAAGCAAGATACTGTTTTGATGATAAGTGTTTGATGTGATTATTGATTTTATTTGCATTGACGTCAGAGTGGTCAGTGGGACACTAGAGCCCTGAGTACCAGGCCATTAGGACCTGATGGTTAGAGGGACACTAGAGCCCTGAGTACCAGGCCATTAGGACCTGATGGTTAGAGGGACACTAGAGCCCTGAGTACCAGGCCATTAGGACCTGATGGTTAGAGGGACACTAGAGCCCTGAGTACCAGGCCATTAGGACCTGATGGTTAGAGGGACAATAGAGCCCTGAGTACCAGGTCATTAGGACCTGATGGTTAGAGGGACACTAGAGCCCTGAGTACCAGGCCATTAGGACCTGATGGTTAGAGGGACACTAGAGCCCTGAGTACCAGGCCATTAGGACCTGATGGTAGTTAGCAAGTTGAGTACTACCAACACATGTCCAGAGTGCATAAAAGGAGATTACCGTGACTCAATGGTCATGTAGAGTGACTGCCGGTGTGGCGGCAACTCAATATTAGGAACGTGTTCCTAATGTTTGGTATACTCAGTGTAGATGCAGATTATACACACTGATGGAGAGTCTGATCAATAACAATATAACCAGGTTTCAGCTACTGCTCTTGAGCTATTTTTTTATCTGTTGACACGGGCGAAAAGTGTCACTCAGTTGGTTCTGACCAAAAGCATGGATATTATTTCTAGAGACCAGTGTTTCTTACTTGTATCTTCCCACTTTAACCCAGAGGATGTCCTTGAAATGTGGTTTCTTCCCGGCCTTGCAGTCGTTGCAGAACCAGCTCCCCTCGGGCATCTCGATGTTCAGACACTCTTGGTGGAAGGCAGCAGGACAGGACTCGCAGCACAGCAGACTGCCCCCTGCAGGGAGACAGGAGGAAGTGTAGATCAGACATGAGACGCATTAAACCACAGAAGACAAATAGCAGACTGCCCCCTGCAGGGAGACAGGAGGAGGTGCAGCACAGACACCAAGTAAACCAGATCTGACCCAATGACCTCAGGATGGGAGGCTGAATGCTTCATTTCACTTTAACCTTTTTACTCTGTGAGGAGCGTAGGTCATCCACATATGATTTCCACCACACTCCAACTCAAAAAATTACTCTACCTCTAACAACAACGCCACCACATTTGTATAAGGGTTCCTTCCACCTTGCATAATAGCCTCTGCAACACTGATAACACTCAACCAACCAAACAATCAATAACCAACAGCAACCCAATCAGTCACCAACCTTCTGAGCAGACGAAGCACCAGCTGACGTTGATGTGTTCGTGGTTCTTGTAGTTCTTGCGGGGGATGAAGTGGTTGGGACACAGGAAGCTGTTGTTGGCCAGGACTACGCTGCCCGCCGCCATGCAGTAGTCGTTAGCGTGGTACGCCACAGGGCAGCGCACGCAGCGGGTCAGACGACCTAGAGGAGGGAACACAGGTCAAAAACAACACACACACACACACACACACACAAAGCATCTCCACGGCCATGTTAGAAACTAGGATCCCATCCCAGACAAACTGATCTGCAGTAATGTTTGTAGCTAATCTTAGTCCTCCAATCACATTACAGGTGTTCAGCCTACTTGATACGTTTCAATTCTACTGTAGCAATCCCATAGGATTCAAATCTACTCTAATCATGTCACTTCCAATTCCAACCTGGACCTATAGCCTAGGTCTATTTCTATTCTGCCAGGGGTGAAAGTAAGGAGGTCCGGTCCGGTCCGGTACGGCGTCCGGGCAAAATAAATAGTGGATACGGTCTAATGACAATCACCAAATGTCATTAGACTTTTTGGTGTTTTGTGTAACATTCATGTTTGGAGGCTGAAGACACTATGTTCTGAGTGGATGAACAGGCAGCCTATTAAAGGACCCCTTTGAAGTGATTGTTTGACAATCAGATGAAAACATAATGACTGGTTGTGTTTATGCCACAATAAAAAGGTAATACATTTAAAAAGTTAAATGACAAATCTTTACGACTAGGCCCACAGAGACCCTATTGTATTAATAGCGCACAAATGTTGCTGCACATATAGGAAGAAATGTATTCTACTTTACCCCTGGTTCTATCAAAGCAGAGTGGAAGTGGAACCTACTTTTGGAACTGCAGGCGTTGAGGGGGTTGGTGATGTGGCAGGACAGACAGACGTGGAGGGAGCAGCGAACCCCTTTATTCTGGTGCTGGGTGGGTGTGTGTTTCAGGATACACTCGTTGTGGTAGAACTTCCCACAGACAGGCACCATGCACCTCTTCACACCGTCACCAGACTTCTTACACACAAAGCACGTGTGGACCCCTGCAACGGAAAGGATACACTCTTAGCTCTGTGATACACCAAAGCAGCTTACATACATTGTGGGTATAGATACAAAGTACCTCTGTCAGATGCAGAGATAAGGTCTATGAGCATGACAGTATCACTGTACAGGTTTAAGACCTCAGTAACACAGTGTTAAGTCAAGGTGAATATGTATATAGGTGAGGCTGCAGCAGGTGTAAATGGCTCCTGTAAGATTAGAATGGTGCCAGGTAGCCTAGCAACCGAAAGGTTGCTGGTTCGAATCCCCGAGCTGACTAGGTGAATAATCCGCCGATGTGCCCTTGAGCAAGGCACTTAACCCTAATTGCTCCTGTAAGTCATTTTGGATAAGAGCGTCTGCTAAATGACTCAAATGTAAATTGACAGATAGGTGTACAGGTAGAGACTCACCTTTAGTGCATTCACAACAGATGAACTTCCCTCTGGGGGCTTCTGATAGGCCGATACACTGCAGATGGAACGCCCCACAGCACTGGCCCTCACACAGCAGCAGCTCGCCTGTCCTCTCACACACCTGCAAGACACACACACACACACACACACACACACACACACATTTTAGTCTTGCGTTACGATACTACGCTATTTTGACTGTTTCTGCCACTGCAAAATACTAAGGTTGTGGCATGTTGTTGGTTGACCTACCTGACAGACATTCTCCTTCATGGATGCAGCTCCTCCTTTCTCTCCTGTGTTCTTCTTAGTGCCGGAGAGCAGGGACCCGTCACCAGGTAGGGAGAAACTGTCATTCAGACCAGGAGAGAACACCTGGAGGAGAGGAGAGGTGTTATTACACAACATATTGGTTAAGGTGTGGGGGGCGTAGCACCCTGTTTTACAGCACTGGTACAATTATACCTCAGGTGAATGCTGACATCAATAGCATGAAATGAGTCATCTTTTCACACAGGTTGAAAAAGACAACGTGGTGTTTATGCTGACCTCGGGTTTGGGTGTTCTCTCTCCGTTGGTGTGGCTCTCTCCTCCCACCCCAGGACTGATGTTCTCTGTTTCTGCCTTGGGGGTGAGGAGCACTGTAGGGCTAGGGGTCCGGGCAGGGGAGGAGGCCTGCAGAGAAACCATGCTCTCTGGAGTTGTCAAGCTGGATACAGGCACTTCTTTCTTCACAGACTTAACCTGTCATAGAAATGACATAATTAGACCCGTTTCAGAGTGGTACTGTAGCAGTATAGTTGTGTTAATATGGCTGTTGGTTAGTTCATTCAGCCTTACCTGAGTGTCCCTGACTTCAGTCCTCTCCTCTGTCTGTGCACTCTGCTTCTTCAACTCCTTCTTCTTTGGAGGACTGAGTGACACTTCTTCTATGGTGCATTCCAGGACCTTGTGAGACGGCTTCCTTGGCCTCTTCCTCTCCAGGGATACTGGGGCTGGGGAATGACCAGTCACATTTAAATACCTAAAATCTACTGTATCTGAAAATATGAGAAGGATTTGTTTTCATAATCATAACTACTTTCCCAATGGAACTACTTCCCCAATAGAGCTACAGTACTTTCCCAATGGAACTACTTTCCCAACGGAACTGCTTCCCCAACGGAACTGCTTCCCCAATGGAACTGCTTCCCCAATGGAACTACTTTCCCAATGGAACTACAGTACTTTCCCAATGGAACTACTTTCCCAACGGAACTGCTTCCCCAACGGAACTGCTTCCCCAACGGAACTGCTTCCCCAACGGAACTGCTTCCCCAACGGAACTACAGTACTTCCCCAATGGAACTACTTTCCCAATGGAACTGCTTCCCCAACGGAACTGCTTCCCCAACGGAAATGCTTCCCCAACGGAACTGCTTCCCCAACGGATCTACTTTCCCAATAGAACTACAGTACTTTCCCAATGGAACTACTTTCCCAATGGAACTACTTTCCCAATAGAATATATCTGCCTCTTGTATTACTACATAAGACAGCATTGCAGTATGAGAGATGGTATTGGATAAAAAAAATGTTGACTGTCTCCTTACCAGAGGGCAGAGGAGGGTTTGCCCCATCTGATGATGATTCAGTAGAGAAAGAGGTCACTGCTGGGGGTTGTATGGATAATGATTTTATAACACGGTGGAGGACATCTTGAGACAGACTCTGTTTCAGCCCTGCCAGGGCCTTGGTGATGGCTGGCTCTCCAGAGGTAGGGCCAGTGGTGGGGCTGGCTGGCTCTACAGAGGTAGCGCCAGGGGTGGTGATGGCTGGCTCTCTAGAGGTAGCGCCAGTGGTGGGGCTGGCTGGCTCCCCAGAGGTAGGGCCAGTGGTGGGGCTGGCTGGCTCCCCAGAGGTAGGGCCAGGGTTGGGGCTGGGGGTAGAGGTGGATGTTAGCAGGGCTGGGCCTGGAGCTGTAGAAGGGCTCAGAGGGGTTTTGGAAGATTCCAGAGATTTCTTTAGTTTTTTCTTCGGGGAGAAGAATTGTTCCTCCTCTGTGGATTCCAGGAGTCTTTTGCTGGGTTTCCTCAGCCGTTTGTTTTCATAATGTGCTGTGGGAACAAATAATCCATCAATCAAATCAATCTCTAAAAATAAAATAAAAAGCTAACTGTTGACATAAAACACTGCTGGTACTGAAACCCATTTACCTGATGTGTCATCTTGCTTCTCCATCCCCAGGTTCAGATCAGGGGACCTGATGGGGTCTGGTGTCCCTCCCTGGCCGTCTCTGTAGACCCCATTCACCTCTGCAGGCCCCTGCGGTGAGGCCACCCCACCCAGGGCCCCTGCATCCTTCCCTGGCTCTTGCTGCGCAAACGTCTGCCAGCGCTTCTTAGGGGCCACTTTGGTACCCGGGCTCTTGTCGAGGTAGGATGAGGAGTCAACAGCGGAGGGCACAGGAGGA
Source organism: Coregonus clupeaformis (assembly GCF_020615455.1). NCBI lineage: Eukaryota > Metazoa > Chordata > Actinopteri > Salmoniformes > Salmonidae > Coregonus > Coregonus clupeaformis. The sequence continues at coordinate 2,207,321 of NC_059194.1, forward strand.
AGAGGACCAGGCTCAGCCAGGTCAGCGTGCCCAGAGACAAACTCCCTCCCCCAGGCTAGGTCGGCCATCTCGGGAGAGAGACCAGCGATGGTGGCCCGGAGCTTGGCTGGAGGCCTCTGCTTCCTCCGCTGCTGCTTCTGCTTCTCCACCGCGTTCGCCACCATCTGAGCCAGGACCGTTTTCCCTTCAAGTTTGTACGTGTCGTTTTTCATGATGGGTTTAGTTCTGGACTTGGGTTTGCCCTGTGTGCTCTTGGGTGTTAGCGAACTCGCATGCTGGCCGTTTTGGATTTTGGTCCCCACTGGTGTCCACTCCCCACCAGCAGCAGTGTTCAGGGGGTCGTCTGGTGCTCTGGCAGTGGGTATGACCATGGGCTCCTCCTGGATGAGGGCTGGCGAGGGAGGCATGGTCAGGGGCTGGCCCTCTTTCTCCCTGGTATCATGCATGTCCTTCAGGAGCATCAGAAAAGTACTGAACTTGTAACTAGGCTCAGGTTTAAAGTTAGCGTTAGAGTCCCCAGAGTCGCTCTCCTCCTTCACTAAGGATTTGAATGACAGCTCCTTGATATCCTGGAAAGCGTCCATGGGAGAGAGAGAGGAGGTGGGGGAAGTACAGGAGGATATGTCTGAGACAATGTTCTCTTCCTTGACCTTAATAGGGGGTATGGCAGGCTTACTGGACCCTGGAGTCACATCTTCAGAATGTTTCCACGAGCCGTTGTGGAGGTGCTTCCAATCAGACTTGGGGTGTTTTTTACGAGAGCGGTGACTAACAGAGGATCTGGTTTTGTCTGGTGAAGAATCCCTGCTAGTAGACGACTCTGTTCTGATCTGAACATTATCGCTCACATCATCATCATCATCATCAGAAGAATGCGCATTAAGCCTATCGTTTGTCAAGTTTTGGCTTGAGGCCAGCAGGGCCTCTTTGAGTTCTGTCTGTTCCTCTGCTTTCAGGGCCCTGGTCATCAGACGCCTGCTGGCAGGGAGCTGCAGAGAGCTGAGCTTCTCAAGAGCATTTTTATTTGTCAGTTCAGAAGAGCTGCCCAACTTCTGTTTTGACTGTAAAACATTTGTGGTTTTTGTAGTTCTGTAATTTAAAAGGGATTTGTTTGCTAAAATGATTGGGGATGGGGAGATGGGAACTACATGCCTAGGGACCACCACGACCACACGCCCGTCCTTTTCAGAAGGCGTAGCCCGCTCCTTTTCAGAAGGCGTAGCCCGCTCCTTTTCAGAAGGCGTAGCCCGCTCCTTTTCAGAAGGCGTAGCCCGCTCCTTTTCAGAAGGCGTAGCCCGCTCCTTTTCAGAAGGCGTAGCCCGCTCCTTTTCAGGAGGAGTAGCCGGCTCCTTTTCAGAAGGCGTAGCCCGCTCCTTTTCAGGAGGAGTAGCCCGCTCCTTTTCAGGAGGAGTAGCCCGCTCCTTTTCAGAAGGCGTAGCCCGCTCCTTTTCAGGAGGAGTAGCCCGCTCCTTCTTGCCCACTTTCTCTGCCTCCTCTTTTGAGGGTTCAGACGGTTTCTCTGTGTCTTCTTCAGCAGGTTTCTCAGACCGTTTGGGACGTACAATGGTCGGTACAGAATCCAGGTCTGCGTATGGAGAGTCCTTGGGATCTCCTTTCAGTGGATCAGCTGAGGCAGCAGGCGTCTGGTTGGCCAGGTCTAGGATGCTTAGTGACTCTGTGGGACTTCCAGCTATATGACCAAAGATCTCCGCCAAACCCTTCCTCTTCCTCTTCTTTTTGCTGCTACTTTCGTTCACTACGGTCAGATGTTTGTTTCTACTGGGGTGAGGGCTGAAGGACGGGGGTGCAGTGAGGTTAGAGGAGGAACAAGAGAGGGCCTCGGATGGTTTTTCATCAGGCAGTGGGGTGGACACCCGCTCTTCACCGTTAGAGGCCATGGAAGAAGAGACAGCAGTATTCTTCAGCAGGTCAGGTAGGAGAAACTCAGCTTCCAGCACACTGACTTTCCACGACTCCAACAGACGCTTGGGTATCTACAGGGGAGAGACGACAGCCATCAGGACAAAGACGGCCTTATTTCTAAACGATATGGAGTTGTTGTCTTTGTGGAATAGACAGTATTTGAGTATAATCTTCCAGATATGTTTTGTGAGACATGCAATGAAACTATTCTGCACCTTTGCAACGACAAAAGCAATTTGGGACTTGAAACATATCACTACTAACAGCAACACACAATGTGAGCTAAATTAAAAGCAACAGGAGTTGACGGTTGTCTGTGGTCAGTTACTGTGTATTAAAAGCAACAGGAGTTGACAGTTGTCTGTGGTCAGTTACTGTGTATTAAAAGCAACAGGAGTTGACAGTTGTCTGTGGTCAGTTACTGTGTATTAAAAGCAACAGGAGTTGACAGTTGTCTGTGGTCAGTTACTGTGTATTAAAAGCAACAGGAGTTGACAGTTGTCTGTGGTCAGTTACTGTGTATTAAAAGCAACAGGAGTTGACAGTTGTCTGTGGTCAGTTACTGTGTATTAAAAGCAACAGGAGTTGACAGTTGTCTGTGGTCAGTTACTGTGTATTAAAAGCAACAGGAGTTGACAGTTGTCTGTGGTCAGTTACTGTGTATTTGTAGTCTTTTTCCCTCTGTTTCCCTCTCCGTCTCAGCACAGGCAGGTCTGTAAACTGCTCTCCTCCTGTGAAGGGGTAGGTAACTTTCCCAGGTACCCAGGCATGGTCAGCTATCTCCCCCACAGTCTCCACGTAATACATACGACAAGGACGACGACTGGGGACTGGAACAACAGAAAACACAAAAGACAACTAGTTTCAACATTGATACAAAATGTTATAAGAGAACCAGGGGTCAAAAGCTTCTAAATGCTCGTCATTACACAAAGACGAATTAGGCTGTCAGGCCGAGAGCTGATACATTGAGTTGAAGTCGTTTATAGACAACTGTCTGAGGATGCCCCCATACCATATTTACATTTTAAATGTTTAGTCATTTAGCATACGCTCTTATCCAGAGCGACTTACAGTTAGTGAGTGCATACATTATTTTTTTATTTTTCATACTGGCCCCCAGTGGGAATCGAACCCACAACCCTGGCGTTGCAAACGCCATGCTCTATCAACTGAGCTACATCCCTGCCGGCCATTCCCTCCCCTACCCTGGACGACGCTGGGCCAATTGTGCACCGCCCCATGGGTCTTCCGGTCGCAGCCGGCTACGACAGAGCCTGGATTCGAACCAGGATCTCTAGTGGCACAGCTAGCACTGCGATGCAGTGCCTTAGACCACGCCCTTTTATAAACTGGGTGGTTCGAGCCCTGAATGCTGATTGGCTGACAGCCATGGTATGACAAAACATTTATTTTTACTGCTCTAATTACGTTGGTAACCAGTTTATAATAGCAATAATGCACCTCAGGGGTTTGTGGTATATGGCCAATTTACCACAGCTAAGGGCTGTATCCAGGCACTCCGCGTTGCGTCGTGCCTAAGAAAAGCCCTTAGCCATGGTATATTGGCCATATACCACACCCCCTCGTGCATAATTGCTTAAATATACCACAACCTATGACAACTCTGGAGTGATTGTGGACAACACATTTTAGATCCAGATGGTTCATTCTTCTTTCTAAGTGTCATAGCCCCCACAGAACCCAGATGGGAGCTTCCCTTCCTTCCTCCTTTTCATCACCGCTTTATGCCCTGACATCATAATAATACACCCAACCTGTGACCACCTGGTGATCAGTTTACACCCAACACCAATTATACTACTGCCCACCTTTCATGTGTGTGTGTGTCCCCTCCAGTGGATCTATGGTGACTCTGCAGGGCCACCAGGGGCGGCGGTTGAACTTGGCCCAGACCAGATCTCCCTCCACGTACTGCACTGCTGGGAGGGGCTTCTTCTTTGGGCTGTTGGGCTGAACAGAAACAAAACAAAGACCTTATTACACGTATAGGATCATCACTTGGACAGTTCAAAACTCTGATGGTAAAAGGGATTTCTTGTATCTTTTTATATACGTTGTTTAACATTTATTTTTAGCATCTCAAATTCAAATATTAAAACAAATACTCTTATCAAATCAATATTATTTTGCTGAATATAAAACTAGCCTATATGGTCGATCGGCATATAGTGTATGCAAAATCTAAACAATCAATTAAGAATAGCTGCTTGACAAATACTGTTCCAGGAGATTACACAGTATTTACCGAACTGGACATAACGTCAGATACGATCAGATATCTTTGAGAGCTACCCAGGATGCATCTGCCCCATGGGTTGTTATCGTAATCATCATCAGTAAGAGAGATAACTCACATTAGAGTTGGTTCCAACAGGTGAGATGAGACCATGGTCAAGTGTATCTCCTGTCATCTCACTGTCACTGTCGGAGTCCTGGTCCATACTCCAGCCATCCCCCATAGACATGTCAGGCAGGGCACTGGGGCTCAGAGTAGGGTCCAGCTCAGATAGACGCTTGGACATCAGGTTGAGAACAGAGGGTTTGTATGTGCTGTTATGGCCTAGCCCTGAACCAGAGGTGCTGTTAGAGTCTGTGACAGTTCTGTCTCTGGTGGACTTAGAAGAGTGTTGTTGAAAAGGAACCAACTCATCCTCCTCCTCCTCCTCCTCCTCATCCTCCCTGTCCCCACTGTCAAACAAGGTGGACTCGAAATGCAGGTATCCATTGGGGATGGGGGAGCAGCGCTCCAAACTATCAGAACTAACAGGAGAGAAACCGTTCTGATCCCGGATGGAATCCTCGTACGGTTCTGTCTCCTCGTTACCGGGAGAGGGGGGCAGTCGGACCTGGGGAGCCTCAAAACTAGAGCCTACCACTGGGCTGTGAGAGTGCAAATGGTTCCTGGCATGAAGGTCCTTGGGCTGGGGCCCGGGTCCCAGATCACACCCAGGTCTGTGTACCATAGTGGAGAGGTCCTGGAGCCTCAGCAGAGGACTGTAGCAGTGGGGCCTCGCCCTCTCTGCCTGGTTATACCCGTAGCTAGGTGCCTGTTTGAGGGAAGAGGTTGACAGTTGCATGGCCATCGAAGGTTGGTCTGTTGAGACACGCTTGGCGCTGCTGTTGCACTGGTTTCTATAGGAAGTGGTGGAAACTGAGAGGCCATTGGGGGGCCTCAGCTCTGGCTGGCCTGAGCTGTAAGCTGTGGCTGATGCTGAGCCGCTCCGAACAGCCCTTCTGTATGACGGATTCATGTTGTCATGGCTCCTTCCTGTCATTGTAAAAGAAAATGCAGGTTAGGGTGGTTGAGGTAAACCTTCTAGCAAACAACCTGCTTTTTCCTATCCAGCTACAGTGTGGTCAATTCACATGGTTCAGACTCATGCACTGTTTGAAATAGCTACAATGTTACAAAACAACTGTTAAAAAAACACAAGAATGTACATAAACCATACTGTCTGTCTGTAAATAACAACTCGCATTCCACGCGAGAATAACAGAAAGACAGACCACCGCATAGCCTAGACGTAATAAGACGACATTGCATGGCTTCCCCTCTGAAGGCCGTCCGTAGTGGCAGCAGAGAAGACAAAAAGCTCAGGAAAACACCGCGAGCGACCGGTGTGTTCTGCCCCGTTCACAATCGAATCATATCTACTCGTTCAGTTTTTGATATCAAAATAGAACGATCGCAAACACTGAAATGATAGATCTGTGCCACATTGCTCACGCTGCCAGCCTGACTGACTGTAGGGGAGTCAATACAGTCAGTGCCATCAAACAGAATGGCTCACACAAGTAGCCTACACTGAGCCTATAAACCGACATAGGAAGCTCCCATTCTAACTCACAAAAGGACGGTTCAAAACGTTTAAAAACATCGTCTGTATTTAAAAACGCAATAATCTTACCATTTGGAGGTCGGTCAAAATAAAACCAACTGCGGGTCTTTCAGATTGGGGCATGAAGCGTGTGTTTTTTTCGATTTGTGAAAGCGGATCTGCACAATCCCAGCAGCAGCAGCACTAGGCCAAGAAAGACCCACAGCTCTCATTCTCTCCCTTCACCTCCTGTCCTATCTCATCAGCGGCGGCCTTTCCAAAACAGTCACCAATGGACAAAATTAAATTAAAACCTTCCATTTTAGTGCATCAAAAGTCAGTGTAGCCTACACCACCTTAGTCCCTAACAATTACGATATCATATTTACTACATGGTTGTTTCGCGGGCTGTCGAAATGCCCCTCTGGTTATGTTAAAACAAGCCCTGCTAAACCGACTGGCTGTGTTGGCGAGCAGAGCTGAGCAACCAATCCGCACAGCCACCCAACCCCCCCGCGGATCACAGCACACAGCACATCGGGCCGGGCCACTCTCTCACCCTCAATCACTAGAGCACACTGCTCTACAGTCACACTGACAAATCCAGATGCACCATCTCAAATAAAAGAGGGTCTATGATGTAGGCTACTATATCCACTAATGTGTTTTAGTCAACATACATGAAACCCTTGGCTAGTTAATTTGACTATTTATTATGGGGTTATGTGAGGGTAAGGTATGTCACAATGATAAACCAATGCGCCATTGCTTTCCTTATCCCAACAAAGGCGTAACTTGCCTCCTCCATTTTGGATAGCAGAGAGAGGTTGGAGAGAGAGAGACGAATCTGTGGCCACAACAAATGCGGTTCAATAGTTCGAATGTGCTCGACGGGAAAACAGCGCAAGCGGTTGCGGCCTGGTCAAAGTTTTAAAATAGACTATTCCCCATATTGCCTGACAGCAGAGAAAATAGGCCATGTCCGAGGCAATAAACATGTCAATGGTGGGGGCAAAGCCCCAACTAAAGTCGGACCCCTGGACACCATGCTGTCAATGGGGTGCAATGTAATAGAAGATTGTTAAATCGGCTAAATGGCTATCCGTTTTTTTCCGCGTATCCTACAATAAGTTTGCATTAAAAAATAACAATGACAGCAGCCTATAAGGAAAAGAATGCGCCTTGCATAGTGGCCACACAAAAGTCTCGCCATACTTGCAGTGGTGCCCTCCTGCTAGTGTAATCAACTCGCATCGCACAATACCCATCATTCCTACATCGAAATGACAGTTGTCAAATAAGCCACAGACATTATGTTATAGCCAATTCTAATTAATCATATTACCTGATAGGCACATATGTATTTGCCTCGGCTGCTCTTCATTGATGACCAATCTGCAGATGTGTAACCTTATGAGGCAGTCACTCAGAAGGTAGGGAGAGGAGAATGCATATGCAAAGTCAGGGGCCCAGACAATAAGAATATTTGATTAGATTTTTTTCAAAGTGCCCCAACGTTTTTGTGTTGAAATTATATGAAATGTGTTATTCTTTTTTCCTCATTCAATATTGGTTTCTCCGTTCTATGAGATCGAGATTCACAATACAGGCCATATGTAATTCTAGGCCCAGGTAATGCACAATACCCAGGTTTATGTACATATATCTTCTTAGAAAAATTATTATAGGATGCGAATGTCAGGATTAAAACAGAATTCCTTATATTTATCTTGAAGAATGGTTGGACATGCAATGAGTGTTTTATAAAGGTGGGGTCCACTGGCCAATAGGGGACATGGACCCCATGATTTTTTTTTGATTTTTGATTTCACCTTTATTTAACCAGGTAAGCCAGTTGAGAACAAGTTCTCATTTACAACTGCGACCTGGCCAAGATAAAGCAAAGCAGTGCGATAAAAACAACAACACAGAGTTACATATGGATTAAACAAAACATAAAGTTACAAATACAACATAAAATCTATATACAGTGTGTGCAAATGTAGCAAGTTATGGAGGTAAGGCAATAAATTGGCTATAGTGCAAAATAATTACAATTAGTATTAACACTGGAATGATAGATGTGCAAGAGATGATGTGCAAATAGAGATACTGGGGTGCAAATGAGCAAAATAAATAACAATATGGGGATAAGGTAGTTGGGTGGGCTAATTTCAAATGGGCTGTGTACAGGTGCAGTGATCGGTAAGGTGCTCTGACAACTGATGCTTAAAGTTAGTGAGGGAGATAAGAGTTTCCAGCTTCAGAGATTTTTGCAATTCGTTCCAGTCATTGGCAGCAGAGAACTGGAAGGAATGGCGGCCAAAGGAGGTGTTGGCTTTGTGGATGACCAGTGAGATATACCTGCTGGAGCGCATACTACGGGTGGGTGTTGCTATGGTGACCAATGAGCTAAGATAAGGCAGGGATTTGCCTAGCAGTGATTTATAGATGGCCTGGAGCCAGTGGGTTTGGCGACGAATATGTAGTGAGGACCAGCTAACAAGAGCGTACAGGTCACAGTGGTGGGTAGTATATGGGGCTTTGGTGACAAAACGGATGGCACTGTGATAGACTACATCCAATTTGCTGAGTAGAGTGTTGGAGGCTATTTTGTAAATTACATTGCTGAAGTCAAGGATCCGTAGGATAGTCAGTTTTACGAGGGCATGTTTGGCAGCATGAGTGAAGGAGGCTTTGTTGCGAAATAGGAAGCTGATTCTAGATTTAACTTTGGATTGGAGATTCTTAATGTGAGTCTGGAAGGAGAGCTTACAGTCTAACCAGACACCTAGGTATTTGTAGTTGTCCACATACTCTAGGTCAGACCCGTCGAGAGTAGTGATTCTAGTCGGGTGGGCGGGTGCCAGCAGCGTTCGATTGAAGAGCATGCATTTAGTTTTACTAGTGTTTAAGAGCAATTGGAGGCTACTGAAGGAGTGTTAGTGTTAACTAAGGCTATTTAGTCTGCCAATAAGAATGCAGTGGTTGACAGAGTCGAAAGCCTTGGCCAGGTCGATGAAGACGGCTGCACAGTACTGTCTATTATCGATCGCAGTTATAATATCGTTTAGGACCTTGAGCGTGGCTGAGGTGCACCCATGACCAGCTCAGAAACCGGATTGCATAGCGGAGAAGGTACGGTGGAATTCGAAATGGTCGGTGATCTGTTTGTTAACTTGGCTTTCAAAAACTTTCGAAAGGCAGGGCAGGATGGATATAGGTCTGTAACAGTTTGGATCTAGAGTGTCACCCCCTTTGAAGAGGGGGATGACCGCGGCAGCTTTCCAATCTCTGGGGATCTCAGACGTTACAAAAGAGAGGTTGAACAGGCTAGTAATAGGGGTTGCGACAATTTCGGCGGCTAGTTTTAGAAAGAAAGGGTCCAGATTGTCTAGCCCAGATGATTTGTAGGGGTCCAGATTTTGCAGCTCTTTCAGAATATCAGCTGTCTGAATTTGTGTGAAGGAGAAGCGGGGGGGGCATGGGCAAGTTGCAGCGGAGGGTGCAGAGCTGGTGGCCGGGGTAGTGGTAGCCAGGTAGAAAGCATGGCCAGCCGTAGCAAAATGCTTGTTGAAATTCTCTATTATTGTAGATTTATCGGCGGTGATAGTGTTTCCTAGCCTCAGTGCAGTGGGCAGCTGGGAGGAAGTGCTCTTATTCTCCATGGACTTTACAGTGTCCCAAAACTTTTTGGAGTTAGTGCTACAGGATGCAAATTTCTGTTTGAAAAAGTTAGCCTTTGCTTTCCTAACTGTATATTGGTTCCTAACTTCCCTGAAAAGTTGCATATCGCGGGGGCTATTTGATGCTAATGCAGTACGCCACAGGATGTTTTTGTGCTGGTCAAGGGCAGTCAAGTCTGAGGAGAACCAGGGGCTATATCTGTTCTTAGTTCTGTATTTTTTGAATGGGGCATGTTTATTTAAGATTGAGAGGAAATTACTTTTGAAGAATAACCAGGCATCCTCTACTGATTGAATGAGATCTATATCCATCCAGGATACCTGGGCCAGGTCAATTAGGAAGGCCTGCTCGCTAAAGTGATAGGATAAGATACATGTAGCTTTTTGTCTGCACTTAACAAATGGAATTGTCTATACACTACACTTTTAAAAGATCAGTGACAGTCAAGACAATATCATTTTGAAATGACCATTTCACTTTTTTTTAAATTTTTGGTCATACAATACACTATCTTATCGTTACACATTTTCCCCATTGGTTAAAATGATAGTTCCTACTCAACACCATTCTGGGTTTGTTTTTATCAAGTGACAGTTACATTGTGAGAACAAAAAAATAAAGGATAATACAGCACATTGAGAACACAAAACCATTCATATTCACAAAGTGTTAGAAATAACAATTCCTATGTCGTCAAATAAGTATTATGTGAGATTTTCAGATGTGTTTGTGTTTGTGTCAGTTCAAGCAAAATGACAACAAAAAAACGTGTTGTAACAATGTTTATCACATTGAATCCTGTGTATAAATCCTGTGTATAAATCCTGTGTATAAATATGCATACAAATGAAATACATGTCATACGGCGCACAATTGGCCCAGCGTCGGCCGGGTTAGGGGAGGGTTTGGCCGGTGTAGGCCGTCATTGTAAATAAGAATTTGTTCTTAACTGACTTGCCTAGTTAAATAAAGGTAAAATTAAAAATTAAAAAAAAATACCAGACAACACAAAAAGACACAAGCGCAGCAACATGCACTCTGGGAGAAGCTTCAGATTCATGTTTTACTGCGTTTGGTGTTGTTTTCTACTCAGATACATTTTCAAAACATCATGAGGACAAGAAAACCATGACGACTACTACTAATACAGCACATTATATCAGAGAATAAAATAAACAGATGAATGAAAGTCAGATATTTAAACATTTAAACAAAACATCAACCCTTCTCCAGACAGCGAGCATTTGAACAGATTATAACGAATAATAGGCTATTTCTCTCATTCCTGTTTAGCTAAAGTATATTGATTGTATTTATTATATGCCTCATCATGCAATCTCTGTAAAATAAGATAACATACTTATTGAAAAAAAGAGAGAGATTTCAGTCTTTGGATAGGGACAGAATAAATGGTGATGATATTAGCACAGTACATTGAAGAGAGGAGGAGCCATTTGTAGGTAGCCAGTGCCAGACGTATCCAAAAGTCAACCCACATTTTGGCTACACAAGTCCCTGCTGGTCATCAACATCCTTTAGGACAAGCACTCAAATCTGAGTTCCAGGCAGTAGATAGAGATGCAGGCAGAACTACTTGTTACTTTCCTCCACTTTGCCAGTTGGCTCACACAAGCCTTGTTTCTGCATCAGGGTGTAAGGGAAAGGTGCCATTTCGCAGCTGGCATAGTCCAGTTTCTTGGCTCCGCCACCGCAGTTACTGAAGTCTAGTTTCTTGGTACCATCACAGCTTCCGTACTCCAGTTTCTTGAGCCGAGCCAGAGTCTTGATGCTACCAGGAGGCCTGCCAGGGCTAACCTTGTAGCCTGCCGCTTTGGTCGTACCCAAGGGCCTGCCGGGACTGGTCTTGAACCCTGCAGCTTTCGTGGTCCCCAACGGACGTCCGGTGCTTGTCCGGTAACCGGCTGACTTAGTGGTCCCCGAGGGTCTCCCTCTACGGCCGGATTTGACGACGCCTCCTTTCTTCTTCTTGGAGCTCTCTGGCCCAGTTGGAGCCTCACTGGCCCCTCGGATCCTCACTGTCTGAGGGTTGAACTCATTCTGGGTCTCTTGCTGCATTTGACAGGGCATGGGCTTGTGCATGCCCTGTGGCAGAGGGGGTAGGTTAGGATGGGGCAGCTGTAGAGTAGGGGGTGGGGGCGAAGGGTAGAATTTGTTGGATTGCGAGCTACATAAGTCGAAGTGGCTGGTTGGGTGTTGACATTCCTCTGCAAGGCCACTCATGCAATAGTCATTGCTGCTGCTAGTGACGTGGTGCATCATTTTCTGTTGAGGGGTACAAATGAAAGGGAAACAGGTTCAGAATCATTGAATTGTTAAGTGTGACACAGATGTATGCGCATGCACATAAACACACACAAACACACACAATAAGAACCTAATATGGTGATGCACATCACAACACTATGTAATAAATAGGTTATAAATTATCTATTCTATTTGCAAACATCTTGTCCAACATTAATTAGAACAGGCTATTCTTGCAAAACCATATAGGCAGAGCTAATGCAATATGCAACATACAGTAGTAGTCTCGCTATTACGCGTTTACAACCCAATAATACAACAGGTGTATAAATGGGGCAATGGGCGCTACTACAATGCAATACACGAAGTAAACTGCTGCATTTGCAAGTACATTTTGAGAACACAAAAAAAAACACACAAACCTCATTTGTAGGCGGATCATGGAATGCAAAGGGTTAAATATGAAACAGTTTATCCATTCTTGACCGCCACATCATAGAAACGCATGCATTCTACGCCCTATATTCCATGGATATTGACTTGATGCTGGATTACATTATGCGCCGGGTATTTCATGTTTATTTATTCTTCTAGGACAGAGGTTTAAATGAGAAAGGCAGCCATTTTCGTTCTTTTTTCCCCTTTTTATAAAAAGGAGGGGCTCAAAGCGCATGCGCGCGACACTTGAAGGGAACCTAGCAGCCCTATGAAGGCATTCACTATAATAAAAACATGCCATGTAATCCAACCATAATGCGGTCAAGGATATAGGATTTTATGCATTTTGTTCGTAACCCTAGTTTTGAAATCGTGGGCATTGTGTCCAGCAAATGAACGCAGCTGTTTTACAAACGGTCGTCACTAGTTACAACAGCCACAGTCATAAACCCCGCCTATCTCTACAATTTATCTTCTTAAAATGTCATTTAAAACCTCCCCTTAACATTAAACCTAACATTAACCACACTGCTAACCTTATGCCTAACCGTAACCTTATATTAAGACCAAAAATCTAATTTGTGTTTTCATGAATTTTTACGATATAGGCCATTTTGACTTTGCGGCTGTGGTAACTAGTGGAAACCTTTAGAAACAGAGGTATCAATACTGTACTTTCACTAGGTGGTAGTATAACAATGATAAAGATTAAGTACAGGATAAAACATTTACTTGATCTACTAAACCGTGTAATCTAGCTACATTTGACCTGACGTTAGTGGGAAAGCAATCTAATTTACAGAACTCATGCCAGTTTTTCTGTACAGTATCATACATATTCACATTTCAGTCACATCCCTGGTTCTTCAGTCTGATTGTCAAACAGTAGTTTGCCTCTGTGAAACTGTAAACAAATATTTTTGTGCAATATTTTCTCCACACATTTCTTTGGCTGCATCCGCAAATCAACTAGCCTCGCTCTGGCTACAAATCAACTCCCAACAAACAGACAAATCCAGTGGTTTTTATAATACATAATATTTAATATGAACTACTTGTTGTGTGTATGTACTGGCATGTATGTGTAACTGATAGATGCTCACACACACACACACACTACATGTTCATGTTTTTAAATGTATGTCAATTGTAAAGTATTTTGTCTGTAATGTCTTTTTCATTATGTGTCAGACCCCAGTAAGACTAGCTGTCGCCACTGGCATCGACTAATGGGGATCCTAATAAATCAAATAAAACATGACAACAGAAAGACTGGATTTACTGTAATACTCAAAAGCTGGGAAGCAATAATATCCATAAGCATTTCCCCTTAACATTGTCCCCATTCATTTCCTATTGAGTTCACAGGTCCAGTTGATTATGCATAAAAATAAATCCCAAATGGCACCCTATTCCCTCAGCCTGGCCTCGTAGCCCTATATAGTGCACTACTTTTGACCAGAACCCTATTGGCCCTGGCTAAAAGTAGTGCACTAGATAGGGAATATGGTGCCATTTGGGGCACATTCTATGCCAATTCTTAGGTCTTCCTAATGATCTTGGTCAGTTTCTGGATCTTGGTCTTGGTAGACATGTCCACATACTTGTCCCTGATGCTGACTATCATTCCACCCAGGATGGAGGGGTCAGACTGGGCAGAGAGAGAACAGAGAAGACGTTCAGACTTGTAGCAGCATGTACAAACCAGCTCATAGTCCCTATATGAATCACTATATTTCGCAGAACTTTATGGTGAGGATTTTAGTCAGAAGTAACGGAAATGTAAGCCCTAAAATGTTTATGATTCTGTAGGTGGACAGTGATTCCATTATACTTGCATCCACTGTGGCTTTGTGTTATGTCTATTCAGTATTAGCTATTCAGTAGCCTTCTCTGTGAGTTCCTAGTTCCTACCTTAGTCTCCAGCTTGAGCGTCTCTCCTTTGGCCAGGAAGCCAATCAGAGCAACGTTCAGGTCTTTGAGGTTGGCAGCATCCAGAGACTGTGAAAGGTATACAGGATTAGGGAAGATGTCAAATAAAAAATGCAAATAATTCATTTGCAAATGATCAAGTCCTGTAAATGTAAACAACATGTCAATTACATTTTAGTGTGGATTAATGTAAATATTGAGTTGGCTGATCTGTGATTAGATTAAATCTGTGTAATGATGGAGTGTGTGTGTGTCAGATCCTACCTGTGCGGTGGTGACAGTACAGATGACATCTCCACGGTGGGCACTCATCATCTTGCTGAAGGTTGAGATGACGTCAGAGGTCAGACGGCTGTTATTAGCCATAACATCTGAGGAATGGAAGTAAAGATACACTATTATTCAATTCAATACAAATGTAGTTATCTCCTGAATGTAGTTATCTCCTTAGGGCAATTACTGTTAGGGTTGCATCAGGGCCTCAGACACAGATACATAAACAATACACACAAGACAACTATTACATATTACACTGTTATTACACTGTTATTACACACTATCTTTCTTTCACCTGTCTGTCCAGACAGATACACAAGTCTGACATAAGGCTGGCTACCCACTGATCTCCTGAGTGGAACCAGGATCTCTGTGCCACTAGAGATCCTGGTTCGAATCCAGGCTCTGTCGTAGCTGGCCGCGACCGGGAGACCCATGGGGCGGCGCACAATTTGCCCAGCGTCGTCCAGGGTAGGGGAGGGAATGGCCGGCAGGGATGTAGCTGAGTTGGTAGAGCATGGCGTTTGCAACGCCAGGGTCGTGGGTTCGATTCCCACGGGGGGGCCAGTATGAAAAAAATATATATAAAAAAAAAACTTTATGCACTCTGGATTAGAGCGTCTGCTAAATGACTAAAATGTAAATGTAATGATGATGATGGGAGTCATCCCTGTCTTGGTCATCAGTGAAGGTGTGCTGTTTGATGCTATGTTTAACATGGGGTAGACAGCTTGGGGTCCTTGACTAGGGCCTGGAGGAACAGAAATATGTCTGTTTAGTATAGCTATGGGGCAGTAGCTGGGTGCCAGTCTGAAACTGGTGGTCTGAAAGAGAAAGGCATCCAGGTTCATGGGACAGTCGACAGTCAGGGGTTCCCATGTGTGTGTGTGTGTGTGTGTTGGGACTGACTTACAGACACTGTGACCAGCTCCTTCTCTACCTGTTCCAGTCTACCCTGCTTGCTGGCTGCTGAGAAGAGAGAATAGGCAGAGAGGGTAAGTCATTGCACCCATTAGAAGTTTTAGGATTATCTTGAGATATTTTTACTATCTGTGACGGCTACATCTTTAGACTAGACACCTGTGATCATATCGTTCTCAGGTCGTCAGTCATCACTGCATAATTGGTGAGCCCTTGCCAGTAGCTTGTATGTCCTGCTTTGCTTACCTTGACCAGCACTTGCCTGGTCAGCCAAGTGCTGAACTGACGGAACTGCAAGAAGAGAGAGAGAGAGAGAGAGAGACAGAGAGAGAGAGAAAGAGAATTGCTTGGATAAAACTGGCATTGATTTATACTGAACAAAATATGTTTCATGAGCTGTAATAAAAGATCCCAGAAATGTTCCATTCGTACAAAAAGCTTATTTCTCTCAAATGTTGTGTACAATTTTGTTTACATCCCTGTTAGTGAGCATTTCTCCTTTGTCAAGATAATCCATCCACCTGACAGGTGTGGCATATCAAGAAGCTGATTAAAAAGCATGATCATTACACAGGTACACCTTGTGCTGGGGACAATAAAAAGCCACTCTAAAATGTGCCGTTTTGTCACACAACACAATGCCACATGTCTCAAGTTTTGAGGGATTGTGCAATTGGCATGCTGACTGCAGGAATTTGGCAGTACGTCCAAACAGCCTCACAACCGCAGACCACATGTAACCATGCCAGCCCAGGACCACCACATCCGTCTTCTTGATCTGCGGGATCGTCTGAGACCTGCCACCCGGACAGCTGATGAAACTGTGGCTTTGAACAACCAAGAATTTCTGCACAAACTGTCAGAAACCGTCTCAGGGAAGCTCATCTGCGTGCTCGTCGTCCTCACCAGGGTCTTGACCTGACTGCAGTTCGGCGTCGTAACCGACTTCAGTGGGCAAATGCTCACCTTCACTGACCACTGGCATGCTGGAGAAGTGTGCTCTTCACGGATGAATCCCGGTTTCAACTGTACCGGGCAGATGGCAGAAGTATGGCGTCGTGTGGGCGAGCGGTTTGCTGATGTCAACGTTGTGAACAGAGTGCCCCAGGGGGCGGTGGGGTTATGGTATGGGCAGGCATAAGCTATGGACAACGAACACAATTGCATTTTATCGATGGCAATTTGAATGCATAGAGATACCGTGATGAGATCCTGAGGCCCATTGTCGTGCCATTCATCCGCCGCCATCACCTCATGTTTCAGCATGATAATGCAAGGCCCCATGTTGCAAGGATCTGTACACCATTCCTGGAAGCTGAAAATGTCCCAGTTCGTCTATGGCCTGCATACTCACTAGACATGTCACCCATTGAGCATGTTTGGGATGCTCTGGATCGATGTGTACAACAGTGTGTTCCAGTTCCTGCCAATATCCAGCAACTTCACACAACCATTGAAGAGGAGTGGGACAACATTCCACAGGCCACAATCAACAGCCAGATCAACTCTATGCAAAGGAGATGTGTCACGCTGAATGAGGCAAATGGTGGTCACACCAGATACTGACTGGTTTTCAAATACCACACCCTCTACCTTTTTTAAGGTATCTGTGACTAATAGATGCATATCTCTATTCCCAGTCATGTGAAATCCATAGATTAGGGCCAAATGAATATATTTAAATTGACTGATTTCCTTATATGAACTGTAATTCAGTAAAATCGTTGCGTTTATATTTTAGTTCAGTGTAGCTACCGGTGACAGTGAGTGAGAAACTAGGTGTAGAAACCCATTAACTGTAGAAGTGTTGGTTGTTACCAGAGTTGGGGAGTACTGAACTACAAATAGTTCAACTAGTAATTTCATGACATTTTGCAGTAGCTTGGTGGTAGTTTAACTAAATTCAAATATTGGTACTGTTTTCAGTAGTTCATAACTATTTTTTGCCATGTAGGGTAAACTACACATTATTTTATTTTTTTTATATACTGGCCCCCCGTGGGAATCGAACCCACAACCCTGGCGTTGCAAACGTCATGCTCTATCAACTGAGCTACATCCCTGCCGGCCATTCCCTCCCCTACCCTGGACGACGCTGGGCCAATTGTGCGCCGCCCATGAGTCTCCCGGTCGCGGCCGGCTGCGACAGAGCCTGGATTCAAACCAGGATCTCTAGTGGCACAGTTAGCACTGCGATGCAGTGCCTTAGACCACTGCCCCACTCAGGAGGACAAGTCTCACTTGAAACATAGTTTTTGTGTTTAATAGGCTGAATTACAGATTCTGTTAACTTCTGAGCGATATGTTCTTGCAATTTGTAGTCTATGACATTTCAGATTTAGATATGATAATTTTTCACTAAGTAGTTTGGATGTAGTCTACTACTTTTCCAAAAAGTAACTTAAAGTAGTAAACTATATTTTTCTTAAGGGTAACTTTAGTGTAACTTATTCCAGTTTGGAGTAATTGGTCTCTTAGTAAAGTACATTTTCAGAGTAGCTTCCCTAACACTGGTTGTTACATTATATCAAGCCTCATTCATTCAATTAGTTTTGCTACTGCTATATTGTATCAGACACGTCTGTCAAAACCAATGACCGGTCAAAACATAAGTCCTCGTGGACGCGAGCTGCACCCATTTCAAAGTGACAATGTAGCTAGGGTTTAGGGTGAAGAGGATCAGCTAACTATATGTTATTTTATAACAGGAAATAAACAAATATTGAATGTCTTACCTGCTGTCCTCCTAACGTTACCTCAAAGGTGCTGCCATTTTCTCCTGGTTAGTGCTACCCGGGATTCTAGAGACGTCCCTACCCTAAACCCTAACCTTAACCCCTACTACAGTTCCCTAAACTTAACCCAAACCTCAACCCTTACCTTAACCATTTTACATTTCAACTTCAATGGAGTAACCTCAGAGTTGTGACGTCCCAAGGAATCAGGATTTTCATGGACCATTTCCTCCTACTGCTGACTAGGGTGAAACTCAATGCGCATGCGTGTGTCTTAAACATGAGGAGCCGCCTTAAATTCTGGATAGTTGCTCTTGCATCCTGCCAGTCCGTTGTATTTATTCACTGTGAATGCACAGTAGATCTATTCACACTATTATCCACAATGCTCATGGAATTTATTGTGATAGGTTTATTATTTTGATACCGAGAGCACATTGTAGTTCCCATTCGCAATCACACGGTGGCAGCAAAGCCCAGATGAAGGGGGCCGGTGAAGTACGTCGGCCAATGACGTAAACGCAACAAGACCGGGAGGTTTCGTTTATCTGATTCGGGTTACCCCGGTGGTAGAAATTTGAATCGGGTGAAAAGTGATTGCATTCGTTTTGGAACCGGGCTGCCTCCCGAGCGTGAGCCAGGTGCCCAGCTCTGGCCGTCGGCGAAGTCGGCTCAAAACAAAAGTGACGTAATCAAGCACGTGGAGTGATGATTAGGATTCGGTGTTTTCACACGCAAAAGTGATTGCTTTGGATAAAAACGCTTGATCTGCCATCCCAATCCTAGTTTGAAAAGTCAAACATGTATTTTATGAAAAGATGTATGTTTCTGGACGATGCACCATGCTGCCTTGTTGGCAATCTGACAGAGAGGCGCAGAGTACTGTTTGATTTGAGAAAGCGCTCCTCCCTCCCCGCTTTCGCCCGATGATGTGAAGGACCATTGCCCGGTTCAACCCGGGCCAGCGTAATATAACTCCCTCATTGATTGTTGTTGGGGGAAGAAGCAGGGTTGGGTCCACGGAATTTCATACAGAGCCAGTTTTCTGCAACTGCGGCTGTTCCACGCATTTCTTTAGCTATTTCATATAAACAGGAGATCGAGGCACATGCAGCGCTTATTTTTTTTAACGAGTAGCTAGCTAGTGGGGGGGGTTGAACCAATTTAAAGCAGGGTCGGTAAACTAGCTAGCTCGTGCATTCATTTTTGACGAAGGCAGATAGAGTGCGAATGACGAGAACGCATTAGCCAGTATTAGCTAAACTAGTTTTCAATAGGTAACCTGAAATATAACCAGACATGGACGACAAGTCATTCACTAAGGAATTGGATGGGTGGATTGAGCAACTCGGCGAATGCAAGCAGCTCTCGGAAAACCAAGTCAAAGCCCTTTGCGAGAAGGTAATTTTAACCCATTTAATTCGTATGATCTTGCAAGCCCTTAGCAAATATTAGCTAAGCTAGTTTGCCGGCTATGTTAAGCAACTATCTTAAATTGCTCATTGGTCCGAGCACGGTTCATTTCTCCACCGGCTTTTGTATGTTACTGCTAGTTAGTTAGCTAGTTAGTTACTTCCCTACTAGTTAGTTACTAACTAGCAGTAACTAGCTAGCTACATTATTCAGAAAATGGCGGCGGAGCTGCCTATTGCCATTGCATTCACTGTGGGGTTGGCAGACATGCATTGACTGAGTAGCATTGATGTTGAATTTTTATATGAATGTGTTTGGAAGTTTCAGCTTGATATCCTTGCTGTTCTTACGCGCCGTTCTGGCTTGTTGCATTTGAATTTCCAAGTGTGCCCCTTCGGTATCAACTACTGTATATAGTTGGAGCTTAAAAATATGCATCATATGCATACATTTTATAAATACTCAAACAAGAAATAACATACACACACCCAAACTCCCGCAGTTCCCCTCTGTATCCCTGATTTCCCCCATCCTCTGTCTAAATCCCTAACCCCAAACTCTTCTGTCTCCTCTCCAGGCCAAAGAGATCCTGACGAAGGAGTCTAACGTGCAGGAGGTGAGATGTCCGGTCACCGTGTGCGGAGATGTCCACGGCCAGTTCCATGACTTGGTGGAGTTGTTTAAAATCGGAGGGAAGTCTCCGGACACCAACTACCTCTTCATGGGAGACTATGTGGACAGGGGCTACTACTCTGTAGAGACAGTCAGCCTCCTGGTATCTCTCAAGGTAAACATAGCCACATGTTTTAGAGCAGGGAAGGGCAACTTTAATGGGGCTGGGGGGTTAAAGTTGCCCTTTTTTTTGTTGAATTAATCATGAGTGGCTTTGCCTGAGGACTCAAACTGAATTCTTCCGCTGCTCTATCATTCGCTACATACTTCAGTCTGAGACTGCCATCATTGAAGTCGTTTGTGGTGATGTCAACATGAGAGGTGTTGTACAAAACAAAGTAATCAGCGATTGGATAATCTCTAACCAATCAGAGTAGCAAAGCCAATGACACATTTTCAAACCTCCGCCTTACCCACTTGTGTTCTGGCCCAACCCATCGATTTCTGGGACCAGTCAGAACAGTTAGAATGTTTTTCCATTCTAGAAATTGTTGTGGAGGTACTCAGATCCAGACTCATTGCAGAGGAAAACTAATGTTTGTGGGCGTGGCGTTTGCCCGGAGCAAGGAGTTTGGGTAGCCAGGCAAGCAGTAGCTTGCGGCTCTGCATACCCACATCCATACCCACACATGTAGTCCGAGCCGGCCCTAGCCTTTTGGAGGCCCTAAGTAACATTTTGTTGCGAGCAAAACCTTTTCGCTGCCCCCTCTTGACAGCGGAGAGAAATTTCCTGCAGTTCTACACATTTTGTGTAGAGAAAATGTTGCAGTTTTTAAAGTAAGTTTGCTGCAATTCTACACATTTTGCCATGGGGTGGACAGAAATGTTAGCAGTTTTTGATATGTTATCTGAGTGAGCGTGACTAAGAAAATCTATTAGGGCCCCCATTCGGCAATTCGACCGTGATTACTACAAGTTAGCCTAGCATTTTATAGTTAGTCTAGCCCGCTAACTTACCCATTTAAACATTTTTAGCTGACATAGGCTAATTGAGTGACTGACATAAGACAACAACTGCTGAAGCACGACCACATGTTTTTTTTATTGCACCTTGTGTATTCAGCTATTTTAATTATCGACAGTAAGTGAGAGTGAGTTCCTAAAAAAAATTTGTATATACATTTTATGAGGGGGGATCGATCCGTGGGCCTACAAAATGACTGTGGGCTGCCAGTTGCCCATCCCCGTTTTAGTGTACTCTAAAATAGCTTCGTCCGATTCCTCTCATATATTCAAGTCAAATGTTATTTGTCACAGGGGCCGAATACAACCGGTGTAGACCTTACAGTGAAACGCTTACTTACAAGCCCTTAACCAACAATGCCGTTTTAAGAAAAATAAGTGTTAAGTAAAAAATAGATAAATAAAAATAACTAACCATTTTTAAAGAGCAGCAGTAAAATTATTGCTAAAAGATATTGCTTAGTTAGTTTATTTTGCACAGGGACAAACAGCAACAAGGTTAAAACTCAAACGGGTAGAGGAGGACCGTAAGTCTACAGGGAGAACAGGACAGCCTATTGATATAACACAGGATAACATTTACTGCTGCTACTGTAAATGTCATCGTCAACCTTAAACCATGTCTGGTTTGACGTGAGAACAGAAGGTCACTGTGAATGTAATATGTGTGTTTTTATGCGCTTTTTGTCCCATCCAGAGATGTGTTAATAATTTTTTGTTTTTCAGGTTAGGTACCGTGAGCGAATCACAATCCTTCGAGGGAACCACGAGAGCAGACAGATCACCCAGGTGTACGGCTTCTACGACGAGTGTTTGAGGAAATACGGAAACGCCAACGTCTGGAAGTACTTCACAGACTTATTTGACTATCTGCCCCTCACTGCCCTGGTAGATAACCAGGTGAGATATTCGTTTTTAAAGGTGCATTATGCAGAAATGCACCTTGGTTGGAAAGCGAGGCAGCGGAAGGGATCCCTTCCTTGTTATTACGTAACCATGCAATTCAGCAGCAATGTGCTGTACAATACAGATGTTAGAAGACATTTACAACCCAACACAATGTTCATGTGCATCTATTACTGATTTGTTTACAGCAATAACACAATGTTAGATGGAATTTTTAAAAGCCTTGTTCTAACAATCACACATATTTTACATGGAAATGTCTAATTGACTTGTTGTTCCTCTGCAGATCTTCTGTCTCCACGGTGGGTTGTCCCCCTCAATAGACACACTGGAACACATCCGAGCGCTGGATCGCTTACAGGAGGTTCCTCATGAGGTCAGCTCACTTCCACGTTCCTAGAAACCACGTCCAATCTTCATACTACCGTGCTAGTTAGAATGCATGCCCAATGTGTTGTTTCATAGGATTGACTTACTTGACTTAACCTCTTGGCCCCCTTGGGAGCGTAGGACGTCAACCATTTGCTCTCCACCTCACTCACTTCTGTGAGAGGGCTTTTGCCTCTAGCCAAGAGATCCCTGCTTTGTTCAGTTCTTGTAGAGTGCAGTGTCTCCAGTTGTGTAGCTCAGTTGATAGAGCATGGCGCTTGCAACGCCAGGGTTGTGGGTTCGTTTCCCACGGGGGGCCAGTGTGAAAATTTATGCACTCACTAACTGTAAGTCGCTCTGGATAAGAGCGTCTGCTAAATGACTAAAATGTAAAATAGTATGCTGGTGTGGCTATTGAACCAAAGGCTGAAAGCCCTGACATTGTATATCAGATAGTTAATCTGTTCCATGGACTTCTGGCCAACTAGTCACTACTCATCTCACAGTTGTAATGTGCGTACACAAAACGCCTTCAATAAAGTCACATCATGTGGTGACGCTCCAAGTGTTGCAGCCTGACCTCACCAATATGGCCACCTTATTCAAATCATGTGGTGTTCACAGTATTATTGACCTTACTAACATGGCCACCGTCTCCCTCCCCCAGGGTCCGATGTGTGATCTGCTGTGGTCAGACCCTGATGACCGTGGTGGCTGGGGCATCTCTCCCCGCGGTGCCGGCTACACCTTTGGACAGGACATCTCAGAGACCTTCAACCATGCTAACGGACTCACCCTGGTCTCCAGAGCTCACCAGCTGGTCATGGAGGTACATTGGCACATTTAAGTACTGATAAAAAAACAATGCAGACTTTCTCTTGTCTTTGCATTAGGTTATGTTTTAGACAGTTTTGCAAAACTTGCACTTTGTCTTGTTCGGGGATGTACCTCTGGTTTACTGAATGTTTGTTTTGGCAGGGTTATAACTGGTGCCATGACCGTAACGTAGTGACCATCTTCAGTGCACCCAATTACTGCTATCGCTGTGGAAACCAGGCCGCCATCATGGAGCTGGATGACACACTCAAGTACTCCTTGTAAGTATTCACTTCAAAATAAGTGTTTACTTCAAAATAAAAGTATTCACTTCAGAATAAAAGTATTCACTTCAGAATAAAATTCCAGTTGACAATGCTTTACCTGTAGCTTTGTTAAACTCCAAACATTGGAAATTGTTACGAGTAGATAAGAAAAGGAAGCTTGCTAACTCATTTGTCTTGATTGATGAAATGAAGTGAAGCCTGTATTAGATCTCAAATCGCTCCGAGGCGTCATATCAGACTCTTTGTTTCTATTCCAGCCTTCAGTTTGACCCCGCCCCTCGCAGAGGAGAACCCCATGTGACCCGCCGCACTCCTGACTACTTCCTGTAAAAGATCCCAATGCCTGTAAAGTATTGCTATAGATTCTTTTTAGTCAACGTGAAGAAGAAGAAGAAGGTGAAAGTGGGAGAAGGGAGCAACCGACCATCGGAGTTGTGACAAATTAAGCATCCATCTATCCATGGACCAAAAATGTGTGCCATCATTTCACAATGCAAAATGGAAAAAATGTCACATTCATCTTTTAAAGAAGACTACACAACCTACACCCACCACAGTCCTTGGAACCAGTTCCTACTCTCTCGCTCTGTGCATGATGTTGTATTTATCTCTGAAAATGATTCTTCATTGTAAAGATTACAGTGGACTATATAGGGATAGGGTGCCATTTTGGAAGCAGACGGTCTCACATTACCTGCTGGTTTTGTCAGGAAAAATATCTGCTTTGAATTAATTAATCTGCTGAGATGAATGCTTAAATGTAACCCTTGTGTAAGGAAATTAATTATAATATAGAAAGGTTCACCAAAACTAAACTCGGTATGGCCTCAAACTGGAAGGTTGCAGTAAACATTATGATATGTTGTGAAAAAATGTTTTGTGTGTGTGTGAATTGAAATCATTGTTTTCAGGGTTGGTTGGGCGCTGGATGGAATTGAATTCTTCTTTTTTTTGCACTTTTGTATTTAATTTTTATCACGACACTGACAAAGTACAGCGTTCTGTTTTACAGTGCATTCGGAAAGTATTCAGACCCCTTGACTTTTTACACATTTTGTTACGTTAGTCTTACTCTAAAATAGATTAAATTAATTGTCTTCATCAATCTACACACAATACCCCATAATGACAAAGCGAAAAAAGGTTTTTAGACAAATGTATAATAAATCAACAAAACAGAAATACCTTATTAACATATGTATTCAGATTTTTGCTATGAGACTTGAAATTGAGCTCAGGTGCTTCCTGTTTCCATTGATCATCCTTGAGATGTTTCTACAACTTGATTGGATTCCACCTGTGGTAAATTCAATTGATTGGACATGATTTGGAAAGGCACACACCTGTCTATATAAGGTCCCACAGTTGACAGTGCATCTCGGAGCAAAAACCAAGCCATGAGGTCGAAGGAATTGTCCTACAGCTCCAAGACAGGATTGTGTCGAGGCGCAGATCTGGGGAAGGGTACCAAAACATTTCTGCAGCATTGAAGGTCCCCGAGAACTTAGTGGCCTCCATCATTCTTAAATGGAAGCAGTTTGGAACCACCAAGACTCTTCCTAGAGCTGGCTGCCCAGCCAAACTGAGCAATTGGGGTAGAAGGGCCTTGGTCAGGGAGGTGACCATGAACCCTATGGTCACTCTGACAGAGCTCCAGAGTTCCTCTGTAAAGATGGGAGAACCTTCCAGAAGGACAACCATCTCTGCAGCACTCCACCAATCAGGCCTTTATGGTAGAGTGGCCAGACGGAAGCCACTCCTCAGTAAAAGGCACATGACAGTCCGCTTGGAGTTTGCCAAAAGGCACCTAAAGGACTCTCAGACCACGAGAAACAAGTTTACCTGGTCTGATGAAACCAAGATTGAATTCTTTGGCCTGAATGCCAAGCGTCACATCCGGAGGAAATTAATTTTAGAATAAGGCTGTAACAAAATGTGGAAGAAGTCAAGGGGTCTGAATACTTTCCGAATGCACTGTATATTTCACCTCCAGATAATAGCTTTTCTGTCACTCACCTGTCCATTACATGAGTAAAACCTATTTCAGTTGAATAGAGGAACACCTGTACAAAAATAACCCCTTGTTATAGATACCTTTCTGTTTTGTAGCCTCCGCTATATAATAAAGATTGAAGTTGCTCCTTCATTGCTGTTGGGTTTATTTCACAATGTACAGGCATGCAGGCAGTCTTTTTGATCTAAGGAGTTCTGCATGGCACAGAGGCAAGTGTGCTGAAAATGTGACCTCAGACTCTCATAAGTTGCCCCTTGATGTTTAGGGATTCCTTCAAGGAATGAAGGGAAAGAGAGTGTATTTGAACAGGGCCCAGATTCTGTGATGTTTATATATACACTGCTCAAAAAAATAAAGGGAACACTAAAATAACACATCCTAGATCTGAATGAATGAAATAATCGTATTAAAAACTTTTTTCTTTACATAGTTGAATGTGCGGACAACAAAATCACACAAAAATGATCAATGGAAATCAAATGTATCAACCCATGGAGGTCTGGATTTGGAGTCACCCTCAAAATTAAAGTGGAAAACCACACTACAGGCTGATCCAACTTTGATGTAATGTCCTTAAAACAAGTCAAAATGAGGCTCAGTAGTGTGTGTGGCCTCCACGTGCCTGTATGACCTCCCTACAACGCTTGGGCATGCTCCTGATGAGGTGGCGCATGGTCTCCTGAGGGATCTTCTCCCAGACCTGGACTAAAGTATCCGCCAACTCCTGGACAGTCTGTGGTGCAACGTGGCGTTGGTGGATGGAGCGAGACATGATGTCCCAGATGTGCTCAATTGGATTCAGGTCTGGGGAACGGGCGGGCCAGTCCATAGCATCAATGCCTTCCTCTTGCAGGAACTGCTGACACACTCCAGCCACATGAGGTCTAGCATTGTCTTGCATTAGGAGGAACCCAGGGCCAACCGCATCAGCATATGGTCTCACAAGGGGTCTGAGGATCTCATCTCAGTACCTAATGGCAGTCAGGCTACCTCTGGCGAGCACATGGAGGAAGGCTAAATGATGACGTTAGCGATAGAAAGATACCCGAGTTTCCAACTTGGAATTCCGAGTTGGATTACTGTTCAAAATGATTTTTCACAGTTTGAGTTCGTTTTTGTCTGAGGTTTCAGTTACCTTGAAAGCACTGAAGTCAGAAGACTGAGATTTCCGAGTTCCCAGTTTTGAACGCAGTGTATGCCCCAGGTATTACAAGGACAGACATTTGCCTAGACACTAGAGCAGGGGTGTCAAACTCATTCCATGGAGGGCCTATGTCTGCGGGATTTTGGTTTTTCCTTTCAATTAAGACCTAGACAACCAGGTGAGGTGACTCCTTTACTAATCAGTGACCTTAATTCATCAAGTACAAGGGAGGAGTGAAAACCCGCAGACACTCGGCCCTCCGTGGAATGAGTTTGATAGAGCAGGGTTTTCTAAAGTCGGTCCTGGGTGGGTTTTCTAAAGTCGGTCCTGGGTGGGTTTTCTAAAGTCGGTCCTGGGTGGGTTTTCTAAAGTCGGTCCTGGGTGGGTTTTCTAAAGTCGGTCCTGGGTGGGCCCCCCCGTTTTGGGGGGGGGCCCCCTGGGTGCACGTTTTGTTTTTTGTCCTAGCACTACACAGCTGATTCAAATCATCAAAGCTTGATGAGAGACTAGTTAAGGATCATATCACCTCTACCTTACCTGACACCCTAGACCCACTTCAATTTGCATACCGCCCCAATATATCCACAGACGATGCAATCACCATCGCACTGCCCACTGCTCTGTCCCATCTGGACGAGGAATACCTATGTCAGAATACTGTTCATTGACTATAGCTCAGCATTCAACACCATAGTACCCTCAAAGCTCATCATTAAGCTCGGGGCCATGGGTCTGAACCCCGCCCTGTGCAACTGGGTCATGGACTTCCTGATGGGCCGCCCACAGGTGGTGAAGGTAGGAAACAACACCTCCACTTCACTGATCCTCAACACAGGGGCCCCACAAGGTTGCGTGCTCAGCCCCCTCCTGTACTCCCTGTTCACCCATGACTGCGTGGCCACGCACGCCTCCAACTCAATCATCCAGTTTGCAGACGACACAACAGTAGTAGGCTTGATTACCAACGATGACGAGACAGCCTACAGAGAGGAGGTGAGGGCCCTGGCAGAGTGGGGCCAGGAAAACAAAACAAAGGAGCTGATCGTGGACTGCAGGAAACAGCCCCTATTCACATTGACGGGACTGCAGTGGAGAATGTGGAAAGCTTCAAGTTCCTCGGCGTACACATCACTGACAATCTGAAATGGTCCACCCACACAGACAGTGTGGCGAAGAAGGCGCAACAGCGCCTCTTCAACCTCAGGAGGCTGAAGAAATTTGTCTTGGCCCCTAAGAACCTCAGAAACCTTTACAGATGCACAATTGAGAGCATCCTGTCAGGCTGTATCACCGCCTGGTACGGCAACTGCACTGCACGCAACCGCAGGGCTCTCCAGAGGGTGGTACGGTCTGCCCAACGCATCACCGGGGGCACACTGCCTGCCCTCCAGGACACCTACAGCACCCGATGTCACAGGAAGGCCAAAAATATCATCAAGGACATCCACCAGAGCCACGGCCTGTTCACCCCGCTATCATCCAGAAGGCGAGGTCAGTACAGGTGCATCAAAGCTGGGACCGAGAGACTGAAAAACAGCTTCCATCTCAAGGCCATCAAATTGTTAAATAGCCATCACTAGCCGGCTACCACATGGCTACTCAACCATGCACCTTAGAGGCTGCTGCCCTATGTACATAGACATGGAATCACTGGCCACTTTAATAATGGAACACTTGTCACTTTAATAATGTTTACATACTGCTTTGCTCAT
Organism: Coregonus clupeaformis; assembly: GCF_020615455.1. NCBI lineage: Eukaryota > Metazoa > Chordata > Actinopteri > Salmoniformes > Salmonidae > Coregonus > Coregonus clupeaformis. The sequence continues at coordinate 2,235,636 of NC_059194.1, forward strand.
CTCATATGTATATACTGTATTCTATTCTACTGTATTTAATCAATGCCATTCCAACATTGCTCGTCCTAATATTTGTATATTTCTTAATTCCATTCTTTTACTTTTAGATTTGTGTGTATTGTTGTGAATTGTTAGATACTACTGCACTGTTGGAGCTAGTAACACAAGCATTTCGCTACACCCGCAATAACATCTGATAAATATGTGTATGTGACCAATAAAATTTGAATTGATGAGTTGGTTATTTGAATCAGCTGTGTAGTGCTAGGCAAAAACCAAAACGTGCACCCAGGTGGGGCCCCAGGACCGGCTTTTTGAAACCCTGATCTAGAGTCCAATGTCACCTCTATTATCAATGACTAACCAGCTGATACTTTGTCATACTTCTGAGTGAGAATGAGTCATCTGTATTCCCAACAAGAGCTTTATTTGTGACCTATGTACAAATTAGAATTGTGCAATAGCAGAGCATAAGAGAGTTGCCACATCAATGTTACACTGAATTAATTAGTTAAGTTATTGTTATTAAATGTTATATTCCAATGTTATTTAATGTTATTAGTTATATTCCATTCCAATATTATATTCCAAGATCCTGAATGTAATTTGAAAGACTGCTGGGATTACCCTTATTTTAGCTCATTGGTCACCATAGCAACACCCACCCGTAGTCTGCGCTCCAGCGGGTATATCTCACTGGTCATCCCCAAAGCCAACACCTCCTTTGGCCGCAATTCCTTCCAGTTCTCTGCTGCCAATGACTGGAACAAATTGCAAAAATCTCTGAAGCTGGAGACACTTATCTCCCTCAATAACTTTAAGCATCAGTTGTCAGAGCACCTTACCGATCACTGCACCTGTACACAGCCCATCTGAAATTAGCCCGCCCAACTACCTCATCCCTATATTGTTATTTATTTTGCTCATTTGTACCCCAGTATCTCTATTTGCACATCATCTCTTGCACATCATTCCAGTGTTAATACTAAATTGTAATTATTTTGCACTATAGCCTATTTTATTGCCTTACCTCCATAACTTGCTAAATTTGCACACTGTATATTATATGTATTTCTGTTGTATTTTTGACTTTGTTTTGTTTTACCCCATATGTAACTCTGTGTTGTTGTTTTTATCGCACTGCTTTGCTTTATCTTGGCCAGGTCGCAGTTGTAAATGAGAACTTGTTCTCAACTGGTTTACCTGGTTAAATAAAGGTGAAATAAAAAAATAAAAAATAAAAAACCCTGGTACTTTTAAAAAACGGCCCTTTTCTAAAAACAAAATGTCATTAAATAACAAAAAATTGTATTTCCCTTCATAGTTTATTCGACTAAGCATGACCTTCATCCACATACCTATTTCTTTCCCAAACGTTGCTTTTTGGGTCAGTAATTAGACATCGTTCTTGGGGGGGGGGGCTAGTTACCCCCTAGTACCCTACCAATTTCACTAGTCCAGTCTCTCGTAGATAGGCGATGATTTGAATGGCTGCAAAGATTGGGTGGATAAAGTAAACATTTGGATAGGTTTATTAGAGGGCATTTTACATATGATTGATAATATGTTAGTTAATGTTTCTCTATGGTTCCATTGAATTAGTATTTTGTCAAATCAAAGGCCCAGTGTACAGCAGCCTACAACTGATTTACAATCCATTAGGTCTGTGTTAAAAGAGCTGACTATTGGAAAACCAGTTTTCCTTCCGCTGCCCTTGAAGTTGAACATTACCCCTCCCCGCCAATATCTGGGGCAAAAGTGAAGCCAACATTCATGTCAATTTCACTTTCAAGCCAAGTTATACACGCTGCCATGCACTCTATCAGACCGTGTCAGACCGTTATGGGCCATATAAGGCCGCGTTTAGACAGGCAACCCAAATTCTGATCTTTTTTTCACTAATGGTATTTTGACCAATCAGATCAGCTCTGAAAAAGAACTGATGTGAAAATATCTGATGCGCTTGGTCATAAGACCAATTAGTGGAAGAATATCAGACTTGGGCTGCTTGTGTAAACACAGTTTATGAGCTGTTCGTTGGCTATGCTCCCGAGTGGTGCAGCGGTCTAAGGTACTGCATCTCAGCGCTAGAGGCGTCACTACAGACCCTGGTTCGATTCCAGGCCGTGATTGGGAGTCCTATAAGGCGGCGCACAATTGGCCCAGCGTCGTCCGGGTCCCGTCATTGTAGATAAGGATTTGTTCTTAACTGACTTATATGTTAAATAAAACATATGTAATGTTACCTCTTCTACAAAGGAGCAAGCCAGTCTTGTATAATCAGTGCACTTTTATATTGCTTCAAAAGTAGGGAGTCTACTGATGATACTTTCGGTTACTGGCACAACGCTCTTAACCACTACCTACCGCCCAATCTGCTTCTGATATTCTTTAATGCAAGCTTATGGAGATAGGCCTAGACAATACAAAGGGCAAAAAGCTGATATCTTTCAAAGTTATATTGTATTATTGTCATCAATTATTTATCTGTTCTGCAAAAGAGTAAGGTGAAGTTAGCACACATAATCAAACACTAGTGACTACCCAAAAATGTTTTTGCAAATAAAAGTCCTTGTCTGAGAAAAAAACAATGAACTATCATTGACTTTTAATTCATGATAAACCTGGCCATGAACATTTTTGGATACAGAGTAAGAATATATTACATTTCTATGATTTGGACTCCCATAAAAATCGAGATATTGATATTATTTTGACCTGTTTATTTGCATTGATTTCATGTTGGGCTTTTATTGTGAAAGGAACTCCGGGCCCGCTGCTGTGCGCCTATTGGTGCTGAGTTACCGCTGCATACATGTCCAATTAGCTTCGTTGAGCTAGCTAGCTATTCAGGGACGTCTCTGGCGGCGGACTTCTGTGACAGTGGCAGACGAGGATAGGAGCTTAGTGCAGTAAGTGGCTGGATACCTTTATAACACGTTTCCACATGTTGGATTTAATACCACTTCTTTTAGAGTCGTGCATCTGGCTTGGATGGTTGTTCAACAGGGGATGGGGGGGGGGGGCAGCTGCCCGCCAAATAAGCGGCGGGCTACCTGCCTAGTGGGCAAGCGCCCTAGTGGGCAAGTAGATGACTGAATCTGAGGATGTGGCAGGCAGTGAGCTAGGGCTGTAGTTCAAACAGGGGCGCACAGCTGGGCTGAAACAGATGCTTGGGATAATAGGCTATTAGCGGAGATATTACATTTATTTGGGCGTTTACATGTTTGCAACGTGTTGGACGTTGACTTGGTATCCAGATGTAACGGTATACATGCAGCGATTTGCTCCAGATCAAGCTGGTCTGCATCGGGTTGATCAATTTATCTGATCCAGCCAATGGTAGGATTGTGCGCCCGGATCCATTTGCATGGTCGGTTCATTTGACGAAATTATGAGAAATATTGAAGGCTATATTTCACTGAGCCTCTCTCAGACCAGAGCTGGCCGGTTTTTGCACAATGTTATGCAGTGTGTGACTAGGCTATGCTATGGGAACTCCCATTGTAGCCTAAGAAAAACGTTACAATGTAGCTAATATGGGTTAATATGTAGCCATTGAGCCAGTGATTGGTTAAAACGTGGGGCTGGAAGAGAGGTCTTTAGATCAGAGGCCACCTAACCTAACGTAGCAGGCGTATGAGAAACCGTCCCTTGTCAAAGTTCAGATTTTATAATAGCATAACAAAGATGATGAAATCAACGCTGCCTTTGTATTAGGGCTTCAGCCTATTGTTGCACTGGAAGACAGATTTATAACAACTGTTGTTTGTGAGTAACCAATAAGTCATATTTGCTACAGACTGATGTGTGTGTGTGTGTGTGTGTGAGAGAGAGACCGCGATAAGGGGGCACCCATCAGTCGTGCTAATGCAATGAGTTATTATGGCCTGTATCCATTGAATTGAGCTATCTCGGGAGAACCCCACGAACCTTAATTCAATTTAAAGAGACACTAGCGTCTCTCATAGACATTATACAGCCGCCAGCCCGAGTCTACGGAATACCCGTGTTTTATTGTTACACATGCAGCCATCTTTGGTGCAATTTCATCATCCAGTAGTAGACCCCGTGCACGAGCTACACAAATAACTTTGCAGTTTCTCATATAAGGGGTTACAGACAGAGACTTGCGCTTCAAAATGTCCCCTGTTAAATCTGCAGCAAACTGGAACTGGATGGATACAACACTGGATACATTGTAACAACGGGTTGATAGAATCCAGTTCAGACTGGGTTACATTGTATCTCGGGAATGTCGTGCATATTGTTCCTCTCTGTGATAAAAAATAAAACATGAAATCCATTTGATAGGAAAATAAAACATGCAGTAGTATGGCTTTAGTGCAGAAGGTCTCAAATTAAAGGGATTTTCTCCAGAACCTTTCTCTGTTCTGTCACACTAAACGTGGACCTATGGGCAAGGCTACACCTTGCCTTGCCTAGGCTATGAGAGATTATTTTAGTTTCAGTTAGCCTAAACTGCTTTTTAAAATGTCTTCATTGACATGCCCACATAAAATATAGGCTACATTGATTAGGCATAATTACATTAGAATGAAGATGAGTGATAGCCTATCCACATGTGTCAATGACTAAGCTATTAATACACAATTCATCCATTCATCTAGCCAGCCAGCCACACAATTCATTCATTCATTGCCTTCAGAGAGAGAGAGAGAGAGAGAGAGAGAGAAAGGGGTAGGAGGGCGGGGTGGGGGGTTTGGGGCTTTTGAAGAGACACCTCGACCCGGCCACAGGTCTGTGGTTGGGGGGTTGTGAGGTTCAGGACAATTTAGCCCTTCAAAACCCCTGTGTCAGGTCAGCCAGGCCATCTCCATAGCAACATTATACTGAATCAGCTATCCTGCTAAACTAATACTGAGAAGGATTTCTCACAGTGTGTTCTAAATTACTCATTCTTCTCAAGGGACAGCAGTTGTGACATGAGTTTGTGCTAATATAAGAGAAGTTACCTAGAAAGGAATGATTTCTGGCTGACGTGTGAGTAATATAGGCCTATAGAACGTGTAATCAACTCAACAATGTGTGTGTGTCTGGGGTGGGGTGGGGTGGGGTTGAGGGACTATGACTACTCTAGTCTCAGAATTAAATAGAATTACTGGAATGCTGTTTCAGGGTTTGTTTTGTCCCAGGAAATACAATAGTCAAGGCCTCTAGTTTTGCTTTTCGTGATTTGTGTTATATTATCCCCCTTGTCTCGAACTCTAGCTAGGCTCATTTATGAATTTTGGTCGAGCGCCAGTAGATAAATCACCTGGGACAATATTAGTAATGTGTATTATAAAAGTTATGAATGTTTTACAGGGTAGATATAGAAGGACAAAATAATGAATCTTTGTTTTATGAATGTTGTGTCCTTTCAGATAACCATGACGACAGAAATCTCCACCTCCATAAACATCAAGGAGCCTCGATGGGACCAAGGGACGTTTATGGGCCGGGCCAAACACTTCTTCACCGTTACAGACCCCCGCAACATCCTGCTCACCAACGAACAACTAGAGAATGCACACAAGGTCATCAGTGACTACCGGTAGTGTATTCTTAGCCTGGTCCTCCTTAGTTCTCCTTGGTTCTGGTTCCTCCTGGTTCTCCTTAGTTCTCCTTGGTTCTGGTTCCTCCTGCTTCTCCTTAGTTCTCCTTGGTTCTGGTTCCTCCTGATTCTCCTTAGTTCACCTTGGTTCTGGTTCCTCCTGGTTCTCCTTAGTTCGCCTTGGTTCTGGTTCCTCCTGGTTCTCCATAGTTCACCTTGGTTCTGATTCCTTTTGGTTCTCCCTAGTCCTCCTTGGTTCTGATTGCTCCTGGTTCTCCCTAGTTCTCCTTGATTCTGGTTCCTCATGGTTCTCCTTAGTTCACCTTGGTTCTGGTTCCTCCTGGTTCTCCTTAGTTCACCTTGGTTCTGATTCATTCTGGTTCTCCCAAGTTCTCCTTGGTTCTGATTCCTCCTGGTTCTGCTGTATGGAAACAACCCATAACTGAGCTGAGAACTCCTGATAGAATTGGCCTCAGGCTTATTGGCATAGATCTAGGATCAGTTTACCCTTAATTAACTCTTGAATAACCAGAAAGGAAACAAATGGTTGCATTCTATGATGCAACATTGAATACAATGAGCAGTGTTGATCAAATACAGGTTGTGTGAAACTAACAGAATTTTGTTTAAACTTGTGTTGCTACAAAGTAAACAGGTTCAGCTAATCACTTGTTCTTGTCTTTGAACCCCCTCTACCCCCCCTCTCCCCCAGGCAAGGTGTGATGTCCCCCGGGCTGACAGAGGACGAGCTATGGAAAGCCAAGTACATATTCGACTCCGCTTTCCACCCAGACACCGGAGAGAAGATGATCCTGATTGGCCGCATGTCGGCTCAGGTCCCCATGAACATGACCATCACTGGCTGTATGATGACCTTCTACAAGTGAGCAGCAGTGTTCTATTAGAATGATAGTGTTATGAGACTGTTCTATTAGAATGATAGTGTTATAAGACTGTTCTATTAGAATGATAGTGTAATGAGACTTTTCTATTAGAATGATAGTGTTATGAGACTGTTCTATTAGAATGATAGTGTTATGAGACTGTTCTATTAGAATGATAGTGTTATAAGACTGTTCTATTAGAATGATAGTGTTATGAGACTGTTCTATTAGAATGATAGTGTTATAAGACTGTTCTATTAGAATGATAGTGTTATGAGACTGTTCTATTAGAATGATAGTGTTATAATACTGTTCTATTAGAATGATAGTGTTATAATACTGTTCTATTAGAATGATAGTGTTATGAGACTGTTCTATTAGAATGATAGTGTTATAATACTGTTCTATTAGAATGATAGTGTTATAATACTGTTCTATTAGAATGATAGTGTTATATGACTGTTCTATTAGAATGATAGTGTTATACGACTGTTCTAATAGGATGATAGTGTTATTAGACTGTTCTATTAGAATGATAGTGTTATAAGACTGTTCTATTATAATGATAGTGTTATGAGACTGTTCTATTATAATGATAGTGTTATGAGACTGTTCTATTAGAATGATAGTGTTATAAGACTGTTCTATTATAATGATAGTGTTATGAGACTGTTATATTAGAATGATAGTGTTATAAGACTGTTCTATTAGAATGATAGTGTTATAAGACTGTTCTATTAGAATTATAGTGTTATAAGACTGTTCTATTAGAATGATAGTGTTATAAGACTGTTCTATTAGAATGATAGTGTTCTGAGACTGTTCTATTAGAATGATAGTGTTATATGACTGTTGTATTAGAATGATAGTGTTATAAGACTGTTCTATTAGAATGATAGTGTTCTGAGACTGTTCTATTAGAATGATAGTGTTATATGACTGTTGTATTAGAATGATAGTGTTATAAGACTGTTCTATTATAATGATAGTGTTCTGAGACTGTTCTATTAGAATGATAGTGTTATAAGACTGTTCTATTAGAATGATAGTGTTATGAGACTGTTCTATTAGAATGATAGTGTTATAAGACTGTTCTATTAGAATGATAGTGTTATGAGACTGTTCTATTAGAATGATAGTGTTAAAAGACTGTTCTATTAGAATGATAGTGTTATGAGACTGTTCTATTAGAATGATAGTGTTATGAGACTGTTCTATTAGGATGATAGTGTTATAAGACTGTTCTATTAGAATGATAGTGTTATAAGACTGTTCTATTAGAATGATAGTGTTATAAGACTGTTCTATTAGGATGATAGTGTTATGAGACTGTTCTATTAGAATGATAGTGTTATGAGACTGTTCTATTAGAATGATAGTGTTATAATACTGTTCTATTAGAATGATAGTGTTAAAAGACTGTTCTATTATAATGATAGTGTTATAAGACTGTTCTATTAGAATGATAGTGTTATAAGACTGTTCTATTAGGATGATAGTGTTATGAGACTGTTCTATTAGAATGATAGTGTTATAAGACTGTTCTATTAGAATGATAGTGTTATGAGACTGTTCTATTAGAATGATAGTGTTATAAGACTGTTCTATTATAATGATAGTGTTATAAGACTGTTCTATTAGAATGATAGTGTTATGAGACTGTTCTATTAGAATGATAGTGTTATAAGACTGTTCTATTATAATGATAGTGTTATAAGACTGTTCTATTAGAATGATAGTGTTATAATACTGTTCTATTAGAATGATAGTGTTATGAGACTGTTCTATTAGGATGATAGTGTTATGAGACTGTTCTATTAGAATGATAGTGTTATAAGACTGTTCTATTAGAATGATAGTGTTATGAGACTGTTCTATTAGAATGATAGTGTTATGAGACTGTTCTATTAGGATGATAGTGTTATAATAATCTCATTGTAGTTCTACTACAGGATGTGATAGAAAGGGAAATCGGGTCATCCCATGTGTCACTGATAGTTCATTCTGTAGCTGGTGGGTAATGCAGGCAGAGTACCAGTAAGATTTTGACACCAAATTGATGTAATGTTCTCATCATTAATTCTCATAAATCAACACAGGGTTGCAGTGTTTTTGAGATGAGTGTAATTGAGAAGATGGTTAGATCAGTGGTTGTGTGGTGTGGTGTCACTGCTATGCCTGCTATTACCTGTTGGCTTCCCATCTCTCTCTGATATCTCTCTATACTCCCTTGTTTTGTACACAAAGAAATCCCCATTTGTCAGGGTTAGGTGCTTTATCTCTCAAGTCAATATATTTTCTCCTTATCATCCCGTCTCAGTCTAATTGAAGTGTCATTCTCTCTCTCTCTCTCTCTCTCTCTCTCTCTCTCTCTCTCTCTCTCTCTCTCTCTCTCTCTCTCTCTCTCTCTCTCTCTCTCTCTCTCTCTCTCTCTCTCTCTCTCTCTCTCTCTCTCTCTCTCTCTCTCTCTCTCTCTCTCTCTCTGTCTCTCTCTCTCTCTCTCTGTCTCTCTCTCTCTCTCTCTCTCTCTCTCTCTCTCTCTCTCTCTCTCTCTCTCTCTCTCTCTCTCTCTCTCTCTCTGTCTCTCTGTCTCTCTCTCTCTCTCTCTCTCTCTCTCTCTCTCTCTCTCTCTCTCTCTCTCTCTCTCTCTCTCTCTCTCTCTCTCTCTCTCTCTCTCTCTCTCTCTCTCCCTCTCCCTCTCTCTCCCTCTCTCTCTCTCTCTCTCCTCTCTCTCTCTCTCTCTCTCTCTCTCTCTCTCTCTCTCTCTCTCTCTCTCTCTCTCTCTCTCTCTCTCTCTCTCTCTCTCTCTCCCTCTCTCTCTCTCTCCCCCTCTCTCTCTCCTCTCTCTCTCTCCTCAGGACAACACCAGCTGTAGTCTTATGGCAGTGGATCAATCAGTCCTTCAATGCAATAGTCAACTACACCAATAGGAGTGGAGATGCTCCTCTCTCCGTTAAGTAAGTTGGTGTTATAGTTTCTATATCAGGGCTATTCAACTATATTCTTACAGGGGCCAGATGTAAAAATGGTTGATTGCAGGGGGGCCGGACATTTTCTATGTGTGATTATTCTTCGGAAGAACTGTATAAAAAGCATTGAAAAGGAAAAGGCACAACGCCTGCTCGCCATTTTAATTTTTTTATTAAACAACTATTAAAAGCTTCTTAAAAGTAATTAGGTAATTTTAAAATAATCTGAAAACTAAGTAACTCAATAAATAATACAAAGATATGTCAAATCAGGTAATGCCAAATTCCAGTCTGAAGGAAGTATGCTTTGAATTAAATTCCCACAGTCATTTTAGTTTTAGTTTTGTTAAACTCCCTTCTAACCAGACATTGTGAGCATCAGACAGGAAAACAGAAGGCAGGTACATGTTCCTTTCAGGAATGGGGTCAGAATAGTTTGTATCTTAAACCGTTCAAACACTAGAGCCAAATCCATATGAAGAAAACATAATCAACATGCCACATAGGCGCTAGAAACGTTTTGTCACTGAACGTCGGATTTTGGCGGGGATTTCGTTGCAGATCTTTTATTAAAGTTCAGAACTGATCAAAGGGCCAGTCTAAATTAATAAACTGTCCGGAACTGGCCCACGGGCCGCCAGTTGAATAGCCCTGTCCTGTATCTTCTACCTTTGTTTTTGGTTACATATTATCCCTTGAATCCAGCTGTTTAGTGACTCTGGACATGTCTCTTTGTTGTTTTGTCTTGAAATTTTTTGTTTGTTGATGTTGGCCTGTAGTTTTTGTTGATGTTGGCTTGTAGTTTCAGTTGATGTTGGCTTGTAGTTTCAGTTGATGTTGGCTTGTCATTTTTTGTCTGGTGTGTTTCTGTTACCTATTAACCCTTTAATGTTTTGTGGTTTGGATAATATGTGAATGAGTATGAATATGTGAATTGATGAATGTATCTCTCATTCGCAGTCAGCTTGGTACAGCCTATGTTTCAGCTACCACAGGGGCAGTAGCCACTGCTCTTGGACTAAATGCACTAACAAAGGTATTAACCCATATAAACCCTGTTCCCATTCATTCATTTACCATCAACCACATCACATGGCAGTGTTATCAAACCTAGCTACTCACAAGTCATATCATGAGTGGTTATCATGTCCAGAATAGTTATCATGTCCAGAATAGTTATCATGAGTAGTTATCATTTCCAGAATAGTTATCATGAGTGGTTATCATGTCCAGAATAGTTATCATGTCCAGAATAGTTATCATGTCCAGAATAGTTATCATGTCCAGAATAGTTATCATGTCCAGAATAGTTATCATGAGTAGTTATCATGTCCAGAATAGTTATCATGTCCAGAATAGTTATCATGAGTAGTTATCATGTCCAGAATAGTTATCATGTCCAGAATAGTTATCATGAGTAGTTATCATGTCCAGAATAGTTATCATGTCCAGAATAGTTATCATGAGTAGTTATCATGTTCAGAATAGTTATCATGTCCATAATAGTTATCATGAGTAGTTATCATGTCCAGAATAGTTATCATGAGTGGTTAACATGTCCAGAATAGTTATCATGTCCAGAATAGTTATCATGAGTAGTTATCATGTCCAGAATAGTTATCATGTCCAGAATAGTTATCATGAGTAGTTAACATGTCCAGAATAGTTATCATGAGTGGTTATCATGTCCAGAATAGTTATCATGTCCAGAATAGTTATCATGAGTGGTTAACATGTCCAGACTAGTTATCATGTCCAGAATAGTTATCATGAGTGGTTATCATGTCCAGAATAGTTATCATGAGTGGTTATCATGTCCAGAATAGTTATCATGTCCAGAATAGTTATCATGAGTAGTTATCATGTCCAGAATAGTTATCATGTCCAGAATAGTTATCATGAGTAGTTATCATGTCCAGAATAGTTATCATGAGTGGTTAACATGTCCAGAATAGTTATCATGAGTGGTTATCATGTCCAGAATAGTTATCATGTCCAGAATAGTTATCATGAGTAGTTATCATGTCCAGAATAGTTATCATGTCCAGAATAGTTATCATGAGTGGTTATCATGTCCAGAATAGTTATCATGAGTGGTTAACATGTCCAGAATAGTTATCATGAGTAGTTATCATGTCCAGAATAGTTATCATGTCCAGAATAGTTATCATGTCCAGAATAGTTATCATGTCCAGAATAGTTATCATGAGTAGTTAACATGTCCAGAATAGTTATCATGTCCAGAATAGTTATCATGAGTAGTTATCATGTCCAGAATAGTTATCATGTCCAGAATAGTTATCATGAGTAGTTATCATGTCCAGAATAGTTATCATGTCCAGAATAGTTATCATGAGTAGTTATCATGTCCAGAATAGTTATCATGTCCAGAATAGTTATCATGAGTGGTTATCATGTCCAGAATAGTTATCATGAGTGGTTAACATGTCCAGAATAGTTATCATGAGTAGTTATCATGTCCAGAATAGTTATCATGTCCAGAATAGTTATCATGAGTGGTTATCATGTCCAGAATAGTTATCATGAGTGGTTATCATGTCCAGAATAGTTATCATGTCCAGAATAGTTATCATGTTTAGAATAGTTATCATGTCCAGAATAGTTATCATGAGTGGTTAACATGTCCAGAATAGTTATCATGAGTGGTTATCATGTCCAGAATAGTTATCATGTCCAGAATAGTTATCATGTTTAGAATAGTTATCATGTCCAGAATAGTTATCATGTCCAGAATAGTTATCATGTCCAAAATAGTTATCATGTCCAGAATAGTTATCATGTCCAGAATAGTTATCATGAATAGAAGTGAATAGTAACCATGACTAGAAGTGAATAGTAACCATGACTAGAAGTGAATAGTAACCATGAATAGAAGTGAATAGTAACCATGAATAGAAGTGAATAGTAACCATGACTAGAAGTGAATAGTAACCATGAATAGAAGTGAATAGTAACCATGAATAGAAGTGAATAGTAACCATGACTATAAGTGAATAGTAACCATGAATAGAAGTGAATAGTAACCATGAATAGAAGTGAATAGTAACCATGACTAGAAGTGAATAGTAACCATGAATAGAAGTGAATAGTAACCATGACTAGAAGTGAATAGTAACCATGACTAGAAGTGAATAGTAACCATGAATAGAAGTGAATAGTAACCATGAATAGAAGTGAATAGTAACCATGACTAGAAGTGAATAGTAACCATGAATAGAAGTGAATAGTAACCATGAATAGAAGTGAATAGTAACCATGACTAGAAGTGAATAGTAACCATGACTAGAAGTGAATAGTAACCATGACTATAAGTGAATAGTAACCATGAATAGAAGTGAATAGTAACCATGAATAGAAGTGAATAGTAACCATGAATAGAAGTGAATAGTAACCATGAATAGAAGTGAATAGTAACCATGAATAGAAGTGAATAGTAACCATGAATAGAAGTGAATAGTAACCATGAATAGAAGTGAATAGTAACCATGAATAGAAGTGAATAGTAACCATGAATAGAAGTGAATAGTAACCATGAATAGAAGTGAATAGTAACCATGAATAGAAGTGAATAGTAACCATGAATAGAAGTGAATAGTAACCATGAATAGAAGTGAATAGTAACCATGAATAGAAGTGAATAGTAACCATGAATAGAAGTGAATAGTAACCATGAATAGAAGTGAATAGTAACCATGAATAGAAGTGAATAGTAACCATGAATAGAAGTGAATAGTAACCATGAATAGAAGTGAATAGTAACCATGACTAGAAGTGAATAGTAACCATGAATAGAAGTGAATAGTAACCATGACTAGAAGTGAATAGTAACCATGAATAGAAGTGAATAGTAACCATGAATAGAAGTGAATAGTAACCATGAATAGAAGTGAATAGTAACCATGAATAGAAGTGAATAGTAACCATGAATAGAAGTGAATAGTAACCATGACTAGAAGTGAATAGTAACCATGAATAGAAGTGAATAGTAACCATGAATAGAAGTGAATAGTAACCATGAATAGAAGTGAATAGTAACCATGAATAGAAGTGAATAGTAACCATGAATAGAAGTGAATAGTAACCATGAATAGAAGTGAATAGTAACCATGAATAGAAGTGAATAGTAACCATGAATAGAAGTGAATAGTAACCATGAATAGAAGTGAATAGTAACCATGACTAGAAGTGAATAGTAACCATGAATAGAAGTGAATAGTAACCATGAATAGAAGTGAATAGTAACCATGACTAGAAGTGAGTAGTAACCATGAATAGAAGTGAATAGTAACCATGACTAGAAGTGAATAGTAACCATGAATAGAAGTGAATAGTAACCATGACTAGAAGTGAATAGTAACCATGAATAGAAGTGAATAGTAACCATGAATAGAAGTGAATAGTAACCATGAATAGAAGTGAATAGTAACCATGAATAGAAGTGAATAGTAACCATGACTAGAAGTGAATAGTAACCATGACTAGAAGTGAATAGTAACCATGAATAGAAGTGAATAGTAACCATGAATAGAAGTGAATAGTAACCATGAATAGAAGTGAATAGTAACCATGAATAGAAGTGAATAGTAACCATGAATAGAAGTGAATAGTAACCATGAATAGAAGTGAATAGTAACCATGAATAGAAGTGAATAGTAACCATGAATAGAAGTGAATAGTAACCATGAATAGAAGTGAATAGTAACCATGACTAGAAGTGAATAGTAACCATGAATAGAAGTGAAGAGTAACCATGAATAGAAGTGAAGAGTAACCATGACTAGAAGTGAATAGTAACCATGACTAGAAGAAGTCTACATATTTTCCCTGCTGCCTGCTTTGCTGGTTAGTCAATGTGTTGTGCATTTCATAAAGTATTCCCATTGTGGAACCAAATGTCACTCATAATAACCATCATGACATGCACAAAGAGCTTTGGAAAAATAAGCGATGCCAAATAATGATGTTAGACTGTATAGATACATTTCACCCCTGTCTATCTGTTTACTCCAACCTGTGTTGTTGTCCAGCACATATCTCCCCTCGTAGGGAGGTTAGTTCCCTTCGCTGCTGTTGCTGCTGCTAACTGTATCAACATCCCTCTCATGAGGCAACGGTAAGACCAACTAGTCTGTAGCTCCTCCTGTTTGAAGATATGGCTTTGCAAATATGCAGTATTTTGAGTTTTTCATTCTAAGTTCTTTACTAAAATGTAGTGTTAAATGTTAGGTTTTATTTAGGTTTTATTTATTCGCACCAAAGAAAAGAAGTGAAAGACAAAACAGTCCAGATAAAAAACTGGTAAAAGCGGTGTGTACAGTGAGGGAAAAAAGTATTTGATCACCTGCTGATTTTGTACGTTTGCCCTCTGACAAAGAAATAATCAGTCTATAATTTTAATGGTAGGTTTATTTGAACAGTGAGAGACAGAATAACAACAAAAAAATCCAGAAAAACGCATGTCAAAAATGTTATAAATTGATTTGCATTTTAATGAGGGAAATAAGTATTTGACCCCCTCTCAATCAGAAAGATTTCTGGCTCCCAGGTGTCTTTTATACAGGTAACAAGCTGAGATTAGGAGCACACTCTTAAAGGGAGTGCTCCTAATCTCAGTTTGTTACCTGTATAAAAGACACCTGTCCACAGATCAATCAATCAATCAGATTCCAAACTCTCCACCATGGCCAAGACCAAAGAGCTCTCCAAGGATGTCAGGGACAAGATTGTAGACCTACACAAGGCTGGAATGGGCTACAAGACCATCGCCAAGCAGCTTGGTGAGAAGGTGACAACAGTTGGTGCGATTATTCGCAAATGGAAGAAACACAAAAGAACTGTCAATCTCCCTCTGCCTGGGGCTCCATGCAAGATCTCACCTCGTGGAGTTGCAATGATCATGAGAACGGTGAGGAATCAGCCCAGAACTACACGGGAGGATCTTGTCAATGATCTCAAGGCAGCTGGGACCATAGTCACCAAGCAAACAATTGGTAACACGCTACGCCGTGAAGGACTGAAATCCTGCAGCGCCCGCAAGGTCCCCCTGCTCAAGAAAGCACATATACAGGCCCGTCTGAAGTTTGCCAATGAACATCTGAATGATTCAGAGGAGAACTGGGTGAAAGTGTTGTGGTCAGAGACCAAAATCGAGGTCTTTGGCATCAATTCAACTCGCCGTGTTTGGAGGAGGAGGAATGCTGCCTATGACCCCAAGAACACCATCCCCACCGTCAAACATGGAGGTGGAAACATTGTGCTTTGGGGGTGTTTTTCTGCTAAGGGGAGAGGACAACTTCACCGCATCAAAGGGACGATGGACGGGGCCATGTACCGTCAAATCTTGGGTGAGAACCTCCTTCCCTCAGCCAGGGCATTGAAAATGGGTTGTGGATGGGTATTCCAGCATGACAATGACCCAAAACACACGGCCAAGGCAACAAAGGAGTGGCTCAAGAAGAAGCACATGAAGGTCCTGGAGTGGCCTAGCCAGTCTCCAGACCTTAATCCCATAGAAAATCTGTGGAGGGAGCTGAAGGTTCGAGTTGCCAAACGTCAGCCTCGAAACCTTAATGACTTGGAGAAGATGGGACAAAATCCCTCCTGAGATGTGTGCAAACCTGGTGGCCAACTACAAGAAACATCTGACCTCTGTGATTGCCAACAAGGGTTTTGCCACCAAGTACTAAGTCATGTTTTGCAGAGGGGTCAAATACTTATTTCCCTCATTAAAATGCAAATCAATTTATAACATTTCTGACATGCGTTTTTCTGTTTTTTTTTGTTGTTATTCTGTCTCTCACTGTTCAAATAAACCTACCATTAAAATTATAGACTGATCATGTCTTTGTCAGTGGGCAAACGTACAAAATCAGCAGGGGATCAAATACTTTTTTCCCTCACTGTAGGTCACACATCACTTATTGACATTTACATTATTATTTCCACAACTTGGACAAGGTCTTTCAACAGAACTCGTCTTTATCATCAAAGCCAGTTCCTATAATAGATGTTTACTTCCTTCTTCCTCTATTTTCCAGGGAACTGAAACACGGCATTCCGATAACAGACGAGAACGATAACCGGTTAGGAGAGTCAACCACCGCCGCTAAGCAGGCTATCTCCCAGGTGGTGGTGTCTAGGATCCTCATGGCCTCTCCTGGAATGGGTATGTGTTATGTAATAGGCTTTAGGAGACCCAATCTGGCAACCCAATGGGATGGCTCCAACCTGGCAACCTATGTAATCTGCGACTCCAACCTGCTAACTCGATATGATACACTGGAAATTATAAAAGCTTGAAATCAACCATGTTATCAGGTGAAATATAATGTTTGTATAGGTTGATTATGATGTATGAATAGACATTTATAAAGCATTACAATTTTATTTCACCATTCTGTTTTTCAGCTATCCCTCCATTTTTAATGAACACCTTGGAAAAGAAAGCCTTCCTGAAGGTAGTATTCACACGATTTATCACTTTATTTGTTCATGTATGATCACATATATATGAAAAATGTATGCACTCACTAACTGTAAGTCGCTCTGGATAAGAGCGTCTGCTGAAATGACAAAAAAAAATATTGCAAATTCACTTACTTTCTCATATCTATGACGATATCTATTACTTTCTAATATCTATGACGATATCTATTACTTTCTCATATCTATGACGATATCTATTACTTTCTCATATCTATGACGATATCTATTACTTTCTCATATCTATGATAGCACTAAGCCTTTTGATAAGTGGTTATAGTAGAGACAGTATATATAATGGCTTGTCACTGTGTGGTGTGAGCACGCCATCGAGGGACTCCAGCATTCACATGGTCCTCCGTAGCAGTCTTGTAGACACAGTCAGCGGCTAAATCCAAATGCTCTGAAGTCATTTCCTGTCCTATGTGTCCTATTTCCTCATCCTGATTCAAACCCTACTAAATAGGTAGAAACAAAATGGTGCTTACTAAGCAATAGCCCTCACCCATATTGCCTATACCACTCCAGCCCTTTCAGTGATCAGTGAGTGTGAGGAAATAGGACAAAACCGAGGAAGCCATTTCAGAGTAGTGGAATGTATCCCTTCCTTTGTTTGTCTTATTGTTTTCTGGTCTTTTCAGAAGTTCCCATGGATGAGTGCACCTATTCAAGTGGTCTTGGTGGGATTCTGGTAAGTGGCCAGCAATGGACTGCTGATAAACCACCATTTGCAACCCTATTACAGTATATCAGTTAGGACATAAACGCTGTGAAGGACACGTGACATATACTGTCAATGCTGTGAAACACACATGACATATACTGTCAACACTGTGAAGAACACATGACATATACTGTCAACGCTGTGAAGAACCTGTGACATACAGTATACTGTCAACGCTGTGAAAGACCCGTGACGTACAGTATACTGTCAACGCTGTGAAGAACCCGTGACGTACAGTATACTGTCAACGCTGTGAAGAACCCGCGGACGTACAGCATACTGTCAACGCTGTGAAGAACCCGTGACGTACAGTATACTGTCAACGCTGTGAAGAACCCGTGACGTACAGTATACTGTCAACGCTGTGAAGAACCCGTGACGTACAGTATACTGTCAACGCTGTGAAGAACCCGTGACGTACAGTATACTGTCAACGCTGAGAAGAACCCGTGACGTACAGTATACTGTCAACGCTGTGAAGAACCCGTGACGTACAGTATACTGTCAACGCTGTGAAGAACCCGTGACGATACAGTATACTGTCAACGCTGTGAAGAACCCGTGACGTACAGTATACTGTCAACGCTGTGAAGAACCCGTGACGTACAGTATACTGTCAACGCTGTGAAGAACCCGTGACGTACAGTATACTGTCAACGCTGTGAAGAACCCGTGACGTACAGTATACTGTCAACGCTGTGAAGAACCCGTGACGTCAGTATACTGTCAACGCTGTGAAGAACCCGTGACGTACAGTATACTGTCAACGCTGTGAAGAACCCGTGACGTGCAGTATACTGTCAACGCTGTGAAGAACCCGTGACGTACAGTATACTGTCAACGCTGTGAAGAACCCGTGACGTACAGTATACTGTCAACGCTGTGAAGAACCCGTGACGTACAGTATACTGTCAACGCTGTGAAGAACCCGTGACGTACAGTATACTGTCAACGCTGTGAAGAACCCGTGACGTACAGTATACTGTCAACGCTGTGAAGAACCCGTGACGTGCAGTATACTGTCAACGCTGTGAAGAACCCGTGACGTACAGTATACTGTCAACGCTGTGAAGAACCCGTGACGTACAGCATACTGTCAACGCTGTGAAGAACCCGTGACGTACAGTATACTGTCAACGTCTGTGAAGAACCCGTGGCGTACAGCATACTGTCAACGCTGTGAAGAACCCGTGACGTACAGTATACTGTCAACGCTGTGAAGAACCCGTGACGTGCAGTATACTGTCAACGCTGTGAAGAACCCGTGACGTGCAGTATACTGTCAACGCTGTGAAGAACCCGTGACGTACAGTATACTGTCAACGCTGTGAAGAACCCGTGACGTACAGTATACTGTCAACGCCTGAAGAACCCGTGACGTACAGTATACTGTCAACGCTGTGAAGAACCCGTGACGTACAGTATACTGTCAACGCTGTGAAGAACCCGTGACGTACAGTATACTGTCAACGCTGTGAAGAACCCGTGACGTACAGTATACTGTCAACGCTGCGAAGAACCCGTGACGTACAGTATACTGTCAACGCTGTGAAGAACCCGTGACGTACAGTATACTGTCAACGCTGTGAAGAACCCGTGACGTACAGTATACTGTCAACGCTGTGAAGAACCCGTGACGTACAGTATACTGTCAACGCTGTGAAGAACCCGTGACGTACAGTATACTGTCAACGCTATGAAGAACCCGTGACGCATGGTATACTGTCAACGCTGTGAAGAACCCGTGACGTACAGTATACTGTCAACGCTGTGAAGAACCCGTGGCGTACAGTATACTGTCAACGCTGTGAAGAACCCGTGACGTACAGTATACTGTCAACGCTGTGAAGAACCCGTGACGTACAGTATACTGTCAACGCTGTGAAGAACCCGTGACGTACAGTATACTGTCAACGCTGTGAAGAACCCGTGACGTACAGTATACTGTCAACGCTGTGAAGAACCCGTGACGTACAGTATACTGTCAACGCTGTGAAGAACCCGTGACGTGCAGTATACTGTCAACGCTGTGAAGAACCCGTGACGTACAGTATACTGTCAACGCTGTGAAGAACCCGTGACGTACAGTATACTGTCAACGCTGTGAAGAACCCGTGACGTACAGTATACTGTCAACGCTGTGAAGAACCCGTGGACGATACAGCATACTGTCAACGCTGTGAAGAACCCGTGACGTACAGTATACTGTCAACGCTGTGAAGAACCCGTGACGTACAGTATACTGTCAACGCTGTGAAGAACCCGTGACGTACAGCATACTGTCAACGCTGTGAAGAACCCGTGACGTACAGCATACTGTCAACGCTGTGAAGAACCCGTGACGTACAGCATACTGTCAACGCTGTGAAGAACCCGTGACGTGCAGTATACTGTCAACGCTGTGAAGAACCCGTGACATACAGTATACTGTCAACGCTGTGAAGAACCCGTGACGTACAGTATACTGTCAACGCTGTGAAGAACCCGTGACGTGCAGTATACTGTCAACGCTGTGAAGAACCCGTGACGTGCAGTATACTGTCAACGCTGTGAAGAACCCGTGACGTACAGTATACTGTCAACGCTGTGAAGAACCCGTGACGTACAGTATACTGTCAACGCTGTGAAGAACCCGTGACGTACAGCATACTGTCAACGCTGAAGAACCCGTGACGTACAGCATACTGTCACGCCGCGGAAGAACCCGTGACGTACAGTATACTGTCAACGCTGTGAAGAACCCGTGAACGTACAGTATACTGTCAACGCTATGAAGAACCCGTGACGTACAGTATACTGTCAACGCTGTGAAGACCCCGTGACGTACAGTATACTGTCAACGCTGTGAAGAACCCGTGACGTACAGTATACTGTCAACGCTGTGAAGACCCCGTGACGTACAGTATACTGTCAACGCTGTGAAGAACCCGTGACGTACAGTATACTGTCAACGCTGTGAAGAACCCGTGACGTACAGCATACTGTCAACGCTGTGAAGAACCCGTGACGTACAGCATACTGTCAACGCTGTGAAGAACCCGTGACAAGTAAACATGAGCACAGTGTCGTTTAGATATCACAACAACTGTTTTAAAGTAACATTTCATCTTAAAGGGATACACATTATAGCTATAGTATCTAATCTACTGTCTAGATCTATTTAGTAGATGTGCTGCTGACCTTTTTATGTGTTTCCTTGTCTTTTAGCCTGGTGTTCGCCACTCCACTGTGCTGTGCACTGTTCCCCCAGAAGAGGTAAGTGACTCATCATTGCTAGCTGTGTTGATCAGTCTGGATACAGAATACGACACGTATCCAGTTTTTTCACAACAGTAATATATGATTTGTATTTCTCAGAGTGAAGAGATGGAATGGTGTATAACGTTGGATTGTTTTTCCATCTCCATCTCCCTGTCCCTTGTTCCCCGTCTCTCTCTCTCTCTCTCTCTTTTAGCTCTATGTCAGTAAGCCGATTGGAGCCAGAGCTTCAGGAGAAGATCCGTGTGAGCCACCCCGGGGTGGAGAGGGTCTACTTCAATAAAGGACTATGAGTGTCCAGCCCAACAGGAGCCTCCTTGCACTGCCATACTGCCCTCACAGCAGACACCACCCCAAGTATCCTCATTCTGTGTGCCAAAGTTAAGTTTCGCTTCTCATCCTCAACTCTCCTCTTTTCTCTACTTTGTTTCCCTCCTCCCCTCACCCTCTCTCCGTCTCCCTCCTCCCCTCACCCTCTCTCCGTCTCCCTCCTCCCCTCACCCTCTCTCCGTCTCCCTCCTCCCCTCACCCTCTCTCTGTCTCCCTCCTCCCCTCACCCTCTCTCTGTCTCCCTCCTCCCCTCACCCTCTCTCCATCTCCCTCCTCCCCTCACCCTCTCTCTGTCTCCCTCTTCCCCTCACCCTCTCTCTGTCTCCCTCCTCCCCTCACCCTCTCTCCATCTCTCTCCCTCCCCTCACCCTCTCTCCGTCTCCCTCCTCCCCTCACCCTCTCTCTGTCTCCCTCCTCCCCTCACCCTCTCTCCATCTCTCTCCCTCCCCTCACCCTCTCTCTGTCTCCCTCCTCCCTCACCCCTCTCCATCTCTCTCCCTCCCCTCACCCTCTCTCTGTCTCCCTCCTCCCCTCCCCTCACCCTCTCTCCGTCTCACTCCTCCCCTCACCCTCTCTCTGTCTCCCACCTCCCCTCACCCTCTCTCTGTCTCCCTCCTCCCCTCCCCTCACCCTCTCTCCGTCTCACTCCTCCCCTCACCCTCTCTCTGTCTCCCTCCTCCCCTCACCCTCTCTCCATCTCTCTCCCTCCCCTCACCCTCTCTCCCTCCCCTCACCCTCTCTCCACTCTCTCCCTCCCCTCACCCTCTCTCTGTCTCCCTCCTCCCCTCACCCTCTCTCTGTCTCCCTCCTCCCCTCACCCTCTCTCCGTCTCCCTCCTCCCATCACCCTCTCTCCGTCTCCTTCAGTCTTTTTTTGTAATGAGATGTTTGCTTTGTTGCTGTTATGTTTGATTTATTTTTAATTGCAGAAAGAAATTGTCTCATTGTTATTGTGGCGCTGTGATGATGGTGGTTTGGGTCTCAAGTAAGAGAAGCTGCTTCTAAGACATTTGTTTATTTGTATTCCCATGCAGTTTTTTTATCAGTTACTTTTCTGTCAATTGTATTTTTCTGCCAAAACATTTTCATATTCAAAACAGTTGTTTGTGTTCAGTGGAGAACCAGGCAAAATAACAGGGTCTCTGTGTCTGTATTTGTAACAATAGCAGTAATCAGTATTAATCTAACAACGATGCCTACTCCAATATTAAGTTAAATTATTTGCCAAATCTCAACAACGGTTTGTGAGACCTCTCAACAATACACAACCTCTTAATAGTAATATATCAGTGCCATTTCAGAGAATAACAATATGACATCCAGTGCATTTGAATGAATTCATATTTGCCAAATGAGTGAACTTCGCCAGGGTTACGTCCCAAATGGCACCCTATTCCCATAGGGCTCTGGTCAAAAGTAGTGCACTATATAGAGAATAGGGATGGCCATTTGGGATGGTGTCTACAATGGATCCATGACCAGGGCTTACTCCCCCTAACAATGTGAGATCTTATAATGGTCTACAATAACCATTGTTCCGTATGTTACTGGTGCTTTTGATGCAATATCTTCATATCATTGATGTTTATTACTGACTATTTATTCTGCTTCCCAAACCATGCATGAACAAACCACTCCTCATAAGTCTGATAGTATGGCATATGATTGGTTACAGGTGTGTTTCAGACAGAGTCAGGTAGTCTGTCTGTGTAGTCACTTCAGGGCTACATTCAGGCACAGGAGGTTGGTGTCACCTTAATTGGGGAGGACGGGCTCGTGTTAATGACTGGAGCGGAATCAGTGGAGTGGGATCAAATACATCAAACGCATGGTTTGGTACAGGATCTGGGGTGCCAAATCTCCCCTTAAAGCAGAATCCGCCATGCCGTCTTGCCTTGAAATGAAAGTAGTGATCTATTTCAAGGTGTTAAGAAGTGTTCAGAGTGGTGTTCCTTGTTAAGAGCAAAACCTTGCGGTCCTGAATGCAACCCAGTCATGAGACGCCCACAGACCTTGCTGACCCATGTGCCAAAGAGCTGATAGTATGTTAGTTTATTGTGCTGGTCTGCTGCTGTCAGGCAAGCTAGAACATCTCTCAGGCTAGACAAAAGCGCAGCATGTCTTGTACATGTTTGTCAATCCCCTAATTTAAAATCTATATGACAATGAATTTGAGGAATAGTGAATGATTTCCTGCTGAAAGATTCACTCAAATGCATTGTCATGGTGTTAAACAAGGGACTACAGAAACATCAGTTAAAGCTACAGGTAGGCTACTGGTGCAGTACTGTCAGACAAAAATAACTCTAGATAATAGCATTACCAGTACCTTAAAAAGCCACGCATACAGAGAAACAATAGAGAAGTGGATAGTTTCAATTCTTGTTTATTCCAGAGTTTATGTCTGAAAATAAAACGTTTTAAATAATTATTGTGAACATTCCGTTTGGTTGATAATAGTATCCTCCTTTTTCATCGCATTATGTGATTTTTGTAAGGTGTTTAAATGTTTAAGTATGAAAAATATATCTACAGTATTGACTTATATGGTTCTATATAAGTACTTTCAGATAATCCTGCTATAGAAGTTGTTCTTAAAGATGGTATGAAGAGGCTTTGAGCAATGGATAATGTTTCAGTGTATTTCAGTAGTTGAATGTAGCATCGGCAGGTCTAATTCAAACTGAGGCAGGGATTCAATCCAAGGCGTGTTATAGAGCAGTGCATTGGGACAGACAATGCACCTTTTAAAGGACATTTCTCTGACGTTCAAATGGTAAACGCTGACGGTAAACGCTGCAGATGTTGGCTCAAGTGGAAATGACCTTAAAGTGTGCTGCTCTATAAACCGATTGAATCACGGTCTGAGCATCTGTTCATTGTTTGATGTTTTTCATATGGCAAACTGTGAATGCTATATTTGTAACTTAATTAATTAATGTAACTTTGAAAAGCAACAATTAGTGAGAGATAAGCACAACGGATTCAAATAACTGAATATTTGTCAACCAGCAGACAATGTATGAGTGTCTCTTTACCTTAGTCTTTAACTTGATGTAGTAAACCCCAAGAAATGCCACACAAACCTGCCCGAACAAACCTTAATTACTACAAATTAAAAGTCTTTACAAAAGAAAAGTATTAGGTAAATAACAATAAATGTTTCACAGGCCTTCAGTCTATCTGCCAAATCAATCCGCCGCAATGTCAATCTAGCCAAAGTGATACAAATCCACTCAAGAGGAATAAGTCATTACAGTTTACAGTAATCTAAATGAAATGGGTATTTTTAAGAAAGGGTATTCTGGAATAATGTTTTTTTTTTGCAGTAAATTTGGGATGTTGTAATGTCTAGACTAACTGGATGAAATAAAAAAATAATGAAGTCTCAAAGGGTTGTACTGTTTTTGTTTTTACTAATAAATCAAATCAAAGATTGGTCGCGTACACAGATTTGCAGATTTTATCGCAGGTGCGATAAAATCCCTCAGAACAGCCTCAATTCTTCGGGGCATGGACTTTACAAGGTGTCGAAAGAGTTCCACAGGGATGCTGGCCCATGTTGACTCTAATGCTTCCCACAGTTGTGTCAAGTTAGCTGAATGTCCTTTGGGTGGTGGACCATTCTTGATACACACGGGAAACTGTTAAGCGTGAAAAACCCAGCAGTGTTGCAGTTCTTGACACAAACCGGTGCACCTGGCACCTACTACCATACCCCGTTCAAAGGCACTTAAATATTTTGTCTTGCCCATTCACCCTCTGAATGGCACACATACACAATCCATGTGTCAATTGTCTCAAGGCTTAAAAATCCTTCTTTAACCTGTCTCCTCCCCTTCATCTGCACTGATTGAAGTGGATTTAAGTAACATCAATAAGGGATCATAGTTTTCACCTGGTCAATCTGTCATGGAAAGAGCAGGTGTTCATAATGTTTTGTACACTCAGTGTATATATAAAGTGGGTAACCAGTATGTAAACATTAAAGTGACCAGTGTTCCATGACTCTGTACACAGGGCAGCAGTCTGTAAGGTGCAGGGTAGAGTACCGGGTGGTAGCCGGCTAGTTACAGTGACTAAGGTTCAGGGCAGGGTACTGGGCGGAGGCCGGCTAGTGGTGACTGTTTGACAGTCTGATGGCCTTGAGATAGAAGCTGTTCATCAGTCTCTCGAGCCCAGCTACGGTGCACCTGTACTGTCTCCACCATCTAGATGGTGGTGGGGTGAACAGGCTGTGGCCCTTGATCTCGGCCTTCCTGTGACACCGGGGCCTGTAGATGTCCTGGAGGGCAGGACTGGAGCCTTACTAGAGTTTCCCCTGGTCAGGTCACATGGTTTATTCAGTCTCCATGTAACAAAATATGAAAAAGTCTATAAATATAACGTTTTCATCATTGCTTACGTTCAAACCCAGACAGGCAGAACCACTGGTTGCCTACTGCCGTCTACTGGTAAAGGTTGGACATAGCAGAGGCCTTTTCCAACAGTGCATTCTACTGCATAAGGAATGTTTTAACCATTTAAAAAGCTAATCAAGTGGATTTGATGTGCCAGAATAATCCTGTGTGTTTCAACTTAAAATAAAACAGAAGAACAATGTCGAAGCAGTTTATTCCAAGAAGAATTATACAGACAACCTATATAAATACAAATACTACTGCCTTCCACACACACAACCCCCTCCTGAATGGCTAGATGCATGTTCCTGACTGACACTATGGTATGCCTATAAGAGCACAATGAATCTGGCATTTAATGTGGAGGAACCGGTAGGTGACTACGTTGTGTTGCATGATTGCATCATTCATAATAGTCACGGTGACAGCACAGCAATGCAGATGCATGTAATCCAAATGACAAGCCACTACTTGACAGTTCAACTAACAAGCAGATGCCTTCAATATGAATGAAGAGGACTCACAATCTACTATCCTTCTACCTTTTAGTCCTGCTAACTTCACATTGGGTGTTTCATAGTCTCTCACGCAATATACAAGTCTTGAATGACATTTGGAAAGCAACTTAAAACTTTATTTCAGTCATCCTTGTGTGGTGCATCTACCAAAAACTCAGTTGTTACGGACCCAAGTCTTCCTGGTGCCCTCTGAGACCCAGTTGTTACTGACCCAAGTCTTCCTGGTGCTCTCTGAGACCCAGGGTTAAATCAAGTACCAATGACATCCATCGCATGGAAATAACAGAGAGAGGAAGGAAGGATTGCAGGAAATATGCTCCAGACAAGGAGAACGGCTCTGCAGAATCTTTTCTCCACCCTTACATCTTATTTGACAATGCACAAGTTTTCAAAAATGTCCCAATCACACATTACTTCCACCATGTAACATCGGTTGTTTCATTCACAGTGAATCATTCTGACATTCAATAACTGACCACTGGCTGTTTTACTCAGCCTGTGTTACTAATAAGCCAGTCAATTTCGTAATTAAACTGCAATTCTAATTCCGATTCTTCTTCATTGCTGTTCCATGAGAAACTCGGTCAATAAAATGTACTGTGGTAAAGCAGACTTGTCAATCAGCTACACAAGTCTGAGTCGGAGTGGTGATCTAGGATCAGTTTACCCTTTTAGATGATAATGAATCAGATATGGACAGGGGGGGGGGACCTGACCCTAGATCAGCACTGGTATAGCAGACTGTCAGGTGATTGTATAGGCAGCATTTGGACCACTTCAGCATAGTAGTATCCCAATCAGTGTCCTTATCACCGTACACATTCAGTTCAAAGAACCATGGTCCCCCTGAAGACTCCTGCTCAGCATGGTGTTATCTTTGGAATGTGTTGAACTTTGAGAGGGTAATAATAATAATAATAATAATAATAGCCATTTAGCAGACGCTTTTATCCAAAGCGACTTACAGTCATGCGTGCATACATTTTTGTGTATGGGTGGTCCCGGGGATCGAACCCACTACCTTGGCGTTACAAGCGCCGTGCTCTACCAGCTGAGCTACAGAGGGTATAGTAACGTTTACTGGTACAAATGGTTCCATGAGCGTTCTGTAGTAAGGGATCCTTAGAGTTTATACTTCATCCTGTACATTCTTAAAATGATTGCTCACATACAGTATATATTTCCTGATTCGAGAAAATAATGTTTATGTTGGAAACATGGATGACAAATTACATTGGTATATACTCAACAACATTCCTTTGTTTTCCAAGGAAAATATATGACAAAGTACAAATAAGTACTGTGACATTGTTTTAGTTTTTAAATAAGGCTAATATAAATACTCTTATAAACTGGGTGGTTTGAGCCCTGAATGCTGATTGGCTGAAAGCCATGGTATATCAGACTGTATACCATGGGTATGACAAAACATTTCATTTTACTGTTCTAATTACGTTGGTAACCAGTTTATAATAGCAATAAGGCTCCTAGGGGGTTTGTGATATATGGCCAATATACCACGGCTAAGGGCTGTATCCAGGCACTCCGCGTTGCGCATAAGAACAGCCCTTAGCCGTGGTATATTGGCCATATACCACACCCCCTGGGCCTTATTGCTTAATTATACAATCATATTATACAACAGCATAATTAATACACTTCTGCTCTCTCAGAAGGATTTTTTATTTTATTTCTTCACTCATATTAAGTACACTTTTACATGGGGCACCATTTTAGAGTGTCTTTGGATAGATGTCAAAGATTGTCTCTGCAAACCTTCATATTATAAGCACATAGAAAAAGATAGCACTGCAGTCTTCCTAATGAACCCCGCGTCATCTTTCAGCAGAAGCTCTTAACCCCCTGGACAAAGAGTCAGAGCTCCTCTAAACCCTAGTGTAAGACCCCGTCCCCTGAGGGTACAAGTGGCCATTGACAAAAGACACTGGCAGCGGTAGAGTGAACATGAAGCCCTCCCAGGCATCCATTGGAGTGAACACTGTCAGTCAGTCAGTCAGAGGGTGAAGGGCTACAGAAAGGCTTTTTCAAGTCAAAAGATGCTGCCCTGGGGGCACCTGTGTAGATGGATGGGGCAATTAACCTATGTAACCCACTTAGCTTAGCATGGGTTAGCCTTCGCTACCTTAAGTTAGCTTAGCGTAGCGTAGCCTAGCTTAGCTTAGCCTAGCCTAGCATATAATGGCTAAACCAAGCTTAAATTAGCATAGACTAGCATAGCTTAGCATAACCTAGCCTCAGACAAACTCCTCCTCGCAGCGGGCCTCCCCCACAAGCAATGAGTGTTTGTCGGGGTCGCTGAGGGCCATGCTGTTGAGGGAGTGCTTTGATTGGAGGGAGTTGATGGAGGCGCGGCTGAAGTTGACGACGCGGTCCAATAGGCTCAGCTTGGGGGAGGGGCGGCGCAGCTCGCCCATGCCGATGTGGACGCTGACGTCTGATAGGCTTGCAGCGTGTCTCTTCTGACTGCCCAGACGAGACTCCAGCAGCTCAGCGCTGGGCTTAGTGTAGCTACAAACAGAGAAGGAGAGTTAGTGTAGCTAAAACAGAGAGGAGAGTTAGTGTAGCTACAACAGAGAGAGGAGAGTTAGTGTAGCTACAAACAGAGAGAGGAGAGTTAGTGTAGCTACAAACAGAGAGGAGAGTTAGTGTAGCTACAAACAGAGAGGGAGAGTTAGTGTAGCTACAAACAGAGAGAGGAGAGTTAGTGTAGCTACAAACAGAGAGAGGAGAGTTAGTGTAGCTACAAACAGAGAGAGGAGAGTTAGTGTAGCTACAAACAGAGAGGAGAGTTAGTGTAGCTAAAACAGAGAGAGGAGAGTTAGTGTAGCTACAAACAGAGAGAGGAGAGTTAGTGTAGCTACAAACAGAGAGGAGAGTTAGTGTAGCTACAACAGAGAGGAGAGTTAGTGTAGCTACAAACAGAGAGGAGAGTTAGTGTAGCTACAAACAGAGAGGAGAGTTAGTGTAGCTACAAACAGAGAGAGGAGAGTTAGTGTAGCTACAGAGAGGAGAGTTAGTGTAGCTACAAACAGAGAGAGGAGAGTTAGTGTAGCTACAAACAGAGAGGAGAGTTAGTGTAGCTACAAACAGAGAGGAGAGTTAGTGTAGCTACAACAGAGAGAGGAGAGTTAGTGTAGCTACAAATCAGAGAGAGGAGAGTTAGTGTAGCTACAATCAGAGAGAGGAGAGTTAGTGTAGCTACAAACAGAGAGAGGAGAGTTAGTGTAGCTACAACAGAGAGAGGAGAGTTAGTGTAGCTACAACAGAGAGGAGAGTTAGTGTAGCTACAACAGAGAGGAGAGTTAGTGTAGCTACAACAGAGAGGAGAGTTAGTGTAGCTACAAACAGAGAGAGGAGAGTTAGTGTAGCTACAAACAGAGAGAGGAGAGTTAGTGTAGCTACAAACAGAGAGGAGAGTTAGTGTAGCTACAAACAGAGAGAGGAGAGTTAGTGTAGCTACAAACAGAGAGAGGAGAGTTAGTGTAGCTACAAACAGAGAGAGGAGAGTTAGTGTAGCTAAAACAGAGAGAGGAGAGTTAGTGTAGCTACAAACAGAGAGGAGAGTTAGTGTAGCTACAAACAGAGAGAGGAGAGTTAGTGTAGCTACAAACAGAGAGAGGAGAGTTAGTGTAGCTAAAACAGAGAGGAGAGTTAGTGTAGCTACAAACAGAGAGAGGAGAGTTAGTGTAGCTACAAACAGAGAGGAGAGTTAGTGTAGCTACAAACAGAGAGAGGAGAGTTAGTGTAGCTAAAACAGAGAGAGGAGAGTTAGTGTAGCTACAAACAGAGAGAGGAGAGTTAGTGTAGCTACAAACAGAGAGAGGAGAGTTAGTGTAGCTAAAACAGAGAGAGGAGAGTTAGTGTAGCTACAAACAGAGAGAGGAGAGTTAGTGTAGCTACAAACAGAGAGAGGAGAGTTAGTGTAGCTACAAACAGAGAGGAGAGTTAGTGTAGCTAAAACAGAGAGAGGAGAGTTAGTGTAGCTACAAACAGAGAGGAGGAGAGTTAGTGTAGCTACAAACAGAGAGAGGAGAGTTAGTGTAGCTACAAACAGAGAGAGGAGAGTTAGTGTAGCTACAAACAGAGAGAGGAGAGTTAGTGTAGCTACAAACAGAGAGAGGAGAGTTAGTGTAGCTACAAACAGAGAGAGGAGAGTTAGTGTAGCTACAAACAGAGAGAGGAGAGTTAGTGTAGCTACAAACAGAGAGAGGAGAGTTAGTGTAGCTACAAACAGAGAGAGGAGAGTTAGTGTAGCTACAAACAGAGAGAGGAGAGTTAGTGTAGCTACAAACAGAGAGAGGAGAGTTAGTGTAGCTACAAACAGAGAGAGGAGAGTTAGTGTAGCTACAAACAGAGAGAGGAGAGTTAGTGTAGCTACAAACAGAGAGAGGAGAGTTAGTGTAGCTACAAACGAGAGAGGAGAGTTAGTGTAGCTACAAACAGAGAGAGGAGAGTTAGTGTAGCTACAAACAGAGAGAGGAGAGTTAGTGTAGCTACAAACAGAGAGGAGAGTTAGTGTAGCTACAAACAAGAGAGAGGAGAGTTAGTGTAGCTACAAACAGAGAGAGGAGAGTTAGTGTAGCTACAAACAGAGAGAGGAGAGTTAGTGTAGCTACAAACAGAGAGAGGAGAGTTAGTGTAGCTACAAACAGAGAGAGGAGAGTTAGTGTAGCTACAAACAGAGAGAGGAGAGTTAGTGTAGCTACAAACAGAGAGGAGAGTTAGTGTAGCTACAAACAGAGAGAGGAGAGTTAGTGTAGCTACAAACAGAGAGAGGAGAGTTAGTGTAGCTACAAACAGAGAGAGGAGAGTTAGTGTAGCTACAAACAGAGAGAGGAGAGTTAGTGTAGCTACAAACAGAGAGAGGAGAGTTAGTGTAGCTACAAACAGAGAGAGGAGAGTTAGTGTAGCTACAAACAGAGAGAGGAGAGTTAGTGTAGCTACAAACAGAGAGAGGAGAGTTAGTGTAGCTACAAACAGAGAGAGGAGAGTTAGTGTAGCTACAAACAGAGAGAGGAGAGTTAGTGTAGCTACAAACAGAGAGAGAGGAGAGTTAGTGTAGCTACAAACAGAGAGAGGAGAGTTAGTGTAGCTACAAACAGAGAGAGGAGAGTTAGTGTAGCTACAAACAGAGAGAGGAGAGTTAGTGTAGCTAAAACAGAGAGGAGAGTTAGTGTAGCTACAAACAGAGAGAGGAGAGTTAGTGTAGCTACAAACAGAGAGGAGAGTTAGTGTAGCTACAAACAGAGAGAGGAGAGTTAGTGTAGCTAAAACAGAGAGAGGAGAGTTAGTGTAGCTACAACAGAGAGAGGAGAGTTAGTGTAGCTACAAACAGAGAGGAGAGTTAGTGTAGCTACAAACAGAGAGGAGAGTTAGTGTAGCTACAAACAGAGAGAGGAGAGTTAGTGTAGCTAAAACAGAGAGAGGAGAGTTAGTGTAGCTACAAACAGAGAGAGGAGAGTTAGTGTAGCTACAACAGAGAGGAGAGTTAGTGTAGCTACAAACAGAGAGGAGAGTTAGTGTAGCTACAAACAGAGAGGAGAGTTAGTGTAGCTACAATCAGAAAGAGGAGAGTTAGTGTAGCTACAAACAGAGAGAGGAGAGTTAGTGTAGCTACAAACAGAGAGAGGAGAGTTAGTGTAGCTACAAACAGAGAGGAGAGTTAGTGTAGCTACAAACAGAGAGAGGAGAGTTAGTGTAGCTACAAACAGAGAGAGGAGAGTTAGTGTAGCTACAAACAGAGAGGAGAGTTAGTGTAGCTACAAACAGAGAGGAGAGTTAGTGTAGCTACAAACAGAGAGGAGAGTTAGTGTAGCTACAAACAGAGAGGAGAGTTAGTGTAGCTACAAACAGAGAGAGGAGAGTTAGTGTAGCTACAAACAGAGAGAGGAGAGTTAGTGTAGCTACAAACAGAGAGGAGAGTTAGTGTAGCTACAAACAGAGAGAGGAGAGTTAGTGTAGCTACAAACAGAGAGGAGAGTTAGTGTAGCTACAACAGAGAGGAGAGTTAGTGTAGCTACAAACAGAGAGAGGAGAGTTAGTGTAGCTACAGAGAGGAGAGTTAGTGTAGCTAAAACAGAGAGAGGAGAGTTAGTGTAGCTACAACAGAGAGGAGAGTTAGTGTAGCTAAAACAGAGAGAGGAGAGTTAGTGTAGCTACAACAGAGAGGAGAGTTAGTGTAGCTACAACAGAGAGGAGAGTTAGTGTAGCTACAAACAGAGAGGAGAGTTAGTGTAGCTACAACAGAGAGGAGAGTTAGTGTAGCTAAAACAGAGAGAGGAGAGTTAGTGTAGCTACAACAGAGAGGAGAGTTAGTGTAGCTACAAACAGAGAGGAGAGTTAGTGTAGCTACAAACAGAGAGAGGAGAGTTAGTGTAGCTACAATCAGAGAGAGGAGAGTTAGTGTAGCTACAAACAGAGAGAGGAGAGTTAGTGTAGCTACAAACAGAGAGAGGAGAGTTAGTGTAGCTACAAACAGAGAGAGGAGAGTTAGTGTAGCTACAACAGAGAGGAGAGTTAGTGTAGCTAAAACAGAGAGAGGAGAGTTAGTGTAGCTACAAACAGAGAGGAGAGTTAGTGTAGCTAAAACAGAGAGAGGAGAGTTAGTGTAGCTACAACAGAGAGGAGAGTTAGTGTAGCTACAACAGAGAGGAGAGTTAGTGTAGCTAAAACAGAGAGGAGAGTTAGTGTAGCTACAATCAGAGAGAGGAGAGTTAGTGTAGCTACAATCAGAGAGGAGAGTTAGATACAGAAACAATAAGGCACTACAAGTTGTAGTTCAGTGCTGGATTTAGAGTAACTAAGGTGCCGAGGAGAGCTAACACACACACACACACACTCAAATACCACAGCTTGATGGGAAACGGGCCAGTCTGCTAACTCACCATTTGAGTAGTAGAGAGGACAGCACCACAGAGACAGAGGAGAGGGCCATGGCAGCAGAACCCATCCATGGCTGGAGAACCAGACCAACAGGCATGAACACACCAGCAGCGATAGGGATCCCCACCAGGTTATAGATGAGAGCAAACACAAAGTTGATCCTGATTCTCTTCACGGTCTTCTTGGACAGGTCAATACTCCCGACCACATCCAGCAGGTCATTCTGGACAAGGAGAGAGAGAAATGGGAGGGAGAGAGCAAGAGATGGGTGAGAGAGAGAGAGATGGGTGAGAGAGCAAGAGAGGGGGGAGAGAGAGAGCGAGAGAGGGGGGAGAGAGAGAGCGAGAGATGGGGGAGAGAGAGAGCGAGAGATGGGAAGAGAGAGAGATGGGGAAGAGAGAGATGGGGAGAGAGAGAGATAGGGAAGATAGAGAGATGGGGGAGAGACAGAGAGAGAGATGGGGAGAGACAGAGAGAGATGGGGGGAGAGAGAGAGATGGGGAGAGACAGAGAGCGAGATGGGGAGAGACAGACATATTAACATGTAGAGATTATCAGACAGACAGACATATTAACATGTAGAGATTATCAGACAGACAGACATATTAACATGTAGAGATTATCCAGACAGACATATTAACATGTAGAGATTATCAGACAGACATATTAACATGTAGAGATTATCAGACAGACATATTAACATGTAGAGATTATCAGACAGACATATTAACATGTAGAGATTATCAGACAGACAGACAGACAGACATATTAACATGTAGAGATTATCAGACAGACAGACAGATTAACATGTAGAGATTATCCAGACAGACAGACATACTAACATGTAGAGATTATCAGACAGACAGACAGACAACATGTAGAGATTATCAGACAGACAGACATATTAACATGTAGAGATTATCAGACAGACATATTAACATGTAGAGATTATCAGACAGACAGACAGACAGACAAACAAACATGTAGAGATTATCAGACAGACAGACATATTAACATGTAGAGATTATCAGACAGACATATTAACATGTAGAGATTATCAGACAGACATATTAACATGTAGAGATTATCAGACAGACAGACAGACATATTAACATGTAGAGATTATCAGACAGACAGACAGACAAACATGTAGAGATTATCAGACAGACAGACAGACATATTAACATGTAGAGATTATCAGACAGACAGACATATTAACATGTAGAGATTATCAGACAGACATATTAACATGTAGAGATTATCAGACAGACAGACAGACAAACATGTAGAGATTATCAGACAGACAGACATATTAACATGTAGAGATTATCAGACAGACAGACATATTAACATGTAGAGATTATCAGACAGACATATTAACATGTAGAATTATCAGACAACAAAATGGACAAGAGATTATCAGACAGACATATTAACATGTAGAGATTATCAGACAGACATATTAACATGTAGAGATGATCAGACAGACAGACATATTAACATGTAGAGATTATCAGCCAGACATATTAACATGTAGAGATTATCAGACAGACAGACATATTACAGTTTTTCTCAGTCGCTTTGGTGCATTTCTTAGATCAAAAGTGCAATTCTTGATACTACTTGTACAAATTCCAAATCATCTAGTCACTTGTGCACATCATTAAAGCAATTTCTTATTCCTTTGAACAAATTGCAATTGCTTTTGTACATATTGCAATTGATAATGTACAAGTGTCAGCTTTTTTCCACATTTTCAATTGCTCATGTCATGTTGATCAAAATATAGTAGATGGTTCTCTGTTGAATAGTCTTACCCCTCAAAACATCTAGGCATTAGTTCCTTGCATAAGCCATTACATGCAAAATTGTTGAACTATTTGTCATAAACTGTCAAGCATAGTTTTACACATTTCTATTAGACCTTTTGTACAAAAACGTAAATTGCTGAATCGTGCAGGTGAAATTAACCCTCACTCATGAAGGAATGTAAAGTGTTAGTTCAACCAACAATCAACCAGTTGTCTAAATTGCTCAAAGGTGCATCTCATGAAGAATCAATTGGCAAGCATATATAGACAGACCACAACACAGAGTTGCAATTTTCCAATAATGGATGGACCAGGAAACGAACAGGGTCAACAGCCAAGAGGAGGAAGAAGAGGAGCAAGGATGCGTGGTGGAAGGCAAAACAGAGGAAGAGGCAGAAGAGGACATAGGCGCATATCTGATGACATAAGGGCCACTATTGTAGACCATGTTGTCAATCATGGCCTTACAATGGCTGAGGCGGGTCGAAGGGTGCAGCCGAATATTGGGAGATCAACCGTGTCCTCAATAGTACAAACGTTTCTAAGAGAGAACAGGTATGTCCACCAATGTACAGTGCACTGTTACTGTATATAAGCAGTATACTGTATACTTCCTACAATGCTTCATATTACAGTAGTCCACTTGTATTTCACAGCATACAGAAATATACTCTATACAGATACATACTGCACCTTACATGCACCCACCTGTATGTTTTACAGTAAAATGTGTGTTCGCATAGTTTTTGTCTATGTGAAAGTGTGCGATGCATCACTGCATTTTTCCACACATAGGACTGCAAGATTACCTCAAACCGGTGGCAGAGGACGCCTTTTCACACCTCAACAGGAGGAGGCTATTTGCACCATGGTCCGAGCAAACAATGCCATGAGACTCAGGGAAATACAAAGGACCATTATAGAAGACAACGATGTCTTTGAAAACATCCATACGGTTAGCATCTCAACCATCGACAGGGTGCTGCATAGAAACCAGATGAGTATGAAACAGCTGTAGGTTGAGATGAGGACAGAGTTAAGGAGCTACGGTACCAGTATGTACAGGTAAAACATATATCTATGTAACTACTTTACAGCAACATTTTATAGTGTTACATAGTACAGTAAGCATAAACTGCACACATTTCCATTGCTGTGGAAGGAACATGCAATATATGTACATTTTATGTCACTCTTCCTTACCAAAACAAATTCAACTGTGTGTTCTGGGATATAGCGTATAATGGAGTTGGAATCAAGTGAACCCTCTCACAACTTTGTATACGTGGATGAGGCTGGCTTCAACCTGACCAAATGCAGAAGGCGGGGTCGGAATATCATCGGTCACAGAGCTACTGTGGATTTGCCAGGCCAACGGGGAGGAAATATCACCATGTGTGCTGCTATTTCGGAGCATGGTGTCCTAACCCATATCCCCCTTTTAGGGCCATACAACACCCAGCATCTACTCAACTTTTTAGAGACTCTCTACAGGGCTCTCATCCCTGATGATGAGAGGGGTCTGTTTAGAGAGGATTTGCCAAAGTATGTGGTCATTTGTGATAATGTGAGTTTCCATCGATCAAACATCATAAGGCAATGGTTTGTGACCCACCCGAGGATGCTCATAGAATTCCTCCCACCTTATTCACCATTCCTTAACCCAATTGAGGAGTTCTTTTCAGCATGGAGGTGGAAGGTGTACGATCGTCAGCCACACACACAGATGACCCTGCTGGCTGCAATGGATGCAGCATGTGAGGACACCACAGTAGACGCCTGCAGAGGATGGATAAGGCATTCCAAAAGATTCTTTCCACGTTGCATTGGAAGGGAAAATATCCGGTGTGATGTGGATGAGAATATGTGGGCTGACAGACAGGAACGTCTGGATGTGTAGAGACAGCACTAGAACAGTGCTGTGGGCAAAGTTGTGCCTTAGGGGTGGTTTCCTGTGTTTCTTTCTAATTTAGTTTTTTTTCCTTTGTGCCCCTTGGGTTGTCCAGTCTCTTTCAATCAATAACCCACATACAGTAATATGTAAATAGTACTGTTGAAATTGATATATGCCATAGAAGTGCAGCCTTGTGCATTTTCAATACAGTAACTGTCATCCAAACTGTAGCCTAAGTTTACATCAGGTAATACTGTCAAAGTACACAGTTCCATTGACAACATGCCTAAACATTTTGACAACCTTGTTCGTGAACAATGACTCAATGACTTATCATTCTAATGACACTGACATGATCATTGGCATGAATATTTACTTTTGAGAGATGTACTAAGGATTTTTAGTGACTGACTAGCTTTAGAAACATATCTATTGTATATTGCAGTTTGTACAAATTGTTCTGAGAAATGCACTTATTATTTTGCACATGTTAGGGATGATGTGAAAAATGCACCAAAGCGACTGAGAAAAACTGTAACATGTAGAGATTATCAGACAGACAGACATATTAACATGTAGAGATTATCAACCAGACATATTAACATGTAGAGATTATCAGCCAGACATATTAACATGTAGAGATTATCAGACAGACAGACATATTAACATGTAGAGATTATCAGCCAGACATATTAACATGTAGAGATTATCAGACAGACATATTAACATGTAGAGATTATCAGACAGACATATTAACATGGAGATTATCAGACAGACATATTAACATGTAGAGATTATCAGCCAGACAGACATATTAACATGTAGAGATTATCAGCCAGACAGACATATTAACATGTAGAGATTATCAGCCAGACAGACATATTAACATGTAGAGATTATCAGCCAGACAGACATATTAACATGTAGAGATTATCAGCCAGACATATTAACATGTAGAGATTATCAGCCAGACATATTAACATGTAGAGATTATCAGCCAGACATATTAACATGTAGAGATTATCAGCCAGACATATTAACATGTAGAGATTATCAGCCAGACATATTAACATGTAGAGATTATCAGCCAGACATATTAACATGTAGAGATTATCAGCCAGACATATTAACATGTAGAGATTATCAGACAGACAGACATATTAACATGTAGAGATTATCAGACAGACAGACATATTAACATGTAGAGATTATCAGCCAGACATATTAACATGTAGAGATTATCAGCCAGACATATTAACATGTAGAGATTATCAGCCAGACATATTAACATGTAGAGATTATCAGCCAGACATATTAACATGTAGAGATTATCAGCCAGACAGGTAAACATCCATCCATCCATACACTCACAGTCTTGCCCTCTTCTCCTCACCCTGATCAGCACCACGTCAGCTGCCTCTATGGCCACGTCAGTGCCAGTTCCTATGGCGATGCCAACATCTGCCATGGCCAGAGCGGGCGAGTCGTTGACCCCGTCACCCACCATGGCCACCCTCTTCCCTGCCTGCTGCAGCTGCTCTACCTTGGCCACCTTGTGGGATGGCAGCACCTCCGCAAACACCTTCCTGATACCCACCTGGAGGAGAGACAGAGACAGCTAAATTACAGTTCACAAGCCACTAGAAAACTACATGTGGGTTCTTTAGCAGACGCTCTTATCCAGAGTGACTTACAAAACGACATTCCTTTTCATCTGCAAAGAATGTTCTGGTTTTTAGTGCATACATTCATCAAAATCCCAAGCCATTATATTTGCATGTAGTAGACTACGTAGTCTCCTAAACACAGCTTGTTGGTGGCTTGACTAACCTATGAGTTGGGAAGATGAAATGGGTACATGGATCCCGTGACCTACGTCAACACCACCCAGCCAGTCCAGTCCTGTCCCCTACCTGAGCAGCGATGGCCCGTGCCGTCTTGCTGTTGTCTCCAGTCATCAGAATAACCTCCAGACCCATGGCCTGCAGGGTGTGAACCGCCAACTCTGCCTCTGGCTTCACTGTGTCTGCTATGGCTATCATGGCACAAAGCAGACCTACACACACACACACAGAGAGACAGAGACAGAGAGAGAGACAGAGAGAGAGAGACAGAGAGAGAGAGAGAGAGAGAGAGAGAGAGAGAGAGAGAGACAGAGAGAGAGAGACGAGAGAGAGAGAGAGAGAGAGAGAGACAGAGACAGAGAGAGAGACAGAGAGAGAGAGACAGAGACAGAGACAGAGAGAGAGAGAGAGAGAGAGAGAGAGAGAGAGAGAGAGAGAGAGACAGAGAGAGAGAGACAGAGAGAGAGAGAGAGAGAGAGAGACAGAGACAGAGAGAGAGACAGAGAGAGAGACAGAGAGACAGAGAGACAGAGAGAGAGTGGTTATAGACTCAGCAACACAATGGATGAAATGGTTGGAAACTCCGAAGGCTATTCAGAACTCACTGTCGACAGCCACCAGTACAGCAGTGCGTCCCCTGCTTTCATGTTCAGTCATGGTCTCGTCGACATCAGGTCTGATCTGGAGTCCGTTCCTCCTCATCCACTCCCTGTTCCCTATCAACACCACGTAGGATCCTGTCTGCACCAGGGCTATAGAGGAACAGAGAGGAATATGGGTTAGCCTACTGCACCAGGGTTATAGAGGAACAGAGAGGAATATGGGTTAGCCTACTGCACCAGGGTTATAGAGGCACAGAGAGGAATATGGGTTAGCCTACTGCACCAGGGTTATAGAGGAACAGAGAGGGGAATATGGGTTAGCCTACTGCACCAGGGTTATAGAGGAACAGAGAGGAATATGGGTTAGACTACTGCACCAGGGTTATAGAGGAACAGAGAGGAATATGGGTTAGACTACTGCACCAGGGTTATAGAGGAACAGAGAGGGAATATGGGTTAGCCTACTGCACCAGGGTTATAGAGGAACAGAGAGGAATATGGGTTAGCCTACTGCACCAGGGTTATAGAGGAACAGAGAGGAATATGGGTTAGCCTACTGCACCAGGGTTATAGAGGAACAGAGAGGAATATGGGTTAGCCTACTGCACCAGGGTTATAGAGGAACAGAGAGGAATATGGGTTAGACTACTGCACCAGGGTTATAGAGGAACAGAGAGGAATATGGGTTAGCCTACTGCACCAGGGTTATAGAGGAACAGAGAGGAATATGGGTTAGACTACTGCACCAGGGTTATAGAGGAACAGAGAGGAATATGGGTTAGACTACTGCACCAGGGTTATAGAGGAACAGAGAGGAATATGGGTTAGACTACTGCACCAGGGTTATAGAGGAACAGAGAGGAATATGGGTTAGACTACTGCACCAGGGTTATAGAGGAACAGAGAGGAATATGGGTTAGACTACTGCACCAGGGTTATAGAGGAACAGAGAGGAATATGGGTTAGACTACTGCACCAGGGTTATAGAGGAACAGAGAGGAATATGGGTTAGACTACTGCACCAGGGTTATAGAGGAACAGAGGAATATGGGTTAGACTACTGCACCAGGGTTATAGAGGAACAGAGAGGAATATGGGTTAGACTACTGCACCAGGGTTATAGAGGAACAGAGAGGGGGAATATGGGTTAGACTACTGCACCAGGGTTATAGAGGAACAGAGAGGGGGAATATGGGTTAGACTACTGCACCAGGGTTATAGAGGAACAGAGGAATATGGGTTAGACTACTGCACCAGGGTTATAGAGGAACAGAGAGGAATATGGGTTAGACTACTGCACCAGGGTTATAGAGGAACAGAGAGGAATATGGGTTAGCCTACTGCACCAGGGTTATAGAGGAACAGAGGAATATGGGTTAGACTACTGCACCAGGGTTATAGAGGAACAGAGAGGAATATGGGTTAGACTACTGCACCAGGGTTATAGAGGAACAGAGAGGGAATATGGGTTAGCCTACTGCACCAGGGTTATAGAGGAACAGAGAGGAATATGGGTTAGCCTACTGCACCAGGGTTATAGAGGAACAGAGAGGAATATGGGTTAGACTACTGCACCAGGGTTATAGAGGAACAGAGGAATATGGGTTAGACTACTGCACCAGGGTTATAGAGGAACAGAGAGGAATATGGGTTAGACTACTGCACCAGGGTTATAGAGGAACAGAGAGGAATATGGGTTAGACTACTGCACCAGGGTTATAGAGGAACAGAGAGGGAATATGGGTTAGCCTACTGCACCAGGGTTATAGAGGAACAGAGAGGAATATGGGTTAGCCTACTGCACCAGGGTTATAGAGGAACAGAGAGGAATATGGGTTAGACTACTGCACCAGGGTTATAGAGGAACAGAGGAATATGGGTTAGCCTACTGCACCAGGGTTATAGAGGAACAGAGAGGAATATGGGTTAGACTACTGCACCAGGGTTATAGAGGAACAGAGAGGAATATGGGTTAGCCTACTGCACCAGGGTTATAGAGGAACAGAGAGGAATATGGGTTAGACTACTGCACCAGGGTTATAGAGGAACAGAGAGGAATATGGGTTAGACTACTGCACCAGGGTTATAGAGGAACAGAGAGGAATATGGGTTAGACTACTGCACCAGGGTTATAGAGGAACAGAGAGGAATATGGGTTAGACTACTGCACCAGGGTTATAGAGGAACAGAGAGGAATATGGGTTAGACTACTGCACCAGGGTTATAGAGGAACAGAGAGGAATATGGGTTAGACTACTGCACCAGGGTTATAGAGGAACAGAGAGGGGGAATATGGGTTAGACTAGAACGTAGCCTAGAATGTACGCAGAATGTATAGCATGCATTTGATCGATGCAGCAGAAACAGAACAGGGGAATCTTTAGGCCTGATGCTGAATAATCATTGACAATAAGGGGTAATTTAGGAATGTATTTCCATTCCGCTTTTTAAAATATTGGTCCTATTTTGGACTACATATCCCAGTACGTACTGAGAGGCTGTGGGTCCATGATGAGCGGGTGTGAGCCTGGCCTGGTCCTGGAGTCACTGATCTGGACCAGAATACTGTTTCTCTGGTTGTCTTCACTGTCACCGTCTTCCTGATGTTGTCTCAGCAGGGTTTCTGTATTACTGACCTAACAAACAGACACAGGTTTAGTTAATTATACAGCCGTCACTGTCCTCATGATGATGTCTGAGCAGGGTCTCGGTGTTACTGACCTGGCATCGTATACCACAGCCTGGTACAGCCTGGAAGTCAGTACACGCACCCAGGGACTCTGTACCCAGCTCCTGAGACAGAGAGACAGAAACACACAGAGGTTTAGTTTATCATATGGCCTGGAAGTCTGTCCACCCACCCAGGGACTTTGTACCCAGCTCCTGAGACAGAGAAACAGATTAGTACACTTCATCTGGACCCACAATGACAGATAGGGCCCAAATATGAGGTCATCCAGACACTTGTATCAACTCACAACCAGTCTCCTACCCATCAGCTGTAGGACTGAGGTTCAGGTGGACTCACCTGTTTACAGTACTTGGTGATGGAATCAGACTCACCTGTTTACAGTATTTGGTGATGGCAGCTCCCAGTGGGTGTTCACTGTTGTTCTCTGCAGTCCCTACAATGGCCAGCAGGCGGGAGCGAGGCATCCTGTTCCCCTCCACTAAAATCTTCAGCTGTATTACTTCAGGAGCTCCGTAGGTGATGGTCCCAGTCTTATCAAACACCACTGTCTGGATCTGCAAAATAGACCGTTTTTGTAACAAGTTAGGAATAAGGGAAGCAATTGTATAGCGATTCTCAGACAATTTAATAACATACCCCAGTTACTGCAACAGTTGCATATAATTAGATTCTGACTACAAACATGAGGCATAACATATCAAACCTAACAAATTATTTTTACTATCAATATGATGTAATTAGTGACCGACTATTGATTGGTTGATAGCATCTTCTTCACACTCACCTTGTGTGCCATCTCTAGTGGTTCCCCTCCCTTGATGAGGATGCCGTTCTGTGCGCCCACCCCCGTGCCCACCATCACAGCTGTCGGGGTCGCCAGGCCCAGAGAGCAGGGGCAGGCGATACACAGCACCGTGATGGAGGCCTGGAAGGCAAACCTGATCACGGCTTCTGCCTTGGAGATGCTCTGATCATAGCCCTGTAGAGGGAGACAGAGAGACTTTAGACAGGATAGTCTACACCTTGGAGATGCTCTGATCATTGCCCTCCCTGTAGAAGGAGACAGAGAGACTTTAGACAGGGTAGTCTACACCTTGGAGATGGTCTTATCATAGCCCTGTAGAGAGTGAGAGAGAGTGAAACAGGGGAACAGTCTGAGTTACATTTTTTTTTCTAATGTTGACCTCTCTTTCCCTTGATCAGTCTCCACTGTTTAAACAGGAAGTGGACAGGTGACAGCAGATTCCCCACTTGATCAGTCTGCACTGTTTAAACAGGAAGTGGACAGGTGACAGCAGATTCCCCACTTGATCAGTCTCCACTGTTTAAACAGGAAGTGGACAGGTTACACATGATTCCCCACTAGGGCTTTCCCATACTGCGCTCACAAAGAGGAGACGGGATTTACATTTAAATGATTTAAATACCAGATTTAAGTGGAATGATTTAGCTAAATACACCCTTAGTAAAGATTTTACATAGCTATCAGCATAGTAAAGGTTTTACATACAGTGCCTTCGGAAAGTACTCAGACCCCTGCACATTTTCCACATTTTGTTAGGTTACAGCCTTATTCTAAAATTGACTTAATATTTTTCAATCTACACACAATACCCCATAATGACAAAACAAAAACAGGTTTAGACATTTTTGCTAATTTATCAATAAAGAAAGCAGAAATATCACATTTAAATTAGTATTCAGACCCTTTACTCAGTACTTTGTTGAAGCACCTTTGGCAGCGATTACAGCCTTGAGTCTTCTTGGGTATGACGCTACAAGCTTGGCACACCTGTATTTGGGGAGTTTCCCCCATTCTTCTCTGCAGATCCTCTCAAGCTCTGTCAGGTTGGATGGGGAGCGTTGCTGCACAGCTATTTTCAGGTCTCTCCAGAGATGTTCGATCAGGTTCAAGTCCGGGCTCTGGCTGGGCCACTCAAGGACATTCAGAGACTTGTCCCGAAGCCACTCCTGCGTTGTCTTGACTGTGTGCTTAGGGTCGTTGTCCTGTTGGAAGGTGAACCTTCGCCCCAGTCTGAGGTCCTGAGCGCTCTGGAGCAGGTTTTCATCAAGGATCTCTCTGTACTTTGCTCTGTTCATCTTTGCCTCGATCCTGACTAGTCTCCCAGTCCCTGCCACTGAAAAACATCCCCACAGCATGATGCTGCCACCACCATGCTTCACCGTAGGGATGGTGCCAGGTTTCCTCCAGACGTGATGCTTGGCATAAAGGCCAAAGAGTTCAATCTTGGTTTCATCAGACCAGAGAATTTTGTTTCTCATGGTGTTAAGAGTCTTTGGGTGCCTTTTGGCAAACTCCAAGCGGGCTGTCATGTGCCTTTTACTGAGGAGTGGCTTCCGTCTGGTCATTCTACCATAAAGGCCTGATTGGTGGAGTGCTGCAGAGATGGTTGTCCTTCTGGAAGGTTCTCCC
Organism: Coregonus clupeaformis; assembly: GCF_020615455.1. Taxonomy (NCBI): domain Eukaryota; kingdom Metazoa; phylum Chordata; class Actinopteri; order Salmoniformes; family Salmonidae; genus Coregonus; species Coregonus clupeaformis. Next base: position 2,279,958 of record NC_059194.1, read on the forward strand.
ATCTCCATAGAGGAACGCTAGAGCTCTGTCAGTGACCACCGGGTTCTTGGACACCTCTCTGACCAAGACCCGTCTCCCCCGATTGCTCAGTTTGGTCTGTCAACTGTGGGACCTTATATAGACAGGTGTGTGCCTTTCCAAATCATGTCCAATCAATTGAATTTACCACAGTTGGCGTCCAATCAAGTTGTAAAAACATCTCAAGGATGATCAATGGAAACAGGATGCACCTGAGCTCAATTTCAAGTCTCAAAGGTCTGAATACTTACCAGTTTTCGCTTTGTCATTATGGGGTATTGTGTGTAGATTGATGAGTATTTTTATTTATTTAATCCATTTTAGAATAAGGCTGTAATGTAACAAAATGTGGAAAAGGTCAAGGCGTCTGAATACTTTCCGAATGCACTGTAGATATCAGCATAGTAAAGGTTTTATATAGATATCAGCATAGTAAAGGTTTTATATAGATATCAGCATAGTAAAGGTTTTACATAGATATCAGTATAATCAAGGCTACTCACAGGGAAGTATTTTTCCACCAGTGGAAAGTTGACAAAGCCAATGAGGATCCAGGCGAACAGAGTGAGAAGAGAGACCCCAACAATGAACGGGACAAAGTAACCACTGATCTTATCTGCAAACTGCTGGATGGGAGCCTGCAGATGAGAGGTCAGAGGTGACAGAGGTAAAAGGTTAAAGCATAAGTCACAGAGGTAAAGCTCTTCCAGCTCAGAACTACTTAAAAATTAATTCTGAGACGAATCCTCCATGTGTTGCCCAAGGTCAGTTCTGTCAAAAGCAAATATTGACAAATATCTACATATCTTATCCAACTCAGACGCCAGGAAACAGGATATCATTTACACAAAAGCTATCATATTACCACCACCACCCTCACCTTAGATGTCTGAGCCTCCTCCACTAGTTTGACTATCTGAGACAGGGTCGTGTCCAGGCCTACGTGTGTAGCAGTGATGAGCAGAGAGCCGTTCTGGTTGATAGAGCCAGCTATCACTGAGCTGCCTGGCTTCTTGGTCACTGGCATGGCCTCACCTGGGACACAAAACACATCCGAGATGAGGCACTAGCCAGGAACACAACATAAATAATGCCGTTCCTCAGAGAAATAGTAACCGTGCTTGGAGAAACAGTCATTTCAAAGTAGTGTTAAGGAAACAAGGAAACAAGGAAAGGAAGCTTCAGAAGCTTCAGACTTGAGATGCATCTTCTCCAGCATCCTCAGAGTTGATCCTCCACTGTAACCCACCTGTGATGAGAGACTCGTCAGCCATGCTGTGTCCCTCGATGACCCTCCCATCTACGGGGAACTTCCCTCCAGGAACCACCCTGACCACGTCTCCTCTCTGGACCAGCTCCACATCTACCTGCTCCTCACTGACATGGACAGAGAGATACGCATGTAGTCGGATTTATAATACACTGGTTCTATGCCATATCCAAGTCCCAAAAGGGTTTGCTGTTCAATGTCAGCCTGCAGTCAGTTCTGATTAAACATTGAAATGAAACTTAAAACACTTGAAATAGTGTCAAAATATCTACAGCCTGCCTTATCCAATTCCTAATCTCAGTGCCAGAAACTGTTTCGGTTAAAAGCAGAAACACCTTAGGCTATCCAATTCCAGGTCTAGAAACAGGAGATCTTCAGTGAAGTACCTGAGTACAGACATGTCCGTGTTGAGAGTGACCACCGTAGCCTCGCTGGCCTGAAGGGACATCAGCTTGGACAGAGCTTCTGACGTCTTACTCTGGAGGGGAGACGGAGCAGGTCAGGAGTGTACGGTTACATACAGTGGGGAAAAAAAGTATTTAGTCAGCCACCAATTGTGCAAGTTCTCCCACTTAAAAAGATGAGAGGCCTGTAATTTTCATCATAGGTACACATCAACTATGACAGACAAATTGAGAAAAAAAATTCCAGAAAATCACATTGTAGGATTTTTTATGAATTTATTTGCAAATTATGGTGGAAAATAAGTATTTGGTCACCTACAAACAAGCAAGATTTCTGGCTCTCACAGACCTGTAATTCTTCTTTAAGAGGCTCCTCTGTCCTCCACTCGTTACCTGTATTAATGGCACCTGTTTGAACTTGTTATCAGTATAAAAGACACCTGTCCACAACCTCAAACAGTCACACTCCAAACTCCACTATGGCCAAGACCAAAGAGCTGTCAAAGGACACCAGAAACAAAATTGTAGACCTGCACCAGGCTGGGAAGACTGAATCTGCAATAGGTGAGCAGCTTGGTTTGAAGAAATCAACTGTGGGAGCAATTATTAGGAAATGGAAGACATACAAGACCACTGATAATCTCCCTCGATCTGGGGCTCCACGCAAGATCTCACCCCGTGGGGTCAAAATGATCACAAGAACGGTGAGCAAAAATCCCAGAACCACACAGGGGGACCTAGTGAATGACCTGCAGAGAGCTGGGACCAAAGTAACAAAGCCTACCATCAGTAACACACTACGCCGCCAGGGACTCAAATCCTGCAGTGCTAGACGTGTCCCCCTGCTTAAGCCAGTACATGTCCAGGCCCGTCTGAAGTTTGCTAGAGTGCATTTGGATGATCCAGAAGAGGATTGGGAGAATGTCATATGGTCAGATGAAACCAAAATAGAACTTTTTGGTAAAAACTCAACTCGTCGTGTTTGGAGGACAAAGAATGCTGAGTTGCATCCAAAGAACACCATACCTACTGTGAAGCATGGGGTTGGAAACATCATGCTTTGGGGCTGTTTTTCTGCAAAGGGACCAGGACGACTGATCCGTGTAAAGGAAAAAATGAATGGGGCCATGTATCGTGAGATTTTGAGTGAAAACCTCCTTCCATCAGCAAGGGCATTGAAGATGAAATGTGGCTGGGTCTTTCAGCATGACAATGATCCCAAACACACCGCCCGGGTAACGAAGGAGTGGCTTCGTAAGAAGCATTTCAAGGTCCTGGAGTGGCCTAGCCAGTCTCCAGATCTCAACCCCATAGAAAATCTTTGGAGGGAGTTGAAAGTCCGTGTTGCCCAGCGACAGCCCCAAAACATCACTGCTCTAGAGGAGATCTGCATGGAGGAATGGGCCAAAATACCAGCAACAGTGTGTGAAAACCTTGTGAAGACTTACAGAAAGAGTTTGACCTGTGTCATTGCCAACAAAGCGTATATAACAAAGTATTGAGAAACTTTTGTTATTGACCAAATAATTATTTTCCACCATAATTTGCAAATAAATTCATTAAAAATCCTACAATGTGATTTTCTGGATTTTTTTTTCTAATTTTGTCTGTCATAGTTGACGTGTACCTATGATGAAAATTACAGGCCTCTCTCATCTTTTTAAGTGGGAGAACTTGCACAATTGGTGGCTGACTAAATACTTTTTCCCCCCCACTGTACTTTAGCTATGACACAAACGGATAACTTATCATTAAAAAGAGACGTACTCTGGCTACAGAAATAGCACCATGCTTCGGAGTTACTACTGTATGTTGATATAAAGATGTAGAAGCATATCTTCTAGATCAGGGCTGCCCAACTCTCTTCCTGGAGAGCTACTGTCTGTCCTGTAGATTTTCAGTCCAACCCTAATTTAGCGTATCTGATTCAGCTAGTTAAGGTCTTGTTGAGCAGCTAATAAGTAGAATCAGGTGTTTTAAAATTAGGGTTGGACTGAAAACCCACAGGATGGTAGATCTGCAGGAAGAGGGTTGGGCAGCCCCGTTGTAGAAGACACATAGGTCCAATACCTTGGCAATCTGCTCCAGCCAGCGTCCCAGGGAGATGAAGACAAACAGCATGGGGGGCGTGTCAAAGAAGGTGATGGGGTTGACCTTTGCCCTCTCTATCATGGCGACCATGAGGATGACCACGGAGTAGGTGAAGGCTATGGAGGTGGCCAGCACGATGAGCACGTCCATGTTGGCTGTTCTGTGTTTCAGGGCCTTGTAGGCCTGGGTGTAGAAGTAACGCCCGCCAATAAACTAAAGAGAGGAATGGGACAAGAGTAAATGTTAGATCAGGAAAAATATTCATTTCAGGTTTGATTTGAAAACGGCTTTCACACTTGGGTCACAAATGGTGATTATTATCTAAGTTAAGTATTGTGTTACTTAGAAAGATACACTACATGACCAAAAGTATGTGGACACCTGCTCATCGAACATCTCATTCCAAAATCATGGGCATTAATATGGAGTTCGTCCCCCCTTTGCTGTTATAACAGCCTCCACTCTTCTGGGAAGGCTTTCCACTAGATGTTGGAACATTGCTGCGGGGATTTGCTTCCATTTAGCCACAAGAGCATTAGTGAGGTCAGGCACTGATGTTGGGTGATTAGGCCTGGCTCGCAGTCGGCATTCCAATTCATCCTAAAGGTGTTTGATGGGGTTGAGGTCAGGGCTCTGTGCAGGCCAGTCAAGTTCTTCCACACCGATCTTGACAAACTATTTCTGTATGGACCTCATTTTGTGCACGGGGGCATTGTCATGCTGAAACAGGAAAGGGCCTTCTCCAAACTGTTGCCACAAAGTTGGAAGCACAGAATCGTCTGGAATGTCATTGTATGCTGTAACGTTAAGATTTCCTAGAGTATGCGTTTCCACTACTCCAGAGTCCAATGGCAGCGAGCTTTACACCACTCCAGCCGACGCTTGGCATTGTGAATGGTGATCTTAGGCCATAGAAACTCATTTCACGAAGCTCCCGACGAACAGTTATTCTGCTGACGTTGCTTCCAGAGGCAGTTTGGAACTTGCTAGTGAGTGTTGCAACTGACGATTTTTACGCGCCACGTGCTTCAGCACTCGGCGGTCCCGTTCTGTGAGCTTGTGTGGCCTACCACTTCGCGGCTGAGTCGTTGTTGCTCCTAGACGTTTCCACTTCGCAATAACAGCACTTACAGTGGACCGGGGCAGCTCTAGCAGGGCAGAAATGTAACGAACTGACTGACTTGTTGGAGAGGTGGTATCCTATGACGGTGCCACGTTGAAAGTCACTGAGCTCTTCAGTAAGGCCATTCTACTGCCAATGTTTGTCTATGGAGATTGCATGGCTGTGTGCTCGATTTTAGACACCTGTCAGCAACGGGTGTGGTTGAAATAGCCGAATCCACTTATTTGAAGGGGTGTCCACATACTTTTGTATATATAGTTTAAGTCTTGTTTTAAATCAGGGGCTTATTCAGTCTGATATGATCTATTATATTCAATAGTCTTGTTTGTTCTACATAATATATTTATATCTGAATGTTCTATAACCTTGCACTCTTTTGAATATGCCCCAAGTGTCTGCTAGCTTGCTCCCTCCCTCCCTCCCTCCCTCCCTCCCTCCCTCCCTCGACAGGGGCACAGAAGAGGAAGGAGAGGAGGTTCATGAAGGTGGGGCCTGGGAGCACCTCTCTCTCCATCTCCATCTATCCCTCCCTCCCTCCCTCCCTCCCTCTCTCTCTCTTTCTCCTACCTGTACAGGGACACAGAAGAGGAATGAGATCAGGTTCATGATGGAGAGGCCTGGGAGCAGCTGTCTCTCCAGGAACATGGTGGAGTGGTAGTGTTCACGGTCCTGTGCGGTGGCGTTGTGCTGGTGAGACGTGCTGATCTGGTGGTCTACTATGATCATGTAGGTCATCATCCCCATGACTGGGACGCAGAAGAACAGGCTGACCAGGAACGACTTCCTCCATCTGGGAGAAGAGAGGGGAGAGAGAATGAGGTACGAAGACAGAGACAGACAGAGTAATCTCGGTTAACCCAGAACTACAGTGTTACGTAACTGGTCAGCTGCTTGATTAAGTTCTGGGTCCATATGTGTTTAGAGAAGAGATGAAGAAATGTCTATATTAGCCACACAGCCCGTTATCCCACACCTCCCATCCCCTTCCATAACCCAAACAGCCCGTTATCCCACACCTCCCATCCCCTTCCATAACCCAAACAGTCCGTTATCCCACACCTCCCATCCCCTTCCATAACCCAAACAGCCCGTTATCCCACACCTCCCATCCCCTTCCATAACCCACACAGCCCGTTATCCCACACCTCCCATCCCCTTCCATAACCCAAACAGCCCGTTATCCCACACCTCCCATCCCCTCCCATTACTGTGTGATCTCTCTGCTGTGGTCCAGGTGACTGCCTGTGCGATCCCTCTTCACCAGAGATGCCTCGAAGCCCAGGTTCTGATAAACAGACAAAAATCAATGAATAAATCGAACCCCTTCTTTTACTAGGTAAACTAACTGATATCACATTGTCATTTAAAGCAACAACCTGGGAAAGAGTTGAAGGGCAGAGGAGAGGGGTTGGATGACCCAGTTGGGATGAACAAATGAATGAATGAATGATTGAAAAAAAAAAAAAATGAAGTACCTTTATGAGTTTGATGACGTCTCTCGGTCCCGTCACCTCTGGGTCGTACTTGATGTGGGCTTTGTTGGTTGCCAGGGCAACAGAGGCGTAGACGATACCCTTCTCTTTCATCAGGCTGGACTCAATTTTGTGAACGCAGGAGGCACACGTCATTCCCCTGACCTGGAAAGAGGTGGAGGGGAGAATGTGCTATTAAATAGGTCCAGTTAGGGAGGTGTAGACACACAGAGAGATCTGTGATTATTGAAGAGGTAGCAGAGGAAGTGGTTATGACACTGGCCCTATAAACATCATGATTGTGAGATTCATCCATAACACCAAAACAGCAGATCACACCATTATGGTGTGGTGATGGGAATCAGAACACCAAACAGCAGATCACACCATTATAGTGTGGTGATGGGAATCAGAACACCAAAACAGCAGATCACACCATTATAGTGTGGTGATGGGAATCAGAACACCAAAACAGCAGATCACACCATTATAGTGTGGTGATGGGAATCAGAACACCAAACAGCAGATCACACCATTATAGTGTGGTGATGGGAATCAGAACACCAAAACAGCAGATCACACCATTATAGTGTGGTGATGGGAATCAGAACACCAAAACAGCAGATCACACCATTATAGTGTGGTGATGGGAATCAGAACACCAAAACAGCAGATCACACCATTATAGTGTGGTGATGGGAATCAGAACACCAAAACAGCAGATCACACCATTATGGTGTGGTGATGGGAATCAGAACACCAAAACAGCAGATCACACCATTATAGTGTGGTGATGGGAATCAGAACACCAAAACAGCAGATCACACCATTATAGTGTGGTGATGGGAATCAGAACACCAAAACAGCAGATCACACCATTATAGTGTGGTGATGGGAATCAGAACACCAAACAGCAGATCACACCATTATAGTGTGGTGATGGGAATCAGAACACCAAAACAGCAGATCACACCATTATAGTGTGGTGATGGGAATCAGAACACTCACCACCAGTTCCAGGCTTCCATCAGAACCCTCATAGTTCTCCATGACAGAAGCAGTGAAGCCCAACTCTCTGACATACTCTGCTATCTTCAGAGGGTCCATCACCTCAGGGTTATAACGCACCTCAGCCTTGCTAGCCATCAGGGCCACCAGCACAGAGTAGATACCTGCACAGAACAACGCAGGATAATGTTAGACTAATGCAGCATATCCATTTGAATCACCTTCCTATCAAACTGATAGAGGAGTTTGATGCTCAAGTGATGAATGCCTTCACTAAAAGCCAGGAGTTTCCTGACCAGGTAAAAGTCCACAGCCTTTATAACATCCTCCACGTTGCTCCCAGGTTACTTAAAAACCGCCATCGTAAATCTTAAACTGACACGGTTTACAACTGTTTATGACACTTTTCCGTCACAGATACGACAGCTAGCTACTGTAAAGGCCAAAAAGATCATCAGGGACATCAACCACTTGAGCCACGGCCTGTTCACCCCGCTATCATCCAGAAGGCGAGGTCAGTACAGGTCCATCAAAGCTGGGACCGAGAGACTGAAAAACAGCTTCTATCTCAAGGCCATCAGACTGTTAAATAGCCATCACTAGCCGGCTACCACCCGGCTACTCAACCCTGCACCTTAGAGGCTGCTGCCCTATGTACATAGACATGGAATCACTGGCCACTTTAATAATGGAACACTAGTCACTTTAATAATGTTTACACACTGCTTTACTCATCTCATATGTATATACTGTATTCTATTCTACTGTATTTTAGTCAATGCCACGCCGACATTGCTCGTCCTAATATTTATATATTTCTTAATTGCATTCTTTTACTTTTAGATTTGTGTGTATTGTTGTGAATTGTTAGATACTACTGCACTGTTGGAGCTAGGAACACAAGCATTTCGCTACACCCGCAATAACATCTGCTGAATATGTGTATGTGACCAATTTGATTTGATTTGAACCTCTGGTGGAACTGCAGTATTCTCTGAGTGGTCAGTTTCCTGTGAGCCGAAATGGGGAATTTTCACAATTATTATTCCTTCATTATTTATAGATAGAAAAAGGAAAGTAATGTTTCCACCTTGTATTTCATTTCGAGGTGAAGTCCGTTGAATGGCACACATTTGAAATTCAATAAATAGAACAGTATTCCATCTAATGTGGACCATTAAAATTTTATTTTGATTTGATTTAAAGAACGGGCTCCATGTCATAGTGTTCCTACTAAAACTACACCATAGTTCCCATCAGCAGTTACTACCGGGTTGTGTTCATTACGAAAGAAAATGGACTGAAACAGGGAGTAAATCGTAAAATCGCATGCCCTAATGAACATAACCCTGATTCTCACATCTCCCCTCACCGTGTTCATTCTTCAGGTTCCTCTCAATGTTGGCCACACAGGACGCACAGGTCATTCCACCAATCTGGATGAAGCATTTAGCGAGGGTGTTTGGGGCCCCCTTAACCCCTTGACCTGTGCCCCTCTCTGGGTCACTGTCCAGCTCCTTCTCCTTGACAGGGGCGGGGGAAGGGGACATGGAGGGGGACGAGGGGGGACTGATAACTGGGACGGTCACCAGGGAGTTGGTTTCTAAAAGGACAACATAGCAACAATGAGTTTCATATCCATTTCATGTCGGTTTCTCATTCTGCTTCTATGGCTGCTCTCCAGCTATTGTTCTGGGAAGTTTACATGAGTTACAAATAGAGAGAAATTCATTTGTTTTGCTTCACAGCACAGCTTTTATGCTAGAAATATTATTATGGGTGGGGTTGCACATTTCCAGAAACTTCCCCAAAGACAGAAATTCCTGTTGTACAGTGAGGGAAAAAAGTATTTGATCCCCTGCTGATTTTGTACGTTTGCCCACTGACAAAGAAATGATCAGTCTATAATTTTAAAATGGTGGTTATTTGAGCAGTGAGAGACAGAATAACAACAAAAAAATCCAGAAAAACGCATGTCAAAAATGTTAGAAATTGATTTGCATTTTAATGAGGGAAATAAGTATTTGACCCCTCTGCAAAACATGACTTACATACTTGGTGGCAATCACAGAGGTCAGACGTTTCTTGTAGTTGGCCACCAGGTTTGCACACATCTCAGGAGGGATTTTGTCCCACTCCTCTTTGCAGATCTTCTCCAAGTCATTAAGGTTTCGAGGCTGACGTTTGGCAACTCGAACCTCCAGCTCCCTCCACAGATTTTCTATGGGATTAAGATCTGGAGACTGGCTAGGCCACTCCAGGACCTTAATGTGCTTCTTCTTGAGCCACTCCTTTGTTGCCTTGGCCATGTGTTTTGGGTCATTGTCATGCTGGAATACCCATCCACGACCCATTTTCAATGCCCTGGCTGAGGGAAGGAGGTTCTCACCCAAGATTTGACGGTACATGGCCCCGTCCATCGTCCCTTTGATGCGGTGAAGTTGTCCTGTCCCCTTAGCAGAAAAACACCCCCAAAGCATAATGTTTCCACCTCCATGTTTGACGGTGGGGATGGTGTTCTTGGGGTCATAGGAAGGATTCCTCCTCCTCCAAACACGGCGAGTTGAGTTGATGCCAAAGAGCTCGATTTTGGTCTCATCTGACCACAACACTTTCACCCAGTTCTCCTCTGAATCATTCAGATGTTCATTGGCAAACTTCAGACGGGCATGTATATGTGCTTTCTTGAGCAGGGGGACCTTGCGGGCGCTGCAGGATTTCAGTCCTTCACGGCGTAGTGTGTTACCAATTGTTTTCTTGGTGACTATGGTCCCAGCTGCCTTGAGATCATTGACAAGATCCTCCCGTGTAGTTCTGGGCTGATTCCTCACCGTTCTCATGATCATTGCAACTCCACAAGGTGAGATATTGCATGGAGCCCCAGGCCGAGGGAGATTGACAGTTATTTTGTGTTTCTTCCATTTGCGAATAATCGCACCAACTGTTGTCACCTTCTCACCAAGCTGCGTGGCGATGGTCTTGTAGCCCATTCCAGCCTTGTGTAAGTCTACAATCTTGTCCCTGACATCCTTGGAGAGCTCTTTGGTCTTGGCCATGGTGGAGAGTTTGGAATCTGATTGATTGATTGCTTCTGTGGACAGGTGTCTTTTATACAGGTAACAAGCTGAGATTAGGAGCACTCCCTTTAAGAGTGTGCTCCTAATCTCAGCTCGTTACCTGTATAAAAGACACCTGGGAACAAGAAATCTTTCTGATTGAGAGGGGGTCAAATACTTATTTCCCTCATTAAAATGCAAATCAATTTATAACATTTCTGACATGTGTTTTTCTGTTTTTTGTTGTTGTTATTCTGTCTCTCACTGTTCAAATAAACCTACCATTAAAATTATAGACTGATCATTTCTTTGTCAGTGGGCAAAATCAAATACTTTTTTCCCCCTCACTGTATGATTCCTAGAATCAGGAGGGAGGGAATCCTCCAACTAGGATCTCTGAAAAACCTGGGAATTTTAAAACCCTAGCTAGGAGGATAAAATAACACAATCCGCCCATCAACTCACCAGGCAGGAAGGCATCAAATCCCATGTCCTCTATGGCCTCCCTGAGCTCCTCTGGTTGGGTGAGGAGAGGGTCGTACTCAAACGTCCCTCTGTGATTGGCCAACGACACCTTGGCTGACCGCACCCCCTTCCTCTGAGACAGCATCCCCTCGATGGACTGAACACAGGACCCACAGGTCATCCCCTCTATATGGATTAGGGCCGTGGCCGACAGGGGCTGGCTGTAGCAGGGCTGGGGGGAGGAGAGGCCGGCCTGGGACTGGGACGATGGTGGTGGTGGGGATGGTGAAGGTATAGGTGTGGTGGATGTAGGGTTAAGACCTCCAGAGGTAGAGTCCCAGGGTTGGGTTTTAAACGTCCCCGGTGGCAGGGCCTCGATGGCTTGCTGTAGTCCTGACACAGTCACCCTCCCTGGGTCGTAGTGGATGGAGGCGATTTCCCTCTCCAACAATACCTCTATGGAGGTCACCCCAGCCAGCTTGGAGATGTTATCCTGGATGTTTACCACACAGGAGCGGCAGTGCATGCCCGTCACCCTGAGGGTAGTCTGGGACGAGTCTGTAGACACCTCAGAATCCTCGGTGGAAGATTCCACCGGCGCTGGGGGTGATAGGGCAGCGCTTAGCAAACGCTCCATCTCGCTGACGGACAGCTGCAGGGGGCGGGGCTTGGACTTGGGTGTGGCCTTGAAGCCGGCCTTGGCGATCTGGGTGATGATGTCATCGATGGTGATGAGGTACGGCAGGTAGAGAACTGTGGCCTCCTGGGAGTCTAGAACCACTGGGGGGGAGAACACACATTTACATTTAAGTCATTTAGCAGACGCTCAGGGGAAACATTTACAAATTGTAATCTCCAAGAATCCAGTACAGTCAAAAATGTGATTTTCCTGTGTTTTATATATATTTCCACACTATGAGGTTGGAATAATACTGTGAAATTGTAAAAACAGATGTTTGAAAAGACCACCTAAAGTTTCAGCCTGTTTTGGCCTGACTGGTGAGATCACCAGGCGGTAAATTATACTGAATAAAAACAGAAACACAACATGCAACAGTTTCAAAGATTTTACTGAGTTACAGTTCATATCAGGAAATCAGTCTGTTCAAATAAATTCATTAGGCCCTAATCTCTGGATTTCACGACTGGGCAGGGGCACAGCCCTACAAAAGGGCTTTATTACAGACAGAAATCCTCCTCAACACCCCCCCCTCCCCCATTTTAGAGTGGCCTTTTATTGTCCTCAGCTTATCTTTTATTTCAGCTCATGAAACATGGGACCAACACTTTACATGTTGCGTTTATATTTTTGTTCAGTATAGTTAATAGACCAATAAGAAAGAGAGTTCCAAACCTCTCTGCCAATAACAGCTAGTTTTCCACTCCCCACTCAGACCACTCCCAGACAGTCCTAGCAAAAATCTTGCATAAGAAATTGCTCTTTGCTAAGAAGCTATTTTCGTTTATTTTTGACCATTTTAATTTAAAACAATCACACTAAGGTACTTAATTGTTACCAAGAAATGATTTGATATGGAGATAAAAACAGCTGTATTGGACCTTCAGAAAGGTCGGCACTACACTTGGTCAGAACTCATTAAGTCACGATCAAATGATGATGACCTTCAGTGTAAAACCTGTGACTACTACGCAATACAAGGCAACTAAGTCACCTTTGATTTTCTCAACTCCTTTGAGTTTGCCAATCTTCCCTTCGATGGTGGTGGTGCAGGACAGACAGACCATGCCCTCGATGCGCATCTTCACCAGCTGAGGCTGTGAGGATGTGGCCGGGGCTGACACTGTGACTGTGACTGTGGCTGGGGCTGGGACTGAGGCTTCCTCTGTAGGGCTACTGGATGTAGGGACCTCCAGGAGGGGGGCCAAGCTACTAACCACCTCCCCCAGCTGCACTGCACCGATTAGGGAAGGGATGAAGGTGACGGACAACCCCCTCTGGTCCTTGTTCTCCTGGACCCCCAGGACCCCCTGGAGCTGAGCTAGCCTGGCCAGAGCCTCCTGTTGGGCCTCGGGGGTGAGAAGGGCTGGGGTGGGGACCAGCTGGGTGTCCGTGGGGACCGCGGACGCTGTGGTAGAGTCTGAGAGGATGGAGTCAAACCCCATGTCCCCGATGGCCTCCGCCAGGGACTCTGGGGTGTGATGGCTGTGGTCGAAGATGATGTTGGCATTCTTCAGCTCCAGAGACACCTACCATAAAAAATGTTATATCAAACAAACTGAATAATTAAAACACTTTATACTGTATCAACAGAAGAAGTGACAGTGTAATTCCAATGTACAGTAATGCAGTTTCTAAAACTAGGCCTTGAAACTAAACAGAATTATGCGGCTGTTATAAAACTATGCCATGGAGACGTGCAGTCATTCATAGCCATAAAATTGTCATGTCATGGTTACTATGTAAATCAGCATGATTCTGAGATTCATGACATGGGCAGTAATCACATACACTGAGAGGGTTACTAAACAGTTACTAAGCAACGATCAATAGGACATGAAATCTATTCCACATAAACAAGTAGTCTGAAGATAATCCTTCTGCACACAATGAACAGGGCCAAACTCCAGACCTCAGGCTATAGCCCACAACCAGGGGCCGTTTTTTTCATGGTCAGGTCACATGATCAGGAAGAACTCCAGGCATAGCGTTCCAGGAAAGAGCGGCCTGACAGAGACACACGGACATACACCTCAGCTTACACAACGGGCTTATTATCCGATCAATGACGTTGTACAATGTATATAAAACAGGAGAGGAGTGCATTGACCTCGGAAGCTTCCAGCATGTTCTGGCAGCAACTCAATGAACTCATTGCTCTCTCTGTCACCCTGTCTCTCTAACACATACACACAGGAACACTTGTGATTAACTGACGCCATCACCTGACCACTCAGCCCCGACTGAAATGCAAGATAAAAACACACGAGGGAAGTGTGTGTGCACGTGCCAGAGATTATCTATGTTTTCCTAAGTGTGTGTGTGTGTGTGAGTGTCTGTGTCAGGGAGAGCGAGAGCGAAAGAGAGAGAGACTGTCCTTTCCTCATATAGTCTCCTACTGTTTTTAACTTTGACAGTAGTAAAAAAAAAAAAAAAAAAAAACGATCCCATAGGCCTACCATCCAAGTGCAACAAAAATCAATTCACTCCTCACTTAAAGGCCATTGTACTGTTCTTTACAATAACACACATTAACGTCCCCAGACCCTTTAAAGGAATTAATGACATTTCCCATCCGCCGTCTGCTACCCTCCAGCGTTCAGCCAGTTATCGACCCACAATGACCAATGACAGTCCTGTAAAGACCAGCTCTCTGTCAGGAACACCACCATTACATTACATCCTCATTTAACCTGCGCCAGAGGGGTAAACACACAGAGAGAAGGCCACATTTACTGTCATCTAGGACCTTCCTAAAGCTGCTACACGGAATTACGGATCGCTGTTTATCTTCAATGAAGCTATATAAACCAGCCACCCCCTGAGGGGAGAGGAGGAGGAGGCTGGGGAGAGGAGGAGGCTGGGGAGAGGAGGAGGCTGGGGAGAGGAGGAGGCTGGGGAGAGGAGGAGGCTGGGGAGAGGAGGAGGAGGCTGGGGTTGCATCCAAAATGGCACCCTATTCCCTGGTTCCTTGGTCAAAAGTAGTGCACTATGTAGACAATAGGTTGCGATTTGAGACGCAGCCTGGAAATCTGATGCTATGGGATATTGAGTTGGGTGACATTTGTGAAAATGAAATAAAAATGAGTTGGTAACAGATAAACGGGAAGCGTGATTGCTGCTTTCTCAATTCTAGCTAGTTAGTTTCACATTTTAAGCAAACTCAGCTATTTTAAATCTCTGGAAATTGTGCAATGGTGTCAAGTCTACGGTGGAAATGCATCCTTGGCAGTTTGAAGACATTCTGTTGGAAAGTTCAAAGATGACATTGATGGACACAAAGGTTTAAGGGTGAAAACATCATTCAGATCCTTTAAAAATCAGTTGGATGTATAGGCCTATCCTATAAAGTTGTTCTACACCTGTTAAACATATTGGGCCAGTTTCCCAGACCACGCCTAGTCCTGGACTACAAATCACGCTGACTGGAGTCCAGGACTCGGCTTAATCTGGGAAAAACCACCTCTATATGTGTCCCGGACCCACCTTGATGTGTACGACTCCAGGCAGACCCCCAATGCGCTGCTCTATAGACTGAACACAGGAACCACAGGTCATCCCCTCCACACCCAGACATACTGAGCTCAGCTTGGCCTTCAGCGTCATGGGGAGTCCTTAGTCTGGGAACCAACAAGGCGATAGCATGGTTAAACAAAGCTCAGCTTGACCTTCGGCGTCATGGTGAGTCCTTAGTCTGGGAACCAACAAGGAGATAGCGTGGTTAAACAAAGCTCAGCTTGACCTTCGGCGTCATGGTGAGTCCTTAGTCTGGGAACCAACAAGGAGATAGCGTGGTTAAACAAAGCTCAGCTTGACCTTCAGCGTCATGGTGAGTCCTTAGTCTGGGAACCAACAAGGCGATAGCGTGGTTAAACAAAGCTCAGCTTGACCTTCAGCGTCATGGGGAGTCCTTAGTCTGGGAACCAACAAGGCGATAGCGTGGTTAAACAAAGCTCAGCTTGACCTTCAGCGTCATGGGGAGTCCTTAGTCTGGGAACCAACAAGGAGATAGCGTGGTTAAACAAAGCTCAGCTTGACCTTCAGCGTCATGGTGAGTCCTTAGTCTGGGAACCAACAAGGAGATAGCGTGGTTAAACAAAGCTCAGCTTGACCTTCAGCGTCATGGTGAGTCCTTAGTCTGGGAACCAACAAGGAGATAGCGTGGTTAAACAAAGAAAATAGTTCCCTTCCAGAAAGCAAACAAGAAGGTCAGAAGCTAGACTATTTGAGCGCATGACAAGGATCTCGTTTCCCACGGCATGAGAGTAAACAGAAAGAAAACAGGCCAGTAAATATGACATTGCTGTCGTACAATCCAAGATAAGGATTGGTCAAGGGGCTGATGTGCAGTAGCCCCTATCTTAATACATCATTAGGTCCAAAGCTAAAACGTTAGCTCTATGTCCTACATGTCACTCAGAGACCCGTTCCCCTCCTTCCTACCTAACATCACACATATCTCCATCATACTCTGAAAAGCTGTTCGGAAAACACATTATTTTATGAACAAAAATCTATCTGATACATACGTTTGTCACGGCTACTTACCTATCAGCTTCGTATATATATATATATATATGAAAATAAATCTGCACTACTGCTGTTTTGAGGATCAATCCATATTGTAGCTACCGAATACCAGACCAAACACAAGGATCTCAAAAAAATCTTGCTTATCCCTGCTCAAGAGCAACTGACAGTGACAGTAGAAGGGTAGGAACCTTTCCTTGCTTTGACAGTAGACAGGAAAGGGCTCCTGGCTGCATCAGTGTGGCAGGGGATCTGATTTGATGATGCCCCTGCCCCTCCACTTGCCATGAATGACTTCAAGGAACCAAAAAAGGAGAATAGTCCGCCGGAAGCCAGAAGTTAAATCAAATTCAATTTCATCTTACTCTGCCGATTGTTCGTAGGGTTGGTCCTTCTGCAGGGGAGGGTCATTCCATGTAATTTCAGCAAGCCGTGACACCCACCATCTCAGATTGTTCTGAAATAATTTCTGTAGTTAGAAAGATAAATCATTCCTGAAACATTATTTTGCTGAAATATAATTTGATCTCTGAGAAATGAAGCTAACTGATTGCACCCAAATTGGCATTATACATTTATAGGATTCATATAATCTTCAATAAATATATGACCTAACATCCGATTTGGACCATAATTCTTCCTAACAATGAGTAAGACGAGGAATCCACTAAAACGTTTAAAGGCCACCCACATATCCCCCACAAATGCCAAGAGTGTGCAAAGATGTAATTTACATTTACATTTTAGTCATTTAGCAGACGCTCTTATCCAGAGCGACTTACAGTTTGTGAGTGCATACATTTTCATACTGGCCCCCCGTGTCATCAAGGTAAAGGGTGGCTATTTGAAGAATCTCAAATATAAAATATATTTTGATTTGTTTAACACTTTTTTGATTACTACATGATTCCATATGTGTTATTTCATAGTCTTGATGTCTTCACTATTATTCTACAATGTAGAAAATAGTAAAAATAAAGAAAAACCCTTGAATGAGTAGGTGTTCTATAACTTTTGACCGGTAGTGTGTGTGTGTATATATATATATATATATATATATATATATATATATATATATAGATTGTTGAAGTCGGAAATTTACATACACTTAGGTTGGAGTCATTAAAACTCGTTTTTCAACCACTCCACAAATGTCTTGTTAACAAACTATAGTTTTGGCAAGTCGGTTAGGACATCTACTTTGTGCATGACACAAGTAATTTTTCCAACAATTGTTTACAGACAGATTATTTCACTTATAATTCACTGTATCACAATTCCAGTGGGTCAGAAGTTTACATACACTAAGTTAACTGTGCCTTTAAACATCTTGGAAAATTCCAGAAAATGATGTCACTGCTTTAAAAGCTTCTGATAGGCTAATTGACATCATTTGAGTCAATTGGAGGTGTACCTGTGGATGTATTTCAAG
The DNA here is from genome assembly GCF_020615455.1 of Coregonus clupeaformis. Lineage (NCBI taxonomy): Eukaryota > Metazoa > Chordata > Actinopteri > Salmoniformes > Salmonidae > Coregonus > Coregonus clupeaformis. Next base: position 2,297,506 of record NC_059194.1, read on the forward strand.
GCCTACCTTCAAACTCAGTGCCTCTTTGCTTGACATCATGGGAAAATCAAAAGAAATCAGCCAAGACCTCAGAAAAAAAATTGTAGACCTCCACAAGTCTGGTTCATCCTTGGGAGCAATTTCCAAATGCCTGATGGTACCACGTTCATCTGTGGTACCATCAGTCCTATATCGACATAACCTGAAAGGCCGCCCAGCAAGGAAGAAGCCACTGCTCCAAAACCACCATAAAAAAGCCAGACTACGGTTTGCAACTGCACATGGGGACAACGATCATACTTTTTGGAGAAATGTCCTCTGGTCTGATGAAACAAAAATATAACTGTTTGGCCATAATGACCATTGTTATGTTTGGAGGAAAAAGGGGGTCGCTTGCAAGCTGAGGAAAACACCATCCCAACCGTGAAGCACGGGGGTGGCAACATCATGCTGTGGGGGTGCTTTGCTGCAGGAGGGACTGGTGCACTTTAAAAAATTGATGGCATCCTGAGGAAGGAAAATTATGTGGATATATTGAAGCAACATCTCAAGACATCAGTCAGGTAGTTAAAGCTTGGTCGCAAATGGGTCTTCCAAATGGACAATGACCCCAAGCATACTTCCACAGTTGTGGCAAAATGGCTTAAGGACAACAAAATCAAGGTATTGGAGTGGCCATCACAAAGCCCTGACCTCAATCCTATAGAAAATGTGTGGGCAGAACTGAAAAAGCGTGTGCGAGCAAGGAGGCCTACAAACCTGACTCAGTTACACCAGCTCTGTCAGGAGGAATGGGCCAAAATTCACCCAACTTATTGTGGGAAGCTTGTGGAAGGCTACCCGAAACGTTTGACCCAAGTTAAACAATTTAAAGGCAATGCTACCAAATACTAGTTGAGTGTATGTAAACTTCTGACCCACTGGGAATGTGATGAAATAAATAAAAGCTGAAATAAATCATTCTCTCTACTATTATTCTGACATTTCACATTCTTAAAATAAAGTGGTGGTCCTAACAGACCTAAGACAGGGAATTTTTACTAGGATTAAATGACAGGAATTGTGAAAAACTGAGTTTAAATGTATTTGGCTAAGGTGTATGTAAACTTCCGACTTCAAATCAAATAAAATTTTATTGGTCACATGCGCCGAATACAACAGGTGCAGACATTGCAGTGAAATGCTTACTTACAGCCCTTAACCAACAGTGCATTTATTTTAAACAAAAAAAAGTAAGAATAAAACAACAACAAAAAAGTGTTGAGAAAAAAAGAGCAGAAGTAAAATAAAGTGACAGTAGGGAGGCTATATATACAGTAAAATAAAGTGACAGTAGGGAGGCTATATATACAGGGGGGTACCGTTGCAGAGTCAATGTGCGGGGGCACCGGCTAGTTGAGGTAGTTGAGGTAATATGTACATGTGGGTAGAGTTAAAGTGACTATGCATAAATACTTAACAGAGTAGCAGCAGCGTAAAGAGGATGGGGTGGGGGGGCAGTGCAAATAGTCCGGGTAGCCATGATTAGCTGTTCAGGAGTCTTATGGCTTGGGGGTAGAAGCTGTTGAGAAGTCTTTTGGACCTAGACTTGGCACTCCGGTACCGCTTGCCGTGCGGTAGCAGAGAGAACAGTCTATGACTAGGGTGGCTGGAGTCTTTGACAATTTTGAGGGCCTTCCTCTGACACCGCCTGGTATAGAGGTCCTGGATGGCAGGGAGCTTTGCCCCAGTGATGTACTGGGCCGTACGCACTACCCTCTGTAGTGCCTTGCGGTCAGAGGCCAAGCAGTTGCCATACCAGGCGGTGATGCAACCAGTCAGGATGCTCTCGATGGTGCAGCTGTAGAATTTTTTGAGGATCTGAGGACCCATGACAAATCTTTTTAGTCTCCTGAGGGGGAATAGGCTTTGTCGTGCCCTCTTCACGACTGTCTTGGTGTGTTTGGACCATGATAGTTCGTTGGTGATGTGGACACCAAGGAACTTGAAGCTCTCAACCTGTTCCACTACAGCCCCGTCGATGAGAATGGGGCGTGCTCAGTCCTCTTTTTTTTCCTGTAGTCCACAATCATCTCCTTTGTCTTGGTCACGTTGAGGGGAGAGGTTGTTGTCCTGGCACCACACGGCCAGATCTCTGACCTCCTCCCCTATAGGCTGTCTCATCGTTGTCGGTGATCAGGCCTACCACTGTTGTGTCGTCGGCAAACTTAATGATGGTGTTGGAGTCGTGCCTGGCCATGCAGTCATGGGTGAACAGAGAGTACAGGAGGGGACTGAGCACGCACCCCTGAGGGGCCCCCGTGTTGAGGATCAGTGTGGCAGATGTGTTGTTACCTACCCTTACCACCTGGGGGCGGCCCGTCAGGAAGTCCAGGATCCAGTTGCAGAGGGAGGTGTTTAGTCCCAGGATCCTTAGCTTAGTGATGAGCTTAGAGGGCACTATGGTGTTGAATGCTGAGCTGTCAACTGTATGTATGTATGTATGTATGTATGTATGTATGTATGTATGTGTATGTATATATATATATACATATACACACACTAGTATGAAAAATGTATGCACTCACTAACTGTATGTCGCTCTGGATAAGAGCGTCTGCTAAATGACTAAAATGTAAATATATATTTGGATGGATGGTGTATCAATAGATCCAGTCACTACAAAGATACAGGCGTCCTTCCTAACTCAGTTGCCGGAGAGGAAGGAAACCGCACAGGATTGGTGACTTTAGGCCAATGGTGACTTTAAAACAGTTAAAGTTTCATGGCTGTGATAGGAGAAAACTGAGGATGGATCAACAACGTTGTAGTTACTCAACAATACTAACCAAATTGACTGAGTGAAAAGAAGGAAGCCTTTACAGAATATAAAACATTCCAAAACATGCATCCTGTTTGCAACAAGGCACTAAAGTCATATTGCAAAACATTTGGCAAAGCAATTAACTTTTTGTCCTGAATACAAAGTGTTATGTTTGGGACAAATCCAATACAACACGAGTACCACTCTACATATTTTCAAGCATAGTGGTGGCTGCATCATGTTGTGGGTATGGTTGTAATCGTTAATCGTTTTTCAGGATAAAAAATTAACAAAATGGACCTAAGCACAGGTAAAATCCTAGAGGAAAACCTGGTTCAGTCTGCTTTCCACAAGACACTGGGAGATGAAGTCACCTTTCAGCAGGACAATAACCTAAAACACAAGGCCAAACCTACACTGGAGTTGCTTACCAAGAAGACAGTTAATGTTCCTGGGTGGCCGAGTTACAGTTTTGACTTAAATCTACTTGAAAATCTATGGGAAGACCTGAAAATGGTTGTCTAGCAATGATCAACAACCAATTTGACAGAGCTTGAAGAATTTTGAAAATAATAATGGGCAAATGTTGCACAATCCAGGTGTGGAAAGCTCTTATGGACTTACCCAGAAAGACTTACAACTGTAGTTGCTGCTAAAGGTGCTTAAATTAGATATTTCTGTATTTCAATTTGCAATAGATTTGCAAAATATTCTAAAAACATGTTTTCACTTTGTCATTATGGGTGAGAAAAATATTTAATCAATTTTGAATTCAGGCTGTAACACAACAAAATGTGGAATAAGTCAAGGGGTATGAATACTTTCTAAAGGCACTGTAAATCCTAGCGTTGCTAAAAGCAGCTACTAGGATCAAACCTAGTTCTTCTTACATTTCTTGTAACGACATAAAGGATGTTTGTATAGTGAATGGAATCCTTTCATGGGTACCCCAAAGCCATAATAGATGATCATGAGTGACACTGATAGGAAAGGAGGGTCACTGTAAGCACAATTTGGACACTAGGGCTGTCAGGACTAGCTAAATCGACCTCAGAAAACAAGTTACTTACATCATAGTTCTCCTCTAGGTTAGCTAGCCATGGCATGACAGTCCTTTGGTTAGCCTCGCGTCACATAGCTAAACGTATGTATTGGATGCGCACTAATAACATTAACGCGATGAATAAATTCCCTTAATAAATACTGTAACTATGACACCACAGCAAATGTTCAGTAACTTATTTTCGTATAAGGTACAATCTGTATTTTAATCATAACTATATTATATTAGCATAGCTAGCTAGCCCAATAATGGACTAACGGAGCCTTAAGTTACTCCTTATGTGCAAGGACCTTAGCTAGCTAACGTTACATGTTCATTTTAAGGGTGCATTGGCTTTGGAAGCCAAAACCGCCAAAGACTCCATCTAAACGTGAATCGATTCAAAATGTATTGAAACATAGCTAAATCCCTCTACTTTCATATCACATCAAAATATTTTCACAAATGCAAAATACACAGTTTTAACAGTTTCAGCCGACAGTATTTTTCGTCGGAGATAAACTCCCTCATACAGAAGACGACTTCGTCCAATGACTCGTGTAGTGTAATGGAACTGATAGTCATGATCAACGGCTAGCTAGCTTTTATACAAACGAATTTGACTGCTTTCCAATCAAGCACCAACAAACTAACTACTGAACCTAGCTAGCTAACGTTAGCTAAAGCAAACGCTATTTCCAAGACAAACCATTTTGAGATATTTACCTGTTTAACAAGAAGATAACCATGTAGCTAGCTAAGCTGGAACGTTGAGGAGGGTGTTGACGTTGAAAAAACGATATTCGGAGTTGTTTAGGGGGGGAGAAACTTGCCTTGCTAGCTAGCGATCTCCTTATCGCTGCAACAAGTGCTGTTCTACAGCCTGTAGCTAAAATACAAGAATACTGACATTCTTTGTTTAGGATGTCGATGTGTGGTTTTTCATGCTGACTTCACACGGTTCAAATTGCGTCGGATCTGCGCAGGAGAAATGAGGAGGAGCTGGGGGAGGTGACGTGTGCGGAACCTGGGGGTGCATCTAAATATTCTAAACTGGTTTCCTCCATTGGTTCCCTATCCTCGGCTCCTTCCCTTCATTTGCGCTGATCTGTGAATACCTTTTGCACAGTTCATATTTTGTAGCCTACGTTGTTCAAAGCTGTACAAAGGGAAATTACATTGTATCGATTAGGCTTAGAAATGTCGATTTTCTATTCCATTCTATTATTTTCTATTCCGACACTCAGTAGTGTTGATTTATGGTCCTACCTACCCAACCTGTAATGCAATGTGAGTAGGGCCAAGGCTATTATACCAGGCCTAGCAATTGGACCAGTAATGCAGGTTCATACATAGGACTAACAATGGCATCGATACTCAAACAAGCATTTAAACCTGGACCCATGATGCTGGAAAATAAAAGATGAACGTGTTTTGCCTAATTTTCCACTCAAATGTGAAGTGCATGCCTCTCCTCAGCTTGCTGTGTATGCCTTTATCCCTCAATGTAAACTGATAATAATATCACAGACAGTTTGTCATTCTAAATGTGTGCACGTACATTTTTTACCCTCTTAAAACTAAGAGTTTTCTGATATTTACTGCCCCCACATAGATGTGATTTAAGAAAGTAATAACATAACTCTCTACTAATTCAAAGATTGTCAGCAATTTGCCTGGATCATGTGCAGTGCTTGACTTGCAACATGTAAAGTGTTGGGTCCCATGTTTCATGAGCTGAAATAAAATATCCCTGAAATGTTCCATATGCACAAAAAGCTTTTCTATCATGTTTTGTGCACAAATTTGTTTACATCCCTGTAAGTGAGCATTTCTCCTTTGCCAAGATAATCCATCCACCTGACAGGTGTGGCATATCAAAAAGCTGATTAAACAGCATGATCATTACATAGGTGCACCTTGTGCTGGGGACAATAAAAGGCCACTCTAAAATGTGCAGTTTTGTCACACAACACAATGCCACAGATGTCTTAAGTTTTGAGGGAGCATGCAATTGGCATGCTGACTGCAGGAATGTCCACCAGAGCTGTTGCCAGATAATTCAATCTTAATTTCTCTACCAAAAGCCGCCTCCAACGTCATTTTAGAGAATTTGGCAGTATGTCCAACCGGCCTCACAACCGCAGGAAGCACTTCTGTTGTTGGGTTATGCAACGGAGGAGTAGCCAGCAGTTGAAGCTTATATTTTTCTGTCTGGGTGGAAAGGTAACTTTTGAAAGTGCAGTGCTGTCACGGTTTCTGCCGAGGCTGCTCCTTCTCCTTGTTCGGGCAGGCTTCGGCGGTCGTCGTCCCCGGAGTACTAGCTGCCACCGTTCGTTGTTTCTGTGTGTGTTTGGTTTGGTCTGTTTTGGTACAGCTGTTTCTCATTGTTTCTTGATTATGTGTCCTTTAAGTTCTCGTTGTTTCTGTCTTGTGGTTGTGTGTAGTTGTTCTATGTCAGCAGGTGTTGCCAGTCAGTTTGTGCTCTATGTTTATAGAGAGTCCGCACTGTTGTGCGTTTGTTGTATTTTTACGCTGAGTGCGTTATTGTCCTTGTTCTTCCGGCTCTGTTTATAGCCGTTCATTTCTGTGGACTTTATTAAAGTATTTTGGACTTGCATCTGCATCCTGCATTTGATTCCACACCACACCTACGCCCTTCTCTGACAAGTGCTTAGATTCATAAGGATGTCTAAGATTTAATTATTTGCAGACATCATTGCAAACAAGACACTCTGGTTTGACATTGGAGAAATATGGTATGAATGCCTATTTCTCTGTCTATTCATCCCTGAAACTTCTATTTTCATTATCTTTTTCAGCGCAACATTTTCTTTTGATTGCAAGCTGTTTTTCCTCAATCAACACACAAATAAATATACAAACTAATATAATAGAGACATTGGTGATTTTATCAATGTAATCAGATTGGAAATATTAGCCTATGTTATTGACATTGAACTGATTATATAGCCTACTAACCAGATGTGTTAAAAGTTGTTTTTAATTTGTAGTGTAGGCTTATGAATTGGGCTGCTATTATGTTCTGTTTCTCAGACTTTTAGCTGAGGGGCAAACGTGTTTTCCCTGTCTGCAATTGCACTAGCTGCTTCCTGCAAGGTGCATATGCGTGCGTATCAAAAGGCTTATTACGGAAGTCCCTGGCATATATTATCAACGACAGAGCGGCAATTCTCCAATGTTCTACACTCAGTCCCTATGGCTTGTCTTCATGAAGGCGTTTCTCAGACAAATTGAAGGAATATTCTCGTTTTTGCAGCTAAAGAAAAACGTACGTTTGCTGTTCTTTCTTCTTACTGTATTATTGTATTATTATAACCAAACTTATTGGTTCAACTTTATCATTGGTTTACTGTTCATCCGTTATTTCAGCGTCGCAGCCAGCAGCAGATATAGTAGCAACAGGCGTATTATTAGAAATGCATGTTTTATTATGTCTGGAGCCCACAGCCCACTGACTCACTGTAATAAATTGGCTAGAGCCGGGTTCTTCTAAGCTGCAATCTGCTCCACCGTTTTATGTTGCTAATGTAAATCCCGAGTGAACAAGTAACATTATGATGTGCACTAAAGTGTGTGATTGTAATACCACTTTGCAATTGGCCATGCAGTTGTTGTTATTACAATGTTGTTATATAGTAATAATATAGTTATTATAATGCATATAAACTACAATCTCCATGATTACACAGACACATTATAACATGCGTACACACACATTTATGTGCATTGAATATAGTGAAGAGGCAGGCAGTTGTTTATTTCATTGCTTGTATTTCTAATCAATTATATAATATTCTGTAAGTGAGGTGTGAGACACAGCTGACGTATCCATCTTTCCCACTTTTCAGGATGAAGCGAAGACATCACGTCAGAAAGCCAAACCCTGCACAACCTCGAGCCAAGAGGGATATGGTGACCAGTTCAACCCAGATTTCCCCTCACCCTGCACACCCACACCCACACAGGTCTGAGGAGGACTATAGAGACCTGGGGTCTGTTGAAGGCTGGGATGATGTGCCTCAAGGTGCCCCTTACCCAGCACACCCACACAGATCTGTGGAGGACTGGGTCAAACTGTCATCCCAAACACCAGTCAGGGGAGGACTTTGGTAATGTGTCACCCCCACACCAGTCAGAGGAGGACTGGGGTAAAACGTCACCTCCACACCAGTCAGAGGAGGACTGGGGTAAAGTGTCACCTCCACACCAGTCAGAGGAGGACTGGGGTAAAGTGTCACCTCACACCAGTCAGAGGAGGACTGGGGTAAAACGTCACCTCCACACCAGTCAGAGGAGGACTGGGGTAATGTGTCACCTCCACACCAGTCAGAGGAGGACTGGGGTAAAGTGTCACCCCCACACCAGTCAGAGGAGGACTGGGGTAAAACGTCACCTCCACACCAGTCAGAGGAGGACTGGGGTAATGTGTCACCTCCACACCAGTCAGGGGAGGACTTTGGTGATGTGACACCTTCACACCAGTCAGAGGAGGACTGGGGTAAAGTGTCACCTTCACACCAGTCAGAGGAGGACTGGGGTAATGTATCACCTCCCACACCAGTCAGAGGAGGACTGGGGTAATGTGTCACCCCCACACCAGTCAGAGGAGGACTGGGGTAAAGTGTCACCTCCACACCAGTCAGGGGAGGACTTTGATAATGTGTCACCCCCACACCAGTCAGAGGAGGACTGGGGTAAAGTGTCACCTCCAAACCAGTCAGAGGAGGACTGGGGTAAAGTGTCACCTCCACACCAGTCAGAGGAGGACTGGGGTAAGTGTCACCTCCACACCAGTCAGAGGAGGACTGGGGTAAAGTGTCACCTCCAAACCAGTCAGAGGAGGACTGGGGTAAAGTGTCACCTCCACACCAGTCAGAGGAGGACTGGGGTAAAGTGTCACCTCCAAACCAGTCAGAGGAGGGCTGGGGTAACCAGGACTGGGGCAACCTCCCCCACCACATGGTGCTTCAGGTCTTCTAGCACCTCTCCCTGGTGGACCGGGCCCGGGCCTCGTCCATGTGCCGGCACTGGAACGAAGTCTTCCACATCCCTGACCTCTGGAGACACTTTGAGTTTGAACTGAACCAGCCTGCCACGTCCGACCTGCGGTCCACACACCCAGACCTCATACAGCTGCTCATCAAGAGGCACTCCAACCATCTGAAGTATGTCAGCTTTAAGGTAAAGATCTGTAAATAAAAATAGTGCACTATATAGGGAATAAGGTGCCATTTGGGATGCAGATCGTAGTAGAAGTTGCTCCTTGAGCTACATATCTAGGATCAGCTTACCTAACCCTAAATTGTAACTGTAAACATTAGGGTGAAAAGCGTAAAACTGTTCTTAGATAAGTGTCTATGTGGATTTTCCTACTGGGACACCAGCACTGACCTTCTTCCCCAACTGCCCCACCCCTTTCTATCCACCCCTTTCTATCCACCCCTTTCTATCCACCCTTCCCTCTCCCCTTCATTAACCGACACTCGGCCCCAGCCAAGCCCTGGAGGCAGAGGTGTGCAGCAGAACGCCCACGACAGACAGACAGACAGACAGAGAGAGAGAGAGAGAGAGAGAGAGAGAGAGAGAGAGAGAGAGAGAGAGAGAGGAGAGAGAGAGACAGAGAGAGACAGAGAGAGCAGAGAGAGAGAGAGGCGAGAGAGAGAGACAGAGAGAGAGAGAGAGAGAGAGAGAGAGAGAGAGAGAGAGAGAGAGAGAGAGAGAGAGAGAGAGAGAGAGAGAGAGAGAGAGAGAGAGAGAGAGAGACAGAGAGAGAGAGAGAGAGAGAGACAGAGAGAGACAGAGAGAGAGACAGAGAGAGAGAGAGAGGGCGAGAGAGAGAGATGGCTGTCTGCCGTAAACAATGTGTGACCTCCTTAATTCTGGCCATCTGTCTACAGCAACCATCATGACTCATCGCTCCTTGGAGCTAATGTAGCCTACTTAACACACTGACTGAGGCTAGGAGACTGTGTGTGTGTCAGACCTGGGTTCAAATAGTATTTTAAATACTTTGTGCGTTTGCTTGAGCCAGCCTTTAGTGTATAAGGTGGGATTTGCACTTTTAGGACTATTTCTTTGGTTCCATTGTACCATGGAAGCTCAATCAAATCCAGCTAAAGTATTTACAATTATTTCAAATTCTATTTGAACTGAATTGGATGGAATAAATTGGCTTAGTTAATTTATGCAAACAGTGCCTACGTCTAAAATGGCACCCTATTCCCAATGTAGTGCACTACTTTTGACCAGGGCCCATAATTACCCATACACTTTTAGAAAAAATTGTTCCCAAAGGGTTCTTTGGCTGTCCCCATAGGATAACCCTTTTTGGTTATAGGTAAAAACCCTTTTTGGTTCTAGGTAGAACCCTTTTGGGTTCCATGTAGAACCCTCTGTACAAAGGGTTCTACCTGGAACCAAAAACTGTTATTCAAAGGGTTCTCCTATGGGGACAACCGAAGAAGCCTTTAAGGTTCTAGATAACACCTTTTGTTCTAAGAATGTAGTGCACTATAGTGAATAGGGTGCGATTTCGGATACAACCAGTGTTTGTCTGTTGACTGTTGGGAGTATTGTTCATGTTCCAAAAATAATAATCCCTGCCTCTCCTCCTCCTACTCCTCCTCCTACTCCTCCCTCCTTCTCCTACTCCTCCCTCCTACTCCTTCTCCTACTCCTCCCTCCTCCTCCTCCTTCTCCTACTCCTCCCTCCTACTCCTCCCTCCTCCTACTCCTTCTCCTACTCCTCCCTCCTACTCCTCCTCCCTACTCCTTCCTCCTACTCCTCTCTCCTCCTTCTCCTACTCCTCCCTCCTCCCTCCTCCTCCTACTCCTTCTCCCTCTCCACTCCTCCCTCCTCCTACTCCTTCCTCCTACTCCTCCCTCCTACTCCTTCCTCCTACTCCTCTCTCCTCCTACTCCTCTCCTCCTACTCCTCCCTCCTCTACTCCTTCTCCTACCCTCCTCTCCTCCTCTACTCCTCCCTCCTCCTACTCCTCCCTCCTCCTTACTCCTTCTCCTTCTCCTCTCCTCCCTCCTACTCCCTCCCTCCTCCTACTCCTTCCCTCCTACTCCTCCCTCCTACTCCTCCTCCTACTCCTGCTCTCCTACTCCTCCTCCTTCTCCTCCTCCTCCTCCTCTCCTTCCTCCTCCTCCTCATCCCTCATCCTCCTCCTCCTCCTCCTCCCCCTATTCCACCCTAATCTCCTCCTCCTCCTCCTGCTCTCCTTAACCCTCCTTCCTCTCCTCCTCATCCCTCCTCCTCCTCCTCCTCCTCCTCCTCCTTCTTACTCCTCCTCCTCTACTTCCTCTCATCCTCCTCCCTCCTCCTCCTCCTCCTCTCCTGCAGGTGGACAGCTGTACATAGTCGGCGGAGGCAGCCTGTGAAATCCTGTCCCAGCTGGTCAACTGTCCCATTAAGACCCTGGGGCTCATCTCCACAGCCAGACCCAGCTTCATGGACGTCTCCCAGGTACCCACGTCACAGCCAGACCCAGCTTCATGGACGTGTCCCAGGTACCCACGTCACAGCCAGACCCAGCTTCATGGACGTCTCCCAGGTACCCACGTCACAGCCAGGGAATTACACCCCACGTCACAGCCAGGGAATTACACCCCACGTCACAGCCAGGGAATTACACCCCACATCACAGCCAGGGAATTACACCCCACGTCACAGCCAGGGAATTACACCCTACATCACAGCCAGGAATTACACCTACGTCACAGCCAGGGAATTACACCCCACTTCACAGCCGGGAATTACACCCCACGTCACAGCCAGGGAATTACACCCCACGTCACAGCCAGGGAATTACACCCCACGTCACAGCCAGGGAATTACACTGAACATCACAGCCAGGGAATTACACCCCCACATCACAGCCAGGGAATTACACCCCACGTCACAGCCAGGGAATTACACCCCACGTCACAGCCAGGGAATTTACACTCCCACGTCACAGCCAGGGAATTACACCCTACGTCACAGCCAGGGAATTACACCCCACGTCACAGCCAGGGAATTACACCCTACGTCACAGCCAGGGAATTACACCCTACGTCACAGCCAGGGGAATTACACCCCACGTCACAGCCAGGGGAATTACACCCCCACGTCACAGCCAGGGAATTACACTCAACATCATATCTAGGAATAACACTGAACATCACAGCCAGGGAATGACACCCTATGTCACAGCCAGGAATTACACCCTACGTCACAGCCAGGGAATTACACCCCACGTCACAGCCAGGGAATTACACCCACGTCACAGCCAGGGAATTACACCCCACGTCACAGCCAGGGAATAACACCCCACATCACAGCCAGGGAATTACACTCAACATCACAGCTAGAGAATTACACCCCACGTCACAGCCAGGGAATTACACCCCACATCACAGCCAGAGAATTACACTCAACATCACAGCTAGGAGAATTACACCCCCACGTCACAGCCAGGGGAATTACACCCTACGTCACAGCCAGGGAATTACACTCAACATCACAGCTAGAAAATTACACCCACGTCACAGCCAGATAATTACACCCCACATCACAGCCAGGGAATTACACCCTACGTCACAGCCAGGGAATTACACCCCACGTCACAGCCAGGGAATTACACCCTACGTCACAGCCAGGGAATTACACCCTACATCACAGCCAGGGAATTACACACTACATCACAGCCAGGGAATTACACCCTACATCACAGCCAGGGATTTACACCCCACTGGGTCACACACACACACATAAACACAGGCAGGCAGGCATGTTCGGGCGCGCACACACACCAGGACAGGTGGTGGTGTGTTTGGTGTCATACGCACATCTGAATCTGGACAACTTTTTTTCACAGCTGTCTAGTGTCCTAACATAGAGACAGTTAGCTTTCACAGCTGTGTAGTGTCCTAACATAGAGACAGTTAGCTTTCACAGCTGTCTAGTGTCCTAACATAGAGACAGTTAGACAGTTAGCTTTCACAGCTATCTAGTGTCCGAACAAAGTGACAGTTAGCTTTCACAGCTGTCTAGTGTCCTAATTGTCACGATTCTCTAAAGCAGAACCCAGAAGCAGACCAGGACAAGGTGAGGAGACAGAAGGGGAGTATTTATTTAACGACTCAAATGTGGAAGTAGGATAATTCAGGAGACGGAGCGGGCAGCGGAGGTGAGTTGGTGGAAGTGAATAGGCAGATCCAATGATGTTACCGAACCCACCGACGACCAGGCAAGGGTGGGGTGAATGTTCCGGGAGAATAACTGTAGACAGAGTAAACGGAGGTGAGTACACGGCAAGCAAAAAGTACAAAACAACAAAACTAACTCTAGCAAACTTGAGGCTGATACGCTGACACAACATACTGTTCATGGCTAACGATCCGGCAGGGAATGGATGTCAGGTCGGAGCTTATGAAGTGGAGAGGTGATGATCAGGACCAGGTGTGCAGATAGCTGATGAGATGCAGGTGCGGGTAATAGAGAGATCTCCCGCCTAGCTTCTCGCCCGGCAACCAGACGAGGTGCGTTCAGGAACCTCAGGAAACAGACTCCAGGACAGAAAACCGGCAACACAGGCAGAAACAGACTCAGGAAGCAGGATTCAGACACTAATGTAGAGACAGTTAGACAGTTATTTTCACAGCTGTCTAGTGTCCTAACATAGAGACAGTTATTTTTCACAACTGTCTAGTGTCCAAACATAGAGACAGTTAGACAGTTATTTTTCACAGCTGTCTAGTGTCCTAACATAGAGACAGTTATTTTTCACAGCTGTCTAGTGTCCTAACATAGAGACAGTTATTTTTCACAGCTGTCTAGTGTCCTAACATAGAGAGTGGAAAATATAAAGATCCAGTCCATTTACAAAATTGGAGGCCACTTACACTTCAGTGTTGTGATGCAAAAATCCTAGCAAAATGTATAGCGCATAGAATTAAAAAGGTATTGTCGGATATTATTCATTCTAATCAGACAGGTTTTTTACATGGAAGATACATTGGAGATAATATAAGGCAAGTATTGGAAACAATAGAACACTATGGAAAATATGGGAAACCAGGCCTGCTATTCATAGCAGACTTCGAAAAGGCATTTGATAAAGTTCGACTGGAATTTATATATAAATGCCTGGAGCATTTCAATTTTGGAGAATCTCTTATAAAATGGGTCAAAATCATGTATAGTAAATAATGGCTATTTCTCAGAAAGTTTTAAACTGTCAAGAGGAGTGAAGCAAGGTTGTCCACTATCGGCATATCTATTTATTGTGGCCATCGAGATGTTAGCTATTAAAATCAGATCCAATAATAATATCAGAGGATTAGAAATACAGGGCTTAAAAACAAAGGTGTCATTGTACGCAGATGATTCATGTTTTCTTTTAGATCCACAACTAGAATCCCTCCACAGCCTCATAGAGGATCTAGATACATTTTCTAACCTCTCTGGATTAAAACCAAATTATGACAAATGTACTATATGTACGTATTGGATCACTAAAAAATACAATTTTTACATTACCATGTAGTTTACCAATAAGATGGTCTGATGGTGATGTAGATATACTGAATACCTATCCCAAAGGAAATAAATGATCTCACTTCAATAAATTTTAATAGAAAGTTAGCAAAAATAGATAAGATCTTACTACCATGGAAAGGAAAATACCTGTCAATTTGTGGAAAAATCACCCTGATTAACTCTTTAGTATTATCCCCAGTTTACCTATTTGCTTATGGTCTTGCCTACGCCTAGCAAACAGTTTTTTAAATTATATGAGAAAAAAATATTCAATTTTATTTGGGCAAAAGCCAGACAAAATTAAAAGAGCATATTTATATAATGAATATGAATTCGGAGGACAGAAATTATTAAATATTAAAGCATTAGACCTATCACTAAAATCTTCAGTCATCCAAAAGTTATACTTAAATCCGAACTGGTTCTCAAGCAAATTAGTAAGATTGTCTCACCCACTGTTCAAGAAAGGCCTTTTTCCCTTTATTCAGATTACAACCTCTCACTTTCAGTTATTTGAAAAATAATCTCCCAAATGTCACTATTTCTAAAACAAGCCATAGAAAGTTGGTTGCAATTTCAATTTAATCCTCCAGAAACGACAGAACAAATAATGCAACAAATATTGTGGTTAAATTCAAATATACTAATTGACAAAAAAACCTTAATTTTTGACAGAATGTTTAAAAAAGGTATAATCTTCGTAAATGATATCATCTGTAGGACTGGTAGGAGTTATGTCGCACATGCAGCTAACAAAAACATATGGAAATGTCTGCTCTACCCAAAATTACAACCAAATAATTGCAGCCTTACACGCGAAAAGTGGAAGAGGAAAGTTGAAGGGGGAGAAAGTAAGGAACTTGTCTGTCGGCCTTGCATTAAGAACATAATTGGTTAAGGAAAACTGTGATAAATAAAAAAGTATATCAGTTTCACTTAAGGACCAAAGGATTGACAGCCGTCCCATATAGATTGCAAAATAGTTGGGAAGAGATCTTTGGACGACCGATCCCATGGCATAGTGTTTATGAACTGACACGCAAAACGACACCGGATTCAAAATTAGAATCTTTCAATTTAAATTATTATATAAAATTCTTGCTACCAATAGAATGTTATTTATATGGGGGATACAATCTTCCCAGCTCTGCAGATTTTTGCTGTGAAGAGATAGAATCATTAGATCATTTGTTTTGGTTCTGTCCATTTGTAGCTTGTTTTTGGACACAGGTCCAGGAATGGCTAAAGGATTGCAATATTTACCTGGAACTAACCTTGCAGATAGCATTACTGGGTGATCTGAAAAGTCATAGTCAATCAATCAATAATATAATAATACTTTTAGCAAAAATGTTTATTTTTAATTCACAATCTGTAGAAGCAATGAGAATAGAAAGGTTCAGAACTTTTTGTAAAAACATCACAGTACGGTTGAAATATATATGGCAAATAGAAATCCATATGGATGGTGTTAGCAGAGATAGATGGGAGGTTTTGAATAGAGTTGAAGGATGGGACTAATAACAAATAACAACAAATAATCACAAAGATAGCTAATAATGTAAGCATACTGTGTCCATAATAAGTATATAGGTTGTATGTTGGGAGCTTTTGGGAAAGAGCACAGTTAGAAAGATATGGCATTTAGAAGCAAACCGGATGGATCATGAAAATGATCGGAGAGGTTGAGAGTAGAAGAAGTTCAGTAGCAAAAAAATAAATAAATGTATATATATATATAGATATAGATATAGAATTATTGTAAAATTAACTCTGTCCATAAGGTGTAGATAGTAAGTATAGACCGGAAGTAGAGGCCTGGCCGTTGTTGTTCACTAATTTACTCCAAGTAGGGAAAGGATGGTGGGGTTGAAAAGTAATAAAGGGGAATATATATATAAAAAATAAAAATAAACATGGGGGATTGGAAGTGATGCAGACAATTACATTGATAGAAGATACAATCTATCTGCAATATTAAGCTGATCCATCCCCCCCCCCAAAAAAAAAAAAAAAAAAACAACAACATAGAGACAGTTATTTTTCACAGCTGTCTAGTGTCCTAACATAGAGACAGTTATCTTTCACAGCTGTCTAGTGTCCTAACATAGAGACAGTTATCTTTCACAGCTGTCTAGTGTCCTAACATAGAGACAGTTATCTTTCACAGCTGTCTAGTGTCCTAACATAGAGACAGTTATCTTTCACAGCTGTCTAGTGTCCTAACATAGAGACAGTTAGACAGTTATTTTTCACAGCTGTCTAGTGTCCTAACATAGAGACAGTTAGACAGTTATTTTTCACAGCTGTCTAGTGTCCTAACATAGAGACAGTTATTTTTCACAGCTGTCTAGTGTCCTAACATAGAGACAGTTATTTTTCACAGCTGTCTAGTGTCCTAACATAGAGACAGTTACATGCAAAGTGTTACCTTGATGTGCATTTAACTTAATTGCATGTTTTGTGTGTCTCTCCTCAGTCCCACTTTGCGTCAGCGTTGACAGTGGTGTTTGTCAACTCCAAGTCCCTGTCCTCCATTAAGATAGATGACACACCAGTGGATGACCCGTCACTCAAAGTCCTGGTAGCCAACAACAATGATACCCTGAAACTGCTAAAGATGAGCAGCTGCCCTCACGTCTCCCCAGCAGGTGGGTGATAGAGCCTCAAGGGTATCAAGTTCCAATATCCATTCTAGCATACAATACTTCATTCTAAGCGTACATGGTATGCTAGTGTGTATATTGGAAAAGAGCACGGGTCTCAAGTCAAAATGAAGGATGTGCTTCTTTCTTGGAAAGTTGTGTCCCATTAAATCCATTTAGCCAAGCATCCTAATCACATTCTGACCTTCCTTGTTTTCCTCTGTTTGGGTATCCTGAGCATGGCGGACCAGTGCCGCGGCCTCAGGGTACTAGCCTTGAACTACCACCTGCTGAGCGATGAGCTGCTATTGGCCCTCTTCTCTGTCAGTGATCACTGTGCAACTGCTTGTGGTAGAAATTAAAAAATGACCAAAGCCAAACCCCGTTATATTTTTAAAAATACATTTTAGACAGTTTGATGAGCCAAGCGTTCTTACATGATCTGTACCATAATATTGACAGGGAAAGTCTGATTCCCGATGTTGACACTGCCTTGGTGTAAGGGTTGGTGTGAGGTGTGACCCAGGTGCGGTGCAGGATAGACAGTAGGCAGTAGGCAGAGATGGTGAAACAAGGATCTTTACTGGTGGTCCCGAAGCCAGGATACAAAACAATACACGAAAACAAATGAGGAGCACACAGGTCTCCAAAAAACAGGCTGACAACAAACAATACGAAATACTAACTCTGACTAGAAAACCACAATGACACAGGGAGAACACTTCTCGAGTACCTGTAACTCCGTCACGTGCTCCGACACTGATACGTACTGCTTGACATAAAGGAACTAGCAGAGAAAACTGAGCAAGGGAACACAGGGAAGTAAGGGCATAAATACACAGGTGAATCAGATAGACACAGGTGACACCAATAGGAAGATGATTAGTCCCGACTGTGAGTGAGGAGGTGACTATGGTTTTCGGAGGATGACACCTAGTGGGTCGCTCCGGAACTGCGACCCCTCTCCTGTAACACCTTGGACTATTTTTATACGAAATGTGTGTCAATTTGTGATAAGCATGCCCCTGTGAAGAAATTTAGAAACAGTGGTAGGGACAATCCCTGGGTATCAGATAACTTGGCAGAATTAATTAGAAAGGAACGAGACATACAAATGCTCCTGTTGACTGGGCCTCCTTCAGAGCTCTAAGAAACAAATGTACAGGATTGATCAGGAAGTCCAAATCAGATTTCTATCTAAATGCAGAGAACCTAAACCCTACCATGTTCTGGAAGCTAATCAAATCAGTGTCAGGTTCTAAAGTATCCTCTGGTCTTCCTGACCATTTCATGATGGATTCTAAAGAAGTGAAGGATAAAGCTGATACTGTAGTTTTGTTTTTACAAGCACTTCATATCTGCTGGTTCAGTTTTTGATAATGGTGGGGCCCTGGCCTCTAATGTAAGCTCTGTTACAGTAAACTATCATATAGGCCCTCATGTGAACCATTTTAACTTTGAGCCTGTTTCTTATGCTGAGGTCTATAAAGCACTGAAGGCAATAGACACTAAAAAGTCTGCAGGTCCAGACAACCTGGATCCCTACCTC
Organism: Coregonus clupeaformis; assembly: GCF_020615455.1. Lineage (NCBI taxonomy): Eukaryota > Metazoa > Chordata > Actinopteri > Salmoniformes > Salmonidae > Coregonus > Coregonus clupeaformis. The sequence continues at coordinate 2,316,076 of NC_059194.1, forward strand.
TTAAAGATAGCAGCTGGTATTATTACTGAACCTGTGGCTCACCTGGATCCCTACCTCTTAAAGATAGCAGCTGGTATTATTACTGAACCTGTGGATCACCTGGATCCCTACCTCTTAAAGATAGCAGCTGGTATTATTACTGAACCTGTGGATCACCTGGATCCCTCTTAAAGATAGCAGCTGGTATTATTACTGAACTTGTGGCTCACCTGGATCCATACCTCTTAAAGATAGCAGCTGGTATTATTACTGAACCTGTGAATCACCTGGATCCCTACCTCTTAAAGATAGCAGCTGGTATTATTACTGAACCTGTGGATCACCTGGATCCCTACCTCTTAAAGATAACAGCTGGTATTATTACTGAACCTGTGGATCACCTGGATCCCTCCTTCTTAAAGATAGCAGCTGGTATTATTACTGAACCTGTGGATCACCTGGATCCCTACCTCTTAAAGATAGCAGCTGGTATATTACTGAACCGAATCACCTGGATCCCTCTTAAAGATAACAGCTGGTATTATTACTGAACCTGTGGCTCACCTGGATCCCTCTTAAAGATAGCAGCTGGTATTATTACTGAACCTGTGAATCACCTGGATCCCTACCTCTTAAAGATAGCAGCTGGTATTATTACTGAACCTGTGGATCACCTGGATCCCTCTCAAAGATAACAGCTGGTATTATTAATGAACCTATGGCACCTGTTTGAACTTGTTATCAGTATAAAAGACACCTGTCCACAACCTCAAACAGTCACACTCCAAACTCCACTATGGCCAAGACCAAAGAGCTGTCAAAGGACACCAGAAACAAAATTGTAGACCTGCACCAGGCTGGGAAGACTGAATTCTGCAATAGTAAGCAGCTTGGTTTGAAGAAATCAACTGTGGGGAGCAATTATTAGGAAATGGAAGACATACAAGACCACTGATAATCTCCTCGATCTGGATCTCACCCGTGGGGTCAAAATGATCACAAGAACGGTGAGCAAAAATCCCAGAACCACACGGGGGGGGACCTAGTGAATGACCTGCAGAGCTGGGACCAAAGTAACAAAGCCTACCATCAGTAACACACTATGCCGCCAAGGACTCAAATCCTGCAGTGCTAGACGTGTCCCCCTGCTTAAGCCAGTCATGTCCAGGCCCGTCTGAAGTTTGCTAGAGTGCATTTGGATGATCCAGAAGAGGATTGGGAGAATGTCATATTGGTCAGATGAACCAAAATATAACTTTTTGGTAAAAACTCAACTCGTCGTGTTTTGGAGGACAAAGAATGCTGAGTTGCATCCAAAGAACACCATACCTACTGTGAAGCATGGGGGTGGAAACATCTGCGTTGGGGCTGTTTTTCTGCAAAGGGACCAGGACGCTGATCCGTGTAAAGGAAAGAATGAATGGGGCCATGTATCGGAGATTTTGAGTGAAAACCTCCTTCCATCAGCAAGGGCATTGAAGATGAAACGTGGCTGGGTCTTTCAGCATGCACAATGATCCCAAACACACCGCCCGGGCACAGAGTGGCTTTCGAAGAAGCATTTCAAGGTCCTGGAGTGGCCTAGCCAGTCTCCAGATCTCAACCCCATAGAAAATCTTTGGAGGGAGTTGAAAGTCTGTATGCTCAGCGACAGCCCCCAAAACATCACTGCTCTAGAGGAGATCTGCATGGAGGAATGGGCCAAAATACCAGCAACAGTGTGCTTGAAAACCTTGTGAAGACTTACAGAAAACGTTTGACCTGTGTCATTGCCAACAAAGGGTATATAACAAAGTATTGAGAAACTTTTGTTATTGACCAAATACTTATTTTCCACCATAATTTGCAAATAAATTCATTAAAATCCTACAATGTGATTTTCTGGATTTTCTTTCCTCATTTTGTCTGTCATAGTTGACATGTACCTATGATGAAAATTACAGGCCTCTCTCATCTTTTTTAAGTGGGAGAACTTTGCACATTGGTGGCTGACTAAAATTACTTTTTTCCCCCACTGTAGGTATTTTACATTTACGTCATTTGTAAGACGATCTTATCCAGAGCGACTTACAGGAGCAATTAGGTGAAGTGCCTTGCTCAAGGGCACATACGACAGATTTTTCACCTAGTGGGCTCAGGGATTAGAACCATCGACTTTCGGTTACTGGCACAACGCCTTAACCACTAAGCTACCTGTCGCCCCAGCAGGGGGCTTCACTGATAGGCCTCAGTGAAGGGCGTAGATTGGTTTAGGAACTATCTCTCTGACAGAACACTGTGTATATGCTGACAATCACAAGTCTAGCTTTCTTGAGATTAATAGAGGTGTCCCCAGGGTTCCATTTTAGCTCCTGTGTTGTTCTCAATTTTTATGAATGATTTGGAAATGGGATGCAACCAGAAAAGTTGCATCTATATACAGATGATACAGTCAGATATTAATGTGCTCCTTCTCTGGTTCAGGTGTTGAAGAGCTCCAGACTGCTTTTCAGTCACTGCAGGCCTTCCTTTATGGTCTCAAACTGGTCTTGAATGTACAAAACTAAATTCATGACCTTTACCAGAGCTCCGCACTCAGCCCAGAGAGGTTAGCATTGTCACATCTGGTGACTTATCCATTGAAAAAGTGTCATCCTACAAATACCCAGGTACATGGTTGGATGACAAAGTTGTCCTTTAAAGTTCATAAGGATAATCTTGTAAGGAAGCTTAAATTGAAATTGGGTTTTTATTTTTGTAATAATGCCTGCTTCCCACTTATGGCTAGAAAGAAGCTTGTTCAGGCCACTTTTCTCTCTGTAGTTGATTATGTTGACTTGTTGTATTCGCATGCAGCCTCCTCTGTCCTACAGAGACTGCACTCTGTTTATCATGCATCCTTGTGCTTTATTACAAATGCCAAGTCACTCACCCATCATTGCACCTTGTACCAAATGGACCTCACTTTATATGCGCAGAAAGAGACATTTGTATGTGTTTATCTACAAAGACCTTTTGGGTAAACTCCCTCTTCACCTCTGTAGTCTGGTCTCCTTCACCACCAGCAGGTACCAGACCTGGTCTGCTAGGTGGTTGCTACTGTAGTCTGGTCTCCTTCACCACCAGCGGGTACCAGACCTGGTCTGCTAGGTGGTTGCTACTGTAGTCTGGTCTCCTTCACCAACAGCAGGTACCAGACCTGGTCTGCTAGGCGGTTGCTACTGTAGTCTGGTCTCCTTCACCACCAGCAGGTACCAGACCTGGTCTGCTAGGTGGTTGTTCTACTGTAGTCTGGTCTCCTTCACCACCAGCAGGTACCATACCCGGTCTGCTAGGTGGTTGCTACTGTAGTCTGGTCTCCTTCAACAGGGTACCAGACCTGGTCTGCTAGGTGGTTGCTACTGTAGTCTGGTCTCCTTCACCACCAGCAGGTACAGACCTGGTCTGCTAGGTGGTTGCTACTGTAGTCTGGTCTCCTTCACCACCAGCAGTTGCCAGACCCGGTCTGCTAGGTGGTTTGCTACTGTAGTCTGGTCTCCTTCACCACCAGCAGGTACCAGACCTGGTCTGCTAGGTGGTTGCTACTGTAGTCTGGTCTCCTTCACCACCAGCAGTTACCAGACCTGGTCTGCTAGGTGGTTGCTACTGTAGTCTGGTCTCCTTCACCAGCAGGTACCAGACCTGGTCTGCTAGGTGGTTGCTACTGTAGTCTGGTCTCCTTCACTACAGCAGGTACCAGACCTGGTCTGCTAGGTGGTTGCTACTGTAGTCTGGTCTCCTTCACCACCAGCGGTTACCAGACCTGGTCTGCTAGGTGGTTGCTACTGTAGTCTGGTCTCCTTCACCACCAGCAGGGGTACCAGACCTGGTCTGCTAGGTGGTTGCTACTGTAGTCTGGTCTCCTTCACCACCAGCAGGTACCAGACCGGTCTGCTAGGTGGTTGCTACTGTAGTCTGGTCTCCTTCACCACCAGCAGGTACCAGACCTGGTCTGCTAGGTGGTTGCTACTGTAGTCTGGTCTCCTTCACCACCAGCAGGTACCAGACCTGGTCTGCTAGGTGGTTGCTACTGTAGTCTGGTCTCCTTCACCACCAGCGGTTACCATACCCGGTCTGCTAGGTGGTTGCTACTGTAGTCTGGTCTCCTTCACCACCAGCAGGTACCGACCTGGTCTGCTAGGTGGTTGCTACTGTAGTCTGGTCTCCTTCACCACCAGCAGGTACCAGACCTGGTCTGCTAGGTGGTTGCTACTGTAGTCTGGTCTCCTTCACCACCAGCAGGTACCAGACCTGGAGTCTGCTAGGTGGTTGCTACTGTAGTCTGGTCTCCTTCACCACCAGCAGGTGCCAGACCTGGTCTGCTAGGTGGTTGCTACTGTAGTCTGGTCTCCTTCGACCACCAGCAGGTACCAGACCCGGTCTGCTAGGGTGGTTGCTACTGTAGTCTGGTCTCCTTCACCACCAGCAGTACCAGACCCGGTCTGCTAGGTGGTTGCTACTGTAGTCTGGTCTCCTTCACACCAGCAGGTACCAGACCCGGTCTGCTAGGTGGTTGCTACTGTAGTCTGGTCTCCTTCACCACCAGCAGGTACCATACCCGGTCTGCTAGGTGGTTGCTACTGTAGTCTGGTCTCCTTCACCACCCAGCAGGTACCATAGCCGGTCTGCTAGGTGGTTGCTACTTAGTCTGGTCTCCTTCACCACCAGCAGGTACCATACCTGGTCTGCTAGGGTGGTTGCTACTGTAGTCTGGTCTCCTTCACCACCCAGCAGGTACCATACCCGGTCTGCTAGGTGGTTGCTACTGTAGTCTGGTCTCCTTCACCACCAGCAGGTACCAGACCCGGTCTGCTAGGTGGTTGCTACTGTAGTCTGGTCTCCTTCATTACCAGACCTGGTCTGCTAGGTGGTTGCTACTGTAGTCTGGTCTCCTTCACCACCAGCGGTTACCAGACCTGGTCTGCTAGGTGGTTGCTACTGTAGTCTGGTCTCCTTCACCACCAGCAGGTACCATACCTGGTCTGCTAGGTGGTTGCTACTGTAGTCTGGTCTCCTTCACCACCAGGTACCATACCCGGTCTGCTAGGTGGTTGCTACTGTAGTCTGGTCTCCTTCACCACCAGGTACCAGACCTGGTCTGCTAGGTGGTTGCTACTGTAGTCTGGTCTCCTTCACCACCAGCAGGTACCATGTCCGGTCTGCTGGGTGGTTGCTACTGTAGTCTGGTCTCCTTCACCACCAGCAGGTACCATCCCGGTCTGCTAGGTGGTTGCTACTGTAGTCTGGTCTCCTTCACCACCAGCAGGTACCAGACCCGGTCTGCTAGGGTGGTTGCTACTGTAGTCTGGTCTCCTTCACCACCAGGTACCAGACCTGGTCTGCTAGGTGGTTGCTACTGTAGTCTGGTCTCCTTCACCACCAGCAGGTACCAGACCCGGTCTGCTAGGTGGTTGCTACTGTAGTCTGGTCTCCTTCACCACCAGCAGGTACCAGACCTGGTCTGCTAGGTGGTTGCTACTGTAGTCTGGTCTCCTTCGCCACCAGGTACCAGACCCGGTCTGCTAGGTGGTTGCTACTGTAGTCTGGTCTCCTTCACCACCAGCAGGTACCAGACCCGGTCTGCTAGGTGGTTGCTACTGTAGTCTGGTGTCCTTCACCACCAGCAGGTACCAGACCTGGTCTGCTAGGTGGTTGCTACTTAAAGTCCCCAGGGCATTTACAGTATTAGGGAAGACTGCCGTCTCGTCTTGTGCACCAGAGGCCTGGAATAGTCGACAATCCAGGCTTCATCTAGATATGTTAGTGCCACTGAATTAATTTAAAATGTTGATGGGAGACTCTGTTACAGAGGAGTGTAAATGCTTTTTTTTTAGGCTGGATCATGTTGTTGTATTGTATTGTGTTGTTGTATGTTGTTAATTCTGTAATGTATTGATTGTTGCTGCCTTCTTGGACAGGTCTCCCTTGAAAAAGAGACTCTGGGTCTCAATGGGCTTTACCTGGTTAAAATAAAAAAAGAAAGAATCATATCAACCTGGAACACCTGTGCATCGTCGCAGTCAGTGAGAACCCTGGTCAGACACTCTTCCAGTCCATCAAGAAGAGCAGCTGGGATGCCCTGGTCAGACACTCACCCAAGGTCATTCAATCAATCAATCAAACTTTATTGGCCAGTTTCCCGGACACAGATTAAGCCTATAGTCTTGGACTAAGAACAGTACATTAGTACTAGACTAAGCTTAATCTGTTCCGGAAACGACCCATTCCCTACAAATCAAATGACATTTATTTGTCACATTTTTATTTATTGAACTAGGCACGTCAGTTAAAAACAAATTCAATGGCCGCCTACCCCAGCTAAACCGGACGACACCAGGCCAATTGTACACCACCCTATGGGACTCCAATCACAGCCCCGGTTTGTGACACAGCCTGGAATTGAACCAGGGTCTGTAGTGACGCCTCTAGCACTGAGATGTAGTGCCTTAGACCACTGCGCCACCCGGGAGCCTATGTGTCATCAGGTGTAGACCGTCACCTTACCGTGAAATGCTTACTTACAAGCCCTTCACCAACAATGCAGTTTTTCTGAAAAATAAGAGTTAAGAAAATATTTACTAAATAACCTAAAGTAAAAAGAAAGTAACACAATAAAATAACAATAACGAGGCTATATACAGGGGGTACAGGTACCGAGTCAATGTGCTGGTTAGTCGAGGTAATTTGTAGATGTAGGTAGGAGTAAAGTGACAGCGTAGCAGCAGCGTAAAAAAACGTGGGGGTAAACGCAAATAGTTTGGGTAGCCATTTGATTAACTGTTCAGCAGTCTTATGGCTTGGGGGTGGAAGCTGTTAAGGAGCCTTTTGGACCTAGACTTGGTGCTCCGGTACCGCTTGCTGTGCGGTAGCAGAGAGAACAGTCTATGACTAGGGTGGCTGGAATCTTTGAAAATGTGTAGGGCCTTCCTCTGACACCCCCTGGTATAGAGGTCCTGGATGGCAGGAAGCTTGGCCCCAGTGATGTACTGGGCCTTACACAATACCCTCTGTAGCACCTTGGGGTCGGACGCCGAGCAGTAACCATACCAGGCGGCGATGCAACTGGTCAGGATGCTTTCGATGGTGCAGCTGTATAACTTTTTGAGGATCTGAGGACCCATGCCAAATCTTTTCATTCTCCTGAGGGGGAATAGGCTTTGTCGTGCCCTCTTCACAACTGTCTTGGTGTGTTTGGACCATGATAGTTTGTTGGTGATGTGGACACCAAGGAACTTGAAGCTCTCGACCTGCTCCACTACAGCCCTGTCGATGTGAATGGAGGCGTGCTCGGCCCTCCTTTTCCTGTAGTCCACGATCAGTTCCTTTGTCTTGCTCACATTGAGGGAGAGGTTGTTGTCCTGGCACCACACTGCCAGGTCTCTGACCTCCACCCTATAGGCTGTCTCATCTTTGTCGGTGATCAGGCCTACCACCGTCTTAATGATGGTGTTGGAGTCGTGCCTGGCCATGCAGTCATGGGTGAACAGGGAGTACAGGAGGACTGAGCACGCACCCCCTGAGGGGCCCCCGTGTTGAAGATCAGAATGTCAGGATGTGTTGTTGCCTTCCCCTTACCACCTGGGGGCGGCCCGTCAGGAAGTCCAGGATCCAGTTACAGAAGGAGGTGTTTAGCCCCAGGGTCCTTAGCTTAGTGATGAGCTTAGTGGGCACTATGGTGTTGAAAGTTGAGCTGTAGTCAATGAACAGCATTCTCACGTAGGTGTTCCTTTTGTCCAAGCGGGAAAGTGCAGTGTGGAGTGCAATAGAGATTGCGTCTTATGTGGATCTGTTGGGGCGGTATGCGAATTACATTTACATTTTAGTCATTTAGCAGACGCTCTTATCCAGAGCGACTTACAGTTAGTGAGTGCATACATTTTTTCATACTGGCCCCCGTGAATTATATATTATGTTCGACTGCTTTAGTATGATATAATATGTTCAACTGCTTTAGTATGATAGGTTTTGTTAGGTTAGGGGTTAAGGTTATGGTTATGGTTAAGGTTAGGGTTAAGGTTAGGTTTAGGAGTTAAGTTAAAAGGTTAAGATTCGGGTTAGGGGAAGGGTTAGTTAACATGCTAAGTAGTTTCAAAGTTGCTAATTAGCTAAAATACTAAAGTTGTCTGTGATGAGATTTGAACAGGCGTTCCTTTGGGTTGCTAAATGTTTGTGTTATACGCCCACCCTCCTTTCGTTTATGAAGTATTTATGAAAATTTAACATAGCATAGTAATTTGAGAGTCCCGGTTTACGTAGGCCAATGTAATGTTGCCTAACATAAAGTAACATATCATACTAATAGGAGTTAAGACATTTTGCTCTGAGACCAGGCTGTTCTTTTTGACAATTTTATCTGAAAACAACCCCAGTAAGGTACTTACCCATAAACGATTTGACATTGAGATTAAAAACGGCTGCATTGGACTTTTAACAATTAAATGTTATTTGTTTTTCCGACTTTGGGAAAAGTTGTATATTTAAGCTGACGTATGCAACGTTTACGGTGAATGCGATCTTTGCGATCGGATTGAATCCCTGCCGGTTTCAAGTTATATCCTCTGGCATTTTAGCTCATATAATTTATTCATTCAATTCACAGCGATGCTTGGGTCGCATCGGGCTTCACTGCCCCCATCCAGAGGAGCTGGTGGTCTATGCCAACGGGCTGCAGTCATTGGCCTCAGGGAGCCCTGTAAGAGCCTGTCAGCCATTGGCCTCAGGGAGTGTGAGGTCACATGTAGAGGCTTTGTGGAGTTTGTGAAGATGTGTGGGAAGGGCCTCCCGAGTGGCGCAGCTGTGTCACAGCCGGTCACGGAGGCCCATGAGGCAGCGCACAATTGACCCAGCGTCGTCCGGGGATGGGTCCTTGACCCATTGTGCTCTAGCGACTTGACACGGTCGCCAGTTGTACGGAAGCGGCTGTCTTCCGGAGGTAAGCGAGCAGTGTGTCAAGAAGCAGTGCGGCTTGGCAGGGTTGTGTTTCGGAGGACGCATGGCTCTCGACAGTCGCCTCTCCCGAGTCTGTACGGGAGTTGCAGCGATGGGACAAGGCTTTAACTACCAATTGGATATCACGAGAAAGTGGGTAAAAAAAACCCGCAAAATAAATAAAAATTACACAAAAATAATTAAATGATAAATAAGAAAATAAAAATATGTGTGGGAAGAGACTGGCTCAGCTGTCCATCATGGAGGAGGTTCTGGTGCTCAGCTGTCCATCATGGAGGAGGTTCTGGTGCTCAGCTGTCCATCGTGGAGGAGGTTCTGGTGCTCAGCTGTCCATCATGGAGGAGGTTCTGGTGCTCAGCTGTCCATCATGGAGGAGGTTCTGGTGCTCAGCTGTCCATCGTGGAGGAGGTTCTGGTGCTCAGCTGTCCATCATGGAGGAGGTTCTGGTGCTCAGCTGTCCATCATGGAGGAGGTTCTGGTGCTCAGCTGTCCATCATGGAGGAGGTTCTGGTGCTCAGCTGTCCATCATGGAGGAGGTTCTGGTGCCTTGTGATGGTTATAGTAACATGGAACAGATACACACAGAGGTGTCCAAGCACCTGGGACGCATGTGGTACCCTGATAGGATGCAGAGACCCACAGAACCTCTATATGTTATGTGACGTCACGAGAGGCTACACAGCTTTCAGCGGGATTGCTCAAGTAGTGCAAGGAGACAAGGTTCAAACAAAACAAGGATTTTATTATAGGTCTTGGGAAATTAACGAAAATATAACAAAATTCTGTTCTCTTGTGGCTCTTTAAGGGTTAACAGTTCAGGGATGTCTCTTCCACATCCAAAGTCATAATTCTCACTCGCTCAGATAACTTTTCCCCAGCCTTACTGTAGTCCACGTTGCAGCTAGTGGCCAACCCAGCAAAAAGTCCTTCCAAATGTCTCTCACGTATTTCCACAGGTGCATATATCCAAAGGTGAGTATTTCCCAAAGGTAAGTATCTCCAAATCCTTATATTCCTCATGGAAGTGGACGTGCAGCACTCTTGTCCTCCAGAGAGCCCAGGTTGGAGACTGTGTCTCTTCACCCCCCACACACTCCCCTCAGTGTGTCTCTTCCCTTCCCAAACCTTCAGCTCATCAGCTCCTGATTTGTTTCAGCTGCGTGGGAAGATTGGCCATAGAGGGGTGGAGTTCCCGACCATACCAGCAGATGGAGCCATAGCTGTCTGGGTTTGCAGCCATCTCAGGGGGATGTAACGTCCCTCCAGGACACAGCCTCTCGTGACATCACACATCCCCCTCCTCGGGACCGACGTCCTCGTCGGGGGTAAAGGCTGCGAAGAAGGCATCACGCCGGGAGAGGGCGTCCGCATTGCCGTGGTGCTTGCCAGCCCTCGGCTGTTTCCACTCCATCCAGTGAGTTGGTGCTGTGTTGTACAGTGCCGGTCTCCGGGGGTCTCTCGGCTCTCACTCTCCTCTGTCTCGCGAAGGGACGCCAGCATGGAGCTGCTAGCACGATTCCTGTGACTGCTCTGCTGGGCCTCCCATACTGGCCTGTGAGAGGGGAAGCTCTTGGGTGCCTGGGACGTCTTCTTCACTGGAGAACGGAGCACTTTCCTGGGCTGCGTTCTCTTCTCCCGTATCCGGACCAGTCTCGGTGTCGGTCTGGGCACCTGCCATCCCTATCAGAGCCCGGGCGGGAGTGAGTAACTCGGAGGATTGCACCGGAGCCTTCCCAGGATGAGTCTTGCCTCTCCGTTTCCGAGGTACTCGGGGTTATCCTCTCCTGAGACTCTCTCCAGAGTGGGTAAAAGGCTGGGCAGTCTCGTCCAATTAGGACAGGGACGGGGAGGGAATCAACCACCCCCCGCCGTCGTGTGTATGGTTCCCCGTGTGCTGGTCATTGTAAGTTCAGTAATGGGGTATTCTCTGGTGTCCCCATGGACACAGGAAACTGGGAGGACTTTCCCCGGGGGTCAGACACGTTGGGCCCACCAAATCCATACGCACCAGGGTGGCCCGGCTACCAGAATCCAGTAAGGCCTCCACATCATGGTGATTCACAGTTACCGGGCAGGTGGGGGGTCGATCTGGGCCGCCATCTACGACTCCCAAGAGCGAGGCAAAACGGTGTGTGGGTGCTGAGCTGGAGGACTCCGCAATGGGCATAGGTTCATCGGCTGGTTTCCCACACTGCCAGGAGATATGTCCCATCTCCCCACACCGGTAACACTGTCGAGTTTCCCCCTCCTGGTGTACTCTTCTTGGACCCGCCTGGTTTCTGGCTCCCCCTGGAGCCGGGATAAGTCCTGGCGTGGCTGGGTTCGAGACCTTGGGGTCCTTTGGGACGGGTTCTTCCCATTTGTGGTGGGGCCGCACTCCTGGGGTCTTTTTCGGGAAGCATTCAGCATCTCCGCTGTGGCCTGGTACTTTTCCACAGCTTCCACGGTCAGATCAGCCGTGGTCAAGGCCTGTTGACTGATGAACCGTTTTGCCTCATAAGGCAGGGCGCGTAGGTAACGATCCACCACAACGGCCTCCACCACCGCCGCTGCTGTATTCCTCTGCGGATCCAGCCATTTCCATGCGATTCGGACAAGTTCATGCATCTGCGCCCGAGGAGGTTGGTCTGGTTGGAAGGTCCAGCCGTGAAAGCGCTGGGCCATACCAAACTTTGTGAGTCCATATCTGCTGAGGATCTCAGACTTCAGGGCATCATAGTCAGTAACCTGGTCAGGGCCCAGGTCCCGGGCAGCATTCAGCGATTCCCCGGTTAGAAAGGGGGCTAACAGACCAACCCACTGTTGCTTGGGCCAGGCTTCCCTAGTGGCCGTGGCCTCAAATGCATGCAGGTATGCCTCAATGTCATCGGTAGCTCCCATCTTAGATATAAAGTCACTTGCCTTTATTGGGCGGGTATTTTGGACCACCTCTGTCTCTGCAACTGCAATTCCTCTGCCTTCAGAAGGTTGGCTTTCTTTTGCTCCTCCAAGAGAGCCACGTTTGCTTGCATCTGGGCTTGCTGGCCAGCAACAAGGGGCTTTCAATATGTCCTCCATTTCAGTCGGCGGGAGCCTACGGCCAACTTGGAAAACTGGGTGATCAAACCTTCGGTATCCTCCTCTGACATGCACTATTAACGCTTGAGCGTGCCCGTATTCTCCACCATCTGTGACGTCACGAGAGGCTACACAGCTTTCAGCGGGATTGCTCAAGTAGTGCAAGGAGACAAGGTTCAAACAAAACAAGGATTTTATTATAGGTCTTGGGAAATTAACGAAAATATAACAAAATTCTGTTCTCTTGTGGCTCTTTAAGGGTTAACAGTTCAGGGATGTCTCTTCCACATCCAAAGTCATAATTCTCACTCGCTCAGATAACTTTTCCCCAGCCTTACTGTAGTCCACGTTGCAGCTAGTGGCCAACCCAGCAAAAAGTCCTTCCAAATGTCTCTCACGTATTTCCACAGGTGCATATATCCAAAGGTGAGTATTTCCCAAAGGTAAGTATCTCCAAATCCTTATATTCCTCATGGAAGTGGACGTGCAGCACTCTTGTCCTCCAGAGAGCCCAGGTTGGAGACTGTGTCTCTTCACCCCCCACACACTCCCTCAGTGTGTCTCTTCCCTTCCCAAACCTTCAGCTCATCAGCTCCTGATTTGTTTCAGCTGCGTGGGAAGATTGGCCATAGAGGGGTGGAGTTCCCGACCATACCAGCAGATGGAGCCATAGCTGTCTGGGTTTGCAGCCATCTCAGGGGGATGTAACGTCCCTCCAGGACACAGCCTCTCGTGACATCACAGTTATTGTATGGGTCCTGATATAATGCTGTCATAGAGACGACAGAGAGAGAGAGAGAGATGTTCAAGGCTATCAGAAGAGGGAGTCCTTTAACTGAACTGTGCCGGGTCTGTCTGTTCCAGGATATACAGTGGGTATAGAAAGTCACCACCCCCTTTCCAAAATGTTCACCTTTTGTTGCCTTACAGCCTGAAATGAAAACACATCAAATCAGACTTTTTCCGGCTTTATTTACACACAGTAACTCACAATATCCAAGTGAGAAAAAAACTGGAAAAAAAACTGAAAATTAATTAAACTTAAAACAGTAAAATACCCTATTTGGATAAGTGAACACCCCTCTGAGTTAATACTTGGTGGAACCACCTTTTGCTTAAATTACAGCCATGAGTCTCTTTGAATATGTCTCTACTAACTTTGCACACCTAGACTGTGCAATATTTGCCCATTCTTCCTTGCAGAATTGTTCAAGCTCAGTCAAATTGCATGGTGACCGCTCATGGACTGCACTCTTCAAGTCATTCCACAGATTCTCGATGGGATTTAGGTCGGGGCTCTGACTAGGCCACTCAAGGACATTCACCTTCTTGTCCTTCAGCCACTGTATGTTTGCTTTGGCGATGTGCTTTGGGTCATTGTCATGTTGAAACGTGAACCATCTTCCTATTTTCAACTTCCTGGCAGAGGGCTGCAGGTTCTCCTCAAGAAGCTGTGGGTATTTTGCACTGTCCATTTTCCCTTCTATCCTGACAACACCCCCACAACAGGATGCTGCCACCGCCGTGCTTTACTGTAGGCATGGTGTTCTTTGGGTGGAAAGATGTATTGGGTTTTCGCCAGACATATCGTTTTGCGTTCAGGCCAAAAAGTTCAATTTTGGTCTCATCTGACCATAGTACCTTTTGCCACTTGGCCTCGGAATCTACAATGTGCTTTTTGGCAAAGCTCAAACGAGACTTGATGATGCCTTTTTTGAAGAGTGGTTTTTTTTCTTGCCACCCTCCCATAGAGGCCAGATTTGTGGAGTGCTTGTGATATTGTGGTCACATGCACACATTGACCAGTCTTTGCCATAAAGGCCTGAAGCTCCTTCAAAGTCGCCATTGGCTTCTTGGTAGCCTCTCTGATCAGTCTCCTCCTTGCCCTGCTCCCGAGTGGCGCAGCGGTCTAAGGCACTGCATCTCAGTGCTAGAGGTGTCACTACAGACCCTGGTTTGATTCCAGGCTGTATCACAATCCGGCTGTGATTGGGAGTCCCATAGGGCGGCGCACAATTGGCCCAGCATAGGTCGGGTTTGGCCGGGGTAGGCCGTCATTTTAAAGAAGAATTTGTTCATAACTGACTTGCCTAATTAAATAAAGGTTAAATATAAAGAAAAATCCAGTTTGGAGGGACGGCCTGATCTATGCAGGCTCTGGGTGGTGCCATAGTACTTCCACTTCTTAATAATGGTCTTAACTGTGCTTCGAGGGATAGACAGAGCCTTTGAGATAGTTTATATCCACCCACTGACTTGTGCCTTTCCACAACTTTATCTCCTAGATCTTTTGAAAGTACCTTCCCGCCCATAGTGGATTCTTTGCTTTGAATTGCACTGCTAAGCAGTGGAGTCCTCTATGAACAACTGCTTTTATTCTGAACGAATCAAATTCACTACAATTGATCACAGATGGAAGCCAATTAACTATAATTTTGATCTGGAAGGTGATTGGTTATACCTCAGCAAGTTTGCAATTACAATTCTAAGAAGGGGGTGTTTATTTATCCAAATAGGGTATTTTACTGTTTTTTTTGCAAATTTTTTCCACTTGGATATTGTGGGTTACTGTGTGTAAATAAAGCTGGTTAAAGTCTTATTTTATGTGTTTTCATCTCAGTCTGTAAGGCAACAAAAGGTGAACATTTTGATAGTGGGTGGTGACTTTCTATACCCAGTGCAAACTTGGACTCGATTCAATCCGCATCGCGCAAGTTCAGCTTTACAACGTGATTGAAATTCAAAGGCAATGTTCCTTCTTTAGCGGAGACTGCATTCACGGTAAACACTGCATATGTCGGCTCAATCGGAAAGTACCTTTACATTTCTATTGCGCGGAATCTGTAACGCTTCAGCGTTACAGATTGAATAGAGCCCCTTGTCTCTAACTGTAAACACACAATGTTATTAGTTTTTCCCTCTGTGGATTCTGTGATGAACTTTGTGTCATCATTCCAGGAGAAATGACAGGAACGGGAAAAGGAATGAAAGTAGTTTATCCTAAATGTTATTAAACAAAAACAGGTTGTTTACTTTCCAATGATTGTGTTGTTCCTGTTTATGACTGGAAAATGTCTTGAAAAGTCCCCTTCAATATCACCCCAATTCACATTAATACAGCCTCAAAGAGAGGTTGGTGTAGAACAACTTCTCCCTGTTATGTGTCCTGCAGTCTGGGTTTCAGGAATACTGCAGTATGTAGGTCAGTGTCACAGCACAACACATGTTCTCCAGTCTCTGCTTTATGACCTCTCTAGTGCCTGGTAATGATCTGGGAGGAGGGGGTGAGGCCAGTCAGCCTGGTAATGATCTGGGAGGAGGGGGTGAGGCCAGCCACCCTGGTAATGATCTGGGAGGAGGGGGTGAGGCCAGCCAGCCTGGTAATGATCTGGAGAAGGGGGTGAGGCCAGCCAGCCTGGTAATGATCTGGAGAAGGGGGTGAGGCCAGCCAGCCTGGTAATGATCTGGGAGGAGGGGGTGAGGCCAGCCACTCTGGTAATGATCTGGGAGGAGGGGGTGAGGCCAGCCAGCCTGGTAATGATCTGGAGAAGGGGGTGAGGCCAGCCAGCCTGGTAATGATCTGGGAGGAGGGGGTGAGGCCAGCCAGCCTGGTAATGATCTGGGAGGAGGGGGTGAGGCCAGTCAGCCTGGTAATGATCTGGGAGGAGGGGGTGAGGCCAGCCTGGTAATGATCTGGAGGAGGGGGTGAGGCCAGCCTGGTAATGATCTGGAGGAGGGGGTGAGGCCAGCCTGGTAATGATCTGGAGGAAGGGGTGAGGCCAGCCAGTCTTGTAATGATCTGGGAGGAGGGGGTGAGGCCAGCCAGTCTTGTAATGATCTGGGAGGAGGGGGTGAGGCCAGTCAGCCTGGTAATGATCTGGGAGGAGGGGGTGAGGCCAGCCAGCCTGGTAATGATCTGGGAGGAGGGGGTGAGGCCAGTCAGCCTGGTAATGATCTGGGAGGAGGGGGTGAGGCCAGCCAGCCTGGTAATGATCTGGTAGGAGGGGGTGATCTGGGAGGAGGGGGTGAGGCCAGCCAGCCTGGTAATGATCTGGGAGGAGGGGGTGAGGCCAGCCAGCCTGGTAATGATCTGGAGGAGGGGGTGAGGCCAGTCAGCCTGGTAATGATCTGGAGGAGGGGGTGAGGCCAGCCAGCCTGGTAATGATCTGGGAGGAGGGGGTGAGGCCAGCCAGCCTGGTAATGATCTGGGAGGAGGGGGTGAGGCCAGCCAGCCTGGTAATGATCTGGAGGAGGGGGTGAGGCCAGCCAGCCTGGTAATGATCTGGAGGAGGGGGTGAGGCCAGCCAGCCTGGTAATGATCTGGAGGAGGGGGTGAGGCCAGCCAGTCTTGTAATGATCTGGGAGGGAGGGGGTGAGGCCAGTCAGCCTGGCAATGATCTGGGAGGAGGGGGTGAGGCCAGCCAGTCTTGTAATGATCTGGGAGGAGGGGGTGAGGCCAGTCAGCCTGGTAATGATCTGGAGGAGGGGGTGAGGCCAGTCAGCCTGGTAATGATCTGGGAGGAGGGGGTGAGGCCAGCCAGCCTGGTAATGATCTGGGAGGAGGGGGTGAGGCCAGCCTGGCAATGATCTGGGAGGAGGGGGTGAGGCCAGCCAGCCTGGTAATGATCTGGAGGAGGGGGTGAGGCCAGCCAGCCTGGTAATGATCTGGGAGGAGGGGGTGAGGCCAGCCAGCCTGGTAATGATCTGGAGGAGGGGATGAGGCTTTATCAACTATTTAGGTGTATTGTATTATATTATGGCTGTATTACCAACTGTATCCAATGTTAAGGTGTGCCACACATTGAATAGAAAGGGATCCTAGGCCTGACATCTGTTGATTCTTTGTGAAAATGTAAAACAACAGCAGCAAGTAGCCCTCATGGGCAGCTGCGTTTTATGTACGATTATAAAGGTATGGGATGGTCTGGCTTAACCATACAATACTACTTACTATATGTGGCTTAGTTTAACTCACATTGCACTTTCTGGCGATTTCACCTTTTCAAGATTGTATGAAAAATGCATGAAATATTTCCCATTTACTATGGGACCTGTAATTCTTGCAGTGGGAACTGTTATGTTTACTGTTTAATTGCAATTCTAAGACATTGTAAGCATTTGACCTATTCTTCACAAAGACTACTGTACTAGACCCATGGCACCAAATACACTCTGATCAGAGATTTCATGTTTGTCAGTTTTACCGTGCCAACTGTCTCCATGCACAACCCTGTTAATGAATGAATCATGGTGTGTGTTGTTTGTGGGCTACCTGCTGTATCAACCTCATCAGTAAAACATGGGATGTTTTATCCCCCATGACATTGTCCTAATTCTCAAATGACCTTATTGCAGTTCCTACATCGGCCACTAGAGAGCAGAGATGTTCTAAGAAGGAAGCGGTAGAGTACGCTAGGACGTTATATAAACAGGCACTATAAAATGCATTTGACCAATGGAATCACAGCTAGACCGTCGCACCAGAAGCCTATTGAGAACACACTTGAATTACACAAATGCTGAACATGAACTGGATCATTTATCTGTTCCTTCCCATGACGTTTCTCTCTGTTTGATTTATACATATACAGGTGATCACATCCCATTTACAAATCTCAAATGTAAACCTGTCTATTTATTCTATCTGTGTATATATGTGGGTCTATTATTGTAATATTATAAGAGAATCTACCACTGCTATTAAATTAATAAAAATATATTAATTTATTGACATTGAACAATTCAAAAAGAGACACGTTTATTGAGGAAAATATACAGGAATCTCAGACAGGCCAGTCTTATTACGATCTCCATTTTGTGTCCTCATCCTGACACCTTCATACATAACTGCTCTCAATGTTCTGAATCTAGACACATGAACTGAGTCCCAAATGGCACCCTATTCCCTACATAGTGCACCACTTCTGACCAGAGTAGGCCTTGGTCAAAAGTAGTGCAGTATGTAAGGAGTAGGGCGCCATTTGGAACAAAGTCCATGAACTGAAAACGCCACTACATGATGCACCATCTGCAGTGTACCAAACTACGTCACGATGGGTAGTTTGGGAGTTGGACGGGGACACATGAGTTATGGTACGGTGTGTCTGTGTGCTTCAGAGGCCACAGAGCGAGAGGTGATGGGATTTGGAGCATCCAACCATTGAGCAAATTACTCTCAGGTGTCTAGGTCTGGCTTGCGTTCCAAATGGCACCCTATTCCCTATAAAGTGCACTACTTTTGACCGGTGACCATAGCACTATATAGGGAATAGGGTGCCATTAATGACACAGCCTAGGTGAGGCAGGGGGAATTTTAAATAAAACATACTAAGTGCTTTGTTCTGGAAAAGCAGAGGCTGTTTTATTGGAGAGGGGCGGAAGGATGGGGTGGGCGGTGCAGGGTGGGGAAGGAAGGCTGAAACTGATTGGGTTACCAGTGTGCTCTGAAAACCATCAGTAGAGTAACAGGCTAGTGTGTTTCCTACGGAGGCTTGTTCCGAGAGGAAGTGGAGAGAGGAGAGTGGCACCTCTCTGCCTGCGCCATACTTTAGTATTCCATTACAAAGGAAACTTTACACAACATGTGACACCAGAAGACAGAGGCAAGCAGTGATACTTTGCGTCGTTAGAAAAATATAGCTTTTTGGACATTACTTCATTCATCATCGTTACTGCACACTGGAACACATATCCAGATATGAGCCAGTTGTAATAAAGACAGTACAGTGGCATTGTAATAAATATAATTCATTCTTCATTGCTCCTGTGCGTGTTTTGTACTGATGGATCCCCCAGGATCCCCCAGGATCCCCCAGGATACCCCAGGTTCTCAAGATAGAAAGGGGTTCAGAGATCTCTTGGTGATGACGTTCATCGTAATGTCACTTTCTGTGATGTCACAATTCGTCGTTGTTGGAGTTGAAGCCGGAACGTGCTCTGAGGAAAAGGGTTCCAAGGTGGGCAGTGGTGAGGGCAGGGGTGACTCTGATTGCCCAGAGAAGGTTCCTGTTCCTGGGTCTGTTCCTGGGCACACCACCCCCACCCCAGATGCCTGGCCCGTATGAGGGGGGAGGGGGCTACTGTGTTGCTCAGCAGACGGTATGTGTACCTGGGAGAGAGAGAGAGAGAGTGTATGGTTATGGTGGGGATGGTGGCGAGGGAAAGTAGGCCAGTATAAAATATGCACTCCTTTGATGTAAATCAGAGCGTTGTGAGCACTGTGAATATGACGCTCGTTCTGAGCTCTGTGTGTTCTGAGCTCTGTGTGTTCTGAGCTCTGTGTGTTCTGAGCTCTGTGTGTTCTGAGCTCTGTGTGTTCTGAGCTCTGTGTGTTCTGAGCTCTGTGTGTTCTGAGCTCTGTGTGTTCTGAACTCTGTGTGTTCTGAGCTCTGTGTGTCTGAGCTCTGTGTGTTCTGAGCTCTGTGTGTTCTGAGCTCTGTGTGTTCTGAGCTCTGTGTGTTCTGAGCTCTGTGTGTTCTGAGCTCTGTGTGTTCTGAGCTCTGTGTGTTCTGAGCTCTGTGTGTTCTGAGCTCTGTGTGTTCTGAGCTCTGTGTGTTCTGAACTCTGTGTGTTCTGAGCTTTGTGTGTTCTGAGCTCTGTGTGTTCTGAGCTCTGTGTGTTCTGAGCTCTGTGTGTTCTGAGCTCTGTGTGTTCTGAGCTCTGTGTGTTCTGAGCTCTGTGTGTTCTGAGCTCTGTGTGTTCTGAGCTCTGTGTGTTCTGAGCTCTGTGTGTTCTGAGCTTTGTGTGTTCTGAGCTCTGTGTGTGCGTGCCTGAGTACGTGCACTTGCGTGTGCATGCGCGCTAGTGTGTGTGTGTGTCAAGACTGTGAATATGAAGCTCGTTCAGGGGCATGGACTCGACTCAGAGAGAGAAGAGAGGCTGACTGAGCCCCAACACACCCCTGATCTTTTCAGCATCTGCACAGAGAAATGTAGACATATCCATATTCTAATGTAACTAATGAAATTAGGCCCTGAATTACTGTTATTAAGGGCTCAGTGCCCTGTATACAGTGCATTGGGAAAGTATTCAGACCCCTTGACTTTTTCCACATTTTGTTACGTTACAGCCTTATTCTAAAATTGATTAAATTGTTTTTTCCCCTCATCAATCTACACACAATACCCCATAATGACAAAGCAAAAACAGGTTTATAGATTTTTTTAAAGAAAAACTGAAATATCACACTTACATAAGTATTCAGACCCTTTACTCAGTACTTTGTTGAAGCACCTTTGGCAGTGATTATAGCCTCGAGTCTTCTTGGGTATGATGCTACAAGCTTGGCACACCTGTATTTGGGGAGTTTCCCCCATTCTTCTCTGCAGATACTCTCAAGCTCTGTCAGGTTGGATGGGGAGCGTCACTGCACAGCTATTTTAGGTCTCTCCAGAGATGTTCGATTGGGTTCAAGTCCGGGCTCTGTCTGGGCCACTCAAGGACATTCAGAGACTTGTCCCGAAGCCACTCCTGCGTTGTCTTGGCTGTGTGCTTAGGGTCGTTGTCCTGTTGGAAGGTGAACCTTCGCCCCAGTCTGAAGTCCTGAGGGCTCTGGAGCAGGTTTTCATCAAGGATCTCTCTGTACTTTGCGCCGTTCATCTTTCCCTCGATCCTGACTAGTCTCTCAGTCCCTGCCGCTGATAAACATCCCACAGCATGATGCTGCCACCATCATGCGTCACCGTAGGGATGGTGCCAGGTTTCCTTCAGACGTGACGCTTGGCATTCAGGCCAAAGAGTTCAATCTTGGTTACATCAGACCAGAGCATCTTGTTTCTCATGGTCTGAGAGTCCTTTAGGTGCCTTTTGGCAAACTCCAAGCGGGCTGTCATGTGCCTTTTACTGAGGTGTGGCTTCCGTCTGGCCACTCTACCATAAAGGCCTGATTGGTGGAGTGCTGCAGAGATGGTTGTCCTTCTGGAAGGTTCTCCCATCTCCACAGAGGAACTCTGGAGCTCTGTCAGAGTGACCATCGGGTTCTTGGTCACCTCCCTGACCAAGGCCCTTCTTCCCCGATTTCTCAGTTTGGCCGGGCGGCCAGCTCTAGGAAGAGTCTTGGTGGTTCCAAACTTCTTCCATTTAAGAATTATGGAGACCACTGTGTTCTTGGGGACCTTCAATGCTGCAGACATTTTTTGGTACCCTTCCCCAGATATGTGCCTCGACACAAACCTGTCTTGGAGCTATATGGACAATTCCTTCGACCTCATGGCTTGGTTTTTGCTCTGACATGCACTGTCCACTGTGGGACCTTATATAGACAGGTGTGTGTCTTTCCAAATCATGTCCAATCAATTGAATTTACCACAGGGGGACTCCAATCAAGTTGTAGAAACATATCAAGGAAGATCAATGGAAACAGGATGCACCTGAGCTCAATTTCAAGTCTCATAGCAAAGGGTCTGAATACTTATGTAAATAAGGTATTTCTGTTTTTTATATTTAATACATTTGCTAACATTTCTAAAAACCTGTTTTTGCTTTTTGTCATTATGGGTTATTGTGTGTAGATTGATGAGATTATTTAAAAAAAATCTATTTTAGAATAAGGCTGTAACGTAACAAAATGTGGAAAAAGTCAAGTCGTCTGAATACTTTCAGAATGCACTGTATCTCTCTTTATGATCAACTCAGTTAATCTGATGATCATTTAATTTAATCTCAGGCCAATTCTGTCTCTCTCTCAGCCATCACTAGTTTAGGGAGGCCAGGGAGGATCCTGTGACAAAATGAATTTGTAAATAAATAAACCCATAGCTAGAATCCCAACATAACTGTCTGCTAGGCAGGTAGCAGGAACACACGGAACTGATGGTGCAGATTGGTACGACTTCCTTCTACAGTCTAGCTCCTTTCAGGGTTTCTATCTAAATACAGCTATAGATGCTAAAGTAATTATATAGTAATGTACAGTTTAATGTACATTACTATGTACAGGGCGACCACAGCAGTGATGACACAGACCAGGTAGACCATAGGACCAGCCATCTGTTGCTGCAAGATCCAGTTCTATAGAGACTATACAGTTATACACTTAATCAATAAGGCCAGAGGGGGTGTGGTATATGGCCAATATACCACGGCTAAGGGATGTTCTTATGCACAACGCAACGTGGAGTTCCTGGATGCAGCCCTTAGCCTTGGTATTTTGGCCATATACCACAAACACCTGAGGTGCCTTATTGCTATTATAAACTGGTTACAAACGTAATTATAACAGTAAAAAGAAATGTTTTGCCATACCCGTGGTATACCGTCTCATATACAGTGGGGGAAAAAAGTATTTAGTCAGCCACCAATTGTGCAAGTTCTCCCACTTAAAAAGATGAGAGAGGCCTGTAATTTTCATCATAGGTACACGTCAACTATGACAGACAAAATGAGGAAAAAAAATCCAGAAAATCACATTGAAGGATTTTTTATGAATTTATTTGCAAATTATGGTGGAAAATAAGTATTTGGTCAATAACAAAAGTTTCTCAATACTTTGTTATATACCCTTTGTTGGCAATGACACAGGTCAAACGTTTTCTGTAAGTCTTCACAAGGTTTTCACACACTGTTGCTGGTATTTTGGCCCATTCCTCCATGCAGATCTCATCTAGAGCAGTGATGTTTTGGGGCTGTCGCTGGGCAACACAGACTTTCAACTCCCTCCAAAGATTTTCTATGGGGTTGAGATCTGGAGACTGGCTAGGCCACTCCAGGACCTTGAAATGCTTCTTACGAAGCCACTCCTTTGTTGCCTGGGCGGTGTGTTTGGGATCATTGTCATGCTGAAAGACCCAGCCACGTTTCATCTTCAATGCCCTTGCTGATGGAAGGAGGTTTTCACTCAAAATCTCACGATACATGGCCCCATTCATTCTTTCCTTTACACGGATCAGTCGTCCTGGTCCCTTTGCAGAAAAAACAGCCCCAAAGCATGATGTTTCCACCCCCATGCTTCACAGTAGGTATGGTGTTCTTTGGATGCAACTCAGCATTCTTTGTCCTCCAAACACGACGACTTGAGTTTTTACCAAAAAGTTATATTTTGGTTTCATCTGACCATATGACATTCTCCCAATCCTCTTCTGGATCATCCAAATGCACTCTAGCAAACTTCAGACGGGCCTGGACATGTACTGGCTTAAGCAGGGGGACACGTCTGGCACTGCAGGATTTGAGTCCCTGGCGGCGTAGTGTGTTACTGATGGTAGGCTTTGTTACTTTGGTCCCAGCTCTCCGCAGGTCATTCACTAGGTCCCCCCCGTGTGGTTCTGGGATTTTTGCTCACCGTTCTTGTGATCATTATGACCCCACGGGGTGAGATCTTGCGTGGAGCCCCAGATCGAGGGAGATTATCAGTGGTCTTGTATGTCTTCCATTTCCTAATAATTGCTCCCACAGTTGATTTCTTCAAACCAAGCTGCTTACCTATTGCAGATTCAGTCTTCCCAGCCTGGTGCAGGTCTACAATTTTGTTTCTGGTGTCCTTTGACAGCTCTTTGGTCTTGGCCATAGTGGAGTTTGGAGTGTGACTGTTTAGGTTGTGGACAGGTGTCTTTTATACTGATAACAAGTTCAAACAGGTGCCATTTCTACAGGTAACGAGTGGAGGACAGAGGAGCCTCTTAAAGAAGAAGTTACAGGTCTGTGAGAGCCAGAAATCTTGCTTGTTTGTAGGTGACCAAATACTTATTTTCCACCATAATTTGCAAATAAATTCATTAAAAATCCTACAATGTGATTTTCTGGATTTTTTTCCCTCTCAATTTGTCTGTCATAGTTGACGTGTACCTATGATGAAAATTACAGGCCTCTCTCATCTTTTTAAGTGGGAGAACTTGCACAATTGGTGGCTGACTAAATACTTTTTTTCCCCACTGTACCACGGCTTTCAGCCAATCAGCATTCAGGGCTCGAACCACCCAGTTTATAATATGCTATATAGTACTATAGTAATGTTATGTATACCTGGGCAGCAGGGCGACCACAGTAGTGATGACACAGACCAGGTAGACCGTAGGATCAGCCATCTGTTGCACGGCCCGCTGGAGACGAGTGTGCGCAGTGCCGAAACCACTCGCCCACCGCAGGGGCCTCATTCTGTGTGACGAGGTGTGAATGACGGAGTCAGGCGCAGGAGGTAAAACACCGAAATCCAGAGTTTATTCAGTGTACATGAATAAACCTCAGCAAGCGTCAAAACGAAACTAGTACAAGGGAAAAATCCACCTTGGCTACATACAAGGAAAGAGTAGCTCAACCGAGCTACTCACTCTCACAATGAACAATCACTCACAAAGGACAAGGGGGCAGAGGGAACACTTATACACAGACTAATGAGGGAATGAGTACCAGGTGTGTGTGATTGACAAGACAAGACAAATGGAGTGATGATAAATGGAGCGGTAGTGGCTAGTAAGCCGGTGACGACGAACGCCGAATTCGTGACAGTCTGACTCGGATGCCAAGGTGCCAGGGCCGGCTGATACCCCAATACGCACTCTCCACCTGCCCATTAGCTTGAGGACGGTACCCAGAGGTGAGACTGACCGTGACCCCCAGGCATTCCATGAACGTTTTCCATACGTGTGAGGTGAACTGAGGACCACGGTTTGACATAATGTCCTCCGGGATCCCGAAGTGCCGGAAGACGTGCATAAAAAGAGCCTTGCATGGCTGACGGGAGCCCAGGCAGAGGAAGGAGGCGACAAGCTTTGGAAAACTGGTCCACAACAACGACAAAGGTGGTGTTCCCCTGGGAGGGGGGAAGGTCAGTGACAAAGTCCACCGAGAGGTGAGACCAGGGTCGTTGTGGAACCGGCAGGGAAGGAGCTTTCAATAAGGGAGGTGTCTTAGACTGGGCACAGATGGAGCAGGAGGAGACGTAAACCCAAGGTGGGTCACCAGTACTTCTCAGTCAGGCAGGCGATGGTACGGCCTATCCCAGGATGACCCGACACAGGAGCCGTGTGCACCCAGGAATGGAGGCGGTCCCGTACGCAGGGCCTGCCGTATGTCGGCGTCCACGTCCCACACCACTGGCGCGATGATACGGAACGGAGGGATGATTGGGGTCTCCTCTTCCTGCCTCTCCTCTGCCTGTGTTGGAGCAGGGGAATTCCCTGGCTTGTCACCTCCTCGCCTATTAGTGGATAGAGGGCACCGAGGAATAGAATAAGTATACGGCTAAAGGCTTTAAGAACTGGTCTTCTAGTGCGTTGGGTACAGAGAATAAACGGGGCAGATTTCCGGGCGTTGTAGATTAGATTCAGGGCATTATGTACAGACAAGGATATGGAAGGATATGAGTACAGTGGAGGTACACCTAAGCATTGGGTAACGATGAAAGAGATAGCATCACTGGAGGTACCGATTGAGCCGGTCTCTGCGTGTATGGTGGGGTGGGACAAAGAAGCTATCTGAGGCAGGTTGAGCGGGACTGGGGGCTTTACAGTGAAATAGTACAATAACAACTAACCCAAACAGCAATAGGCTAGGCATATTGACATGGGAGAGAGGCATAACGCAATCCCAGGTGTTATTCGAGAGAGCTAAGACAACAACTGGTAATGGCGACGAAAGTTTGGGCTGAGGCTAAACAGATAAACAGGATGGGGTACCGTGTAGGAACAGTTCAGCGGGCATCAGATGTGTAGCTGAGTGATCATAAGGTCCAGTGAACAGCAATAGGTAAGTCCGGGAGCAGTTCTTAGGCTGCTACAGCACAGGCGAGCAGGATGCACGGCTGTTGATTGCGCGTGCTAGTGGGCCAGTGCTAGCAGATGGATCTTCGTGGTCGTCGCAACGGGAAGCCTGTTGAAACCACATCAGATGATTACGTCGGCAGACCAGTCGTGATGGATCGGCGGGGCTCCGTGTCGACAATAGGAGGTCCCGTCCGGTTGACAGAGAGGTGGATAGCCGGGAGATGGGCCTGGCTCGAGGCTAGCTCAAGGCTAACTGGTGCTAGCTTCGGGACAAGTGGTGATTAGCCAACAACAACATCCATTCGGTTGCAGCTAGCTAGTTGGGATTCAGTGATTCCGGCAGAAAATCCTAAATGCTCTGGGTCGATAGCACACTGTGCAGACTGGCCGATAATTGTCCAGGCTAGAGCTGGCTGGTAGGTAGTGCAGGCCACGGACAGTGGTGAAGACCGCTAACGGTGGCTAATAGCAATAGCTAATAGCAAGTAGCTAGTTAGCTGTGGTCCTCTGTAGCTCAGCTGGTAGAGCACGGCGCTTGTAACGCCAAGGTAGTGGGTTTGATCCCTGGGACCACCCATACACAAAAGAAAATGTATGCACGCATGACTGTAAGTCGCTTTGGATAAAAGCGTCTGCTAAATGGCATATTATTATTATAGTTTCAGCTTCATGAGGTAGTCCCTGAGAGTGCATTTCAATTAACAGGTGTGCCTTCTTAAAAGTTAATTTGTGGAATTTCTATCCTTCTTAATGCGTGTTGTGACAAGGTAGGGGTGGTATACAGAAGATAGTGTTATTTGGTAAAAGACCAAGTCCGTATTATGGCAAGAACAGCTCAAATAAGCAAAGAGAAACAACAGTCCATCATTACTTTAAGACATAAAGGTCAGTCAAGCAGGAATATTTCAAGAACTTTGAACGTTTCTTCAATTGCAGTTGCAAAAACCATCAAGCGCTATGATGAAACTGGCTCTCATGAGGACTGCCACAGGAAAGGAAGACCCAGAGTTACCTCTGCTGCAGAGGATAAGTTCATTAGAGTTACCAGCCTCAGAAATTGCAGCCCAAATGAATGCTTCACAGAGTTCAAGTAACAGACACATCTCAACATCAACTGTTCAGAGGAGACTGCGTGAATCAGGCCTTCATGGTCGAATTGCTGCAAAGAAACCACTACTAAAGGACACCGATAAGAAGAAGAGACTTTCTTGGGCCAAGAAACACGAGCAATGGACATTAGACCGGTGGAAATCTGTCCTTTGGTCTGATGAGTCCAAATTTGAGATTTTTGGTTCCAACCGCCGTGTCTTTGTGAGCTGCAGAGTAGGTGAACGGATGATCTCCGCATGTGTGGTTCCCACCGTGAAGCATGGAGGAGGAGGTGTGATGGTGTGGGGGTGCTTTGCTGGTGACACTGTCTGTGATTTATTTAGAATTCAAGGCACACTTAACCAGCATGGCTACCACAGTATTCTGCAGTGATACGCCATCCCATCTGGTTTGGGCTTAGTGGGACTATCATTTGTTTGACCCAACACACCTCCAGGCTGTATAAGGGCTATTTGACCAAGAAGGAGAGTGATGGAGTGCTGCATCAGATGACCTGGCCTCAACAATCCCCCGACCTCAACCCAATTGAGATGGTTTGGGATGAGTTGGACCGCAGAGTGAAGGAAAAGCAGCCAATAAGTGCTCAGCATATGTGGGAACTCCTTCAAGACTGTTGGAAAAGCATTCCAGGTGAAGCTGGTTGAGAGAATGCCAAGAGTGTGCAAAGCTGTCATCAAGGCATAGGGTGGTTACTTTGAAGAATCTCAAATATAAAATATATTTTGATTTGTTTAACACTTTTTTGGTTACTACATGATTCCATATGTGTTATTTCATAGTTTTGATGTCTTCACTATTATTCTACAATGTAGAAAATAGGAAAAATAAAGAAAAACCCTTGAATGAGTAGGTGTGTCCAAACTTTTGACTGGTACTGTATGTTAGATATGGTACGGGGGTAATACGACTGAAATTCTAGACATCGGTTAGTCATTGTATTACGGTTTAGATTGTTCATTACAAACATATGATACTCCCCAGTCTGTTCATAAGAAAGGGGTGTTTATTTCCTACGAAGGTTGAATATAATAACTGTGATCATGCTTCGGACGTGTATTGGTGTATTACACCTTTGATTAGATCTTTAAGCAGGTTTAACATTGTCCTAGGGGTAATTCCTCCTGTAAGCAGGTTTAAAATTGTTATAGGGGTAATTCCTCCTGTAAGCAGGTTTTTAATATTGTTATGGGGTAATTCCTCCTGTAAGCAGGTTTAATATTGTCCTAGGGGTAATTCCTCCCATCCATCATCAATATGCTGCCCCACCTGAGAGTGGCATGGCAGAATGTCCCCCCCCACTGTCATGGATTCTGCCGAGGCTGCCCCTCCTCCTTGCTCGGGCAGGTTTTGGCGTTCGTCGTCACCGGAGTACTAGCTGCTGCCGATCTATGTTATATGTTTCTATGTTCTACCTGTTGTGTCAGATTGTTTCACACCTGTTGCCCATCTTGTGATTACTCCGCCCCTATTTAACCCTGTGGCTCCCATTGTGTTCTGTGCATGTTTGTTGTTTGTTCTCGGATGTCGTTGGTGAGCGGGTTTATTCCTCCCTGCGTGGAGGCTTCTTGTTTCTTTACGTGATTTAGTAAAGATACGTTTTTTCCTTGAGTTCTGTGTCCTGCGCCTGACTACAGTCTACCGCATACACTGACACCGTGACAGAAACACGCACCACTATGGAGTCAGCAGGAACGACTGGATCTACCGAGACGATGGAGGAACGAGTCCAACGTCAAGGGACGAAACTCCAGAATCTCTGTGCTACGATGGAACGAGTGTTCCAGATGATGGAGCGATTTGAGAGAGGTTGTATCCCTTCACCATGTCCAACCACACAACCACCTGCTACACTGGCTACCACTTCGCCACCTGGGTCCAGGGGAATTCGGCTCTCGCTCCCGAGGGCATATGACGGTACACCTGCCGGGTGCCAGGGATTTCTCCTCCAGGTAGAGCTCTACCTGGCCACCATTCACCCGGCGCCCTCGGGATACGAGAGTGTGTCCACCCTCATCTCCTGTCTATCGGGGAAGGCGCTTGAGTGGGCTAACGCCGAGTGGGGGAATATAGACTCGAGAACTGTCCGCTACGAGGATTTTACCCGCCGCTTCCGGGTGGTATTCGATCATCCACCTGAGGGGAGAGCGGCGGGAGAACGTCTGGTCCACCTACGACAGGAGATGAGGAGCGCGCAGGATTTTGCGCTGGAGTTTAAGACTTTAGCAGCCAGCGCGGGATGGAATGAGCGGGCCCTTATCGACCACTATCGTTGCAGCTTAGGGGAGGACGTCCGTCGGGAACTGGCCTACAGGGACACCAATTTCAACCTGGACCAACTGGTGGACATGTCCATCAGGTTGGATAACCTGTTGGCAGCCCGCGGACGTTCTGATGGGGGTCTGTCCATTCCATCCCCCAGCACCTCCGAGCATACCCCCATGGAGCTCGGAGGTGCTGCAGGTAGGGAGACTGGGAGAGAGACTGTCCCCTGCACCAAGTGTGGCCGCAGAGGACACACTGCTGGTCAGTGCAAGGGAGAGTTCTCAGGAGGTCGAGGCAGCAGGCAGAGCACTGGTCGACCGTCTCAGGTGAGTAGGCACCCGACTAACCCAGAGTTCCCTGTTGCTAATATGTGTATCGACATTATGTTTCCAGAATTTTCTCCCCATTCCCAGCATAAGGCGCTAGTAGATTCAGGCACGGCTGGGAATTTTATTGATCGCCAGTATGCACGTAGCCTAGGGATTCCCACAGTGTCTGTTGATAAACCTTTCCCTGTTCACGCATTAGATAGTTGCCCGTTAGGGTCAGGCATAATCAGGGAGGTCACCGCTCCACTGCTAATGATGACGCAGGGGGGTCATGAGGAGAGGATTAGCCTCTATCTGATTGATTCTCCTGCGCATCCTGTGGTGTTGGGACTTCCCTGGTTTGCCATTCATGACCCCACGATTTCATGGCAACAGCGGGCTCTCAAGGGATGGTCCAGTCAGTGTTCAGGGAGGTGTTTAGGAGTTTCCTTGGGGGCAACTTCGGTGGAAAGTCCAAACCAGGTTTCCACCATGCACATTCCATCCGAGTATGCCGATTTGGCTATCGTCTTCAGTAAAAAGAGGGCGACTAAATTACCACCCCATCGTCCGGGGGATTGTGCGATAAATCTCCAGGTAGGAGCTGCACTTCCCCGGAGTCACGTGTATCCTTTGTCTCAGGAGGAGAAGGTGGCTATGGAGACATATGTCACCGAATCTCTGAGGCAGGGATACATTCGGCCATCCACTTCACCCGTTTCCTCGAGTTTCTTTTTTGTGAAGAAGAAAGATGGTGGGTTACGCCCGTGCATTGATTACCGTGGCCTAAATCAGATTACCATCAAGTACAGCTATCCATTACCTCTGATAGCTAGTATGACGGAATCATTGCACGGGGCACGCTTTTTCACAAAATTGGATCTCAGGAGCGTGTACAACCTAGTGCGTATCCGTGAGGGAGATGAGTGGAAGACGGCATTTAGTACCACCTCTGGACATTTTGAGTATCTGGTCATGCCATACGGGTTAATGAATGCTCCCTCAGTTTTCCAATCATTTGTGGATGAGATTTTCAGGGACCTGCACGGACAAGGGGTAGTGGTGTATATTGATGACATCCTTATATACTCCGCTACACGGGCCGAGCATGTGTCCCTGGTGCGTAAGGTGCTTGGAAGACTGTTGGAGCATGACCTGTATGCTAAGGCAGAGAAATGCCTGTTCTTCCAGGAGTCCATCTCTTTCTTGGGGTACCATATGTCCGCATCAGGGGTGAGGATGGAGAGTGACCGCATTTCGGCCGTGCGTAATTGGGCGACTCCAACCACGGTAAAGGAGGTGCAGCGATTTTTGGGTTTTGCTAATTACTACCGGAGATTTATCCGGGGCTTTGGTCAGGTAGCAGCTCCCATTACCTCGTTACTGAAGGGGGGGCCGGTGCGTCTGCGGTGGTCAGCGGAGGCGGACAGGGCTTTTGGTCGTCTGAAAGACCTGTTTACCTCGGCTCCAGTGCTGGCTCATCCGGACCCCTCTTTAGCCTTCACGGTTGAGGTGGATGCGTCCGAGGCTGGAATAGGCGCTGTACTGTCTCAGCGCTCGGGTATGCCACCTAAACTCCGCCCCTGTGCCTTCTTTTCGAAGAAGCTCAGCCCGGCGGAGCGCAACTATGATGTGGGGGACCGGGAGCTGTTGGCTGTGGTCGAAGCTCTGAAAGCGTGGAGACATTGGCTTGAGGGGGCTAAACACCCTTTTCTCATTTTGACTGACCACCGCAATCTGGAGTACATCCGGGCAGCGAGGAGGTTAAACCCTCGCCAGGCAAGGTGGTCCATGTTTCTCACCCGTTTTGTTTTCAACCTTTCTTACAGGCCAGGTTCCCAGAACGCTAAGGCAGATGCTCTGTCCCGACTGTATGACACGGAGGGGAGTTCCGTGGAGCCCACTCCCATACTTCCGGCGTCGTGTCTGGTGGCACCGGTGGTGTGGGAGGTTGACGTGGAGATCGAGCGGGCGTTGCGCAACGAACCCACTCCTCCTCAGTGTCCAGAGGGTCGTGTGTACGTACCGCTTGATGTTCGCGATCGGTTGATCTATTGGGCTCACCACGTCACCCTCCTCTGGTCATCCTGGTATCGGTCGGACAGTGCACTGTCTTAGTGAGAAGTACTGGTGGCCCACCTTAGCTAAGGACGTGAGGGTTTATGTTTCCTCCT